>NC_135871.1:25473602-25783602 GCF_031162955.1 Sander vitreus
CAGAGACAAAAAAAGAGAGAAAGCATAACACGTAAATGGATGAATGAATAAATTAAATGGCATCAGCATTGTATTTTTAATGAGCCTGCTAGGACACGGAGGAACACACAATTCAGCCACAGCTCTCACCAACACAGCTGCCAATAAATAGATTACATACAAGGATTATCATAGCTCTCCAACCTTCTCTTTTTGTCTCCACCTCTTTCACCACTCATTTATTTCTTCACTTCAGACCTCTATCTCTACACCTTACCGTTATAATTACCTGATACTTCAACTTCACTCCTCACATTTTAGGCTTCTGTCTCGCATTCCTAGTCAATCCCATTCACCCATTGTCTGTTATATCCCCCCCACCATCACTAAATTCACAGGCGCATCAACTTCTACAGTATTCCTTGTATTTTATGTAGTCTTGTGTACTCCCCCTCAGTCCCTCAAAACCACTGCTCCATCATAATCAATGTATTCTCTTCTCTGTTCTTTGTGTTTGGTGTTTCCCAGGCCCAGAGGCTCATTTGAACTGGTGTGATTGAGTTTGTTTGTGTGGTCGACATGATTCCCAGAAGGGTTAACAAGGGTTACGCGCCATCGACCCGCCGCCTGCGCCACAACAAAGGCCTTGTTGCTCTGCTCTCGCTCAGTATATGTGTATGTGTGTGTGTGTGTGTGTGTGTGTGTGTGTGTGTGTGTGTGTGTGTGCGCCTTTAAATGAAAGTTGCTTCTATCAAATTATAATGAATAACAAACGGAAAACACCGTGATTGAGTGTCCTATAATGAAAGTTGGTGATATCAGAGATAAATATGTGAGAATGAATGAGAATCTGCAAACACTGTGTGTGTGTGTGTGTGTGTATTAAACTTTGTGCAATCAAAGAATGTAAGACCAATGTGTGAAATGTGTACAATTCTGTGTACGTACATTATGTGTGTGTGTATTCTCATACATTTTTATTATACAGGTACACATTTAGTAGAACACCACACACATACCCAGACAGATTAGCTTAGTGATTCCTAACAGAGCTGAGGACTTCAAATCTGGTATATTTCTAAAAGACTTGCAATAAAATCTCCAAAAGTAGCAGGATCAGAAAAGGCCATCCAGAAGAGTTTATTTACAGGAAAAAATAGAACATTATGAGCTTCAAACTCTACTTTGGAAAGGCATTAGATGAGAAGACCAAGACTTACGTGGCTTTTCCCTCACGGAGGAAGATGCAGGAGAGGGAGAACTGCAGTGTGGCTGACACCACCTTCTTTGATAGGGGCTTGAACTTGAGTTTGACATCCGTCTGTGTGGGCATTGGACTGGCATACTGTTTCATGTTTATACTACTGGTGGCCAAGGCCTTTCTCCGCCCTGATGGAGACTCCTGGAGAGGGACGGAAAGATGAAGCACATTCAGGTGAATATAGGCCCATATTACTCAACTGACAGTGCATAGCATTGACACTGCAGAAATTAAATGGAAAACGAAGCGAAAAGGCAGCAAAGGGGCATTTTTATTTCATTTTGAGGATAAAGACCTAATTGGTTTTGTTTAATTTTTGCTCACTGTTTTACATCCTCCTTTGGGGAACAAGTATTTCATTTTCAGAAAGTGCAGGATGTATGATATATTTTAATACGGAATACTTTTATCATTACTAATGACTGGTGATTACAACATCCAGATAAATACTGGTCTATTCGGAACACTGTTGGTTGGTAAATCCAGAACAAGCTAAAATATGTGCCCTCCTGTGTTCCTCATTGTGAATTCAGTTGTGAAATCCTTCCTGATATTTCCTATCAAAAGGTCCATGCTGAAGCCATTTTTGCTGCACTTCTTTTCAGAGATGTGCTCTGGGCCAGGGGCTAGCAGTCAAATTGGAATTTGGGAATATGCCACAGACCAGGTGATAAGAGTTATAGAATCAGTGACAGTGTGTGTGTGTGTGTGTGTGTGTGTGTGAGTGAGTGAGTGAGTGAGTGAGTGAGAGTGTGTGTGTGTGTGTGTGTGTGTGTGTGTGTGTGTGTGTGTGTGTGTAAGCCGCTCACCAGAGGACAGTGTGTGGAAAATAAGAACTGCCGGAAAGCCTCGACACTGACTGCTAGATATTGAAACTAAACAGTTGGGGATGTTCCAGCCTTTTGTCTGCCCCCCTGAACTGATGGGTTTTGTCTGCTGCAAGTCTGGTTAGGGAAGCACCACGCTGTCAGTGAATACTGACTGGTTCACATCCTTGCTGTGTTGATACCACTCACATACCATGTTCCTCTTTTCTGTTTTGCTTCCTCAGTTTTTGCAGATTGCTGTTTTTTATGATGGGAAACTGCCACATTTTCCTGGTTAACTGATATGTGCTCATTTGCATGACGTGAGACTGAGTCCAACGTAAAGTCAGACACTAGTGCACACATGTCCCTTCACAGGCCATGTGGAATGAGAGCAGCAGGCAGTGGCTCTCCCTTTTTCGTCTCCTTTTCATTGCATAGATGTCCAAAAACAGCATATGTAAAATAAAAAAAAATAACACACACACACACACACACACACACACACGTTATTATACCACAGAAAAATACCTTCTTGCCTGAGCTGTGAATAGAGCCCCGAGGATCCATCCTCTCATGCGCACAATGCCGTACAAAGCAGAGCAGCAAGCTCTCTTTCACACAACACCAGTTAGGGAGCACATATACATATACACATACACTCTGGCGTGTATGGTAGATAAAGCGATACAAACTCTTTACATTGCCTGTTTCCCGATGTCTTTACACACAAAAACACACAGACACACACATCTCAGAGGTTTTGGCTCTGTGAGGAAAACTTAATCTCAGCCTTATCGCTGAGGACCGCAGGGTATAAATTCATACACATACTCACACAGAGTTGGCATCAGTGCAGAGTGGTGATGTTATTGGTAATATAGTGAGAAACTATGTAAGCTCCAAATAGGGACTAGAAATCTGTGGGCCAGCCTACACGTACTCACACGGCATGTTAATGTGTATTGTGACTTTAATTCTCACTATTCATAATCATAAAAACATTACACGCATGTGTGCGACATTGAACCTATGAATAAATTATTATGAGGTTGAAAATAGTCAAGAGGCAGACACAACAAATAGTGCATGTAGCCAGTTTGGTTCCCTAAATCATCATCAACTATAGTCCTTTGGCGAGATGGTTTAAGACCACAGCAACATGATTTTTAATACCGTGATCACAACACAAACAATTCTGATTAGTGATTGCTAATCAGTGTATATTCATAAAGGTATGTCTCCCTGCAAAACAAAAAGATGTAATCTGACACAACCCAAACCTCTCTAGGATAACACCATGGTTGGGTTCTTTCCTACCATCCCAGGTGGAAAATGTGCTCACTTTTGTTTGGTCTTTCTTGTTTTCCAAAACATTTTTTCCTTTCATAGCTGACTTTCACTATGTTGCACACATTTAGCAACGTCTCTGTATTTGCTTATGTTTTTTCGTTCAGTGTTCTTCTAAATATGTATTGGTGAATATTTGTTTCTTAACTTGCTTCCCCTTTTCATAATGCATATCATATGACAGCAGTCAGCACTATACTATTTTTTCCATCAACATGATGTCTTAAAACAACCAATAGATTAACTGATTAAATAACATAATGTGTGTGAGAGTAACAGGCTGAAGAACTCCCGCAGTTGGCATGTGAAGTCAAAAGACGTCTTGTCAATGAATGGTTGACAGTGTGAATCCCAGACCAGCGGAGGATATTCTGTTCTCAAAAAGCTTTACTCCAAGTGCATTTGGACGAGACATAAAACCTAAAATTGTTCTGGCAAAGACGATCGGAATGTGTTTCTCTAACCTCTATCCCTCTGTTTCTATCCTATCTTTCCATCCTTCCATCTCCCACCGTACATCTCATCTAACCCTCGCTATCCTTCCATCTTGCTCCAGCTTTCCCACCTCACTCCTTGCTCAGACCAATAATTAAATAAAAAATAAAAAAAACTACAGAAGAAACCGACCGATTGACTTGCGAGGCCACTTGACATTTCGTGCTGACATTTTAACCTCGTCACTTCAGCTGGGGAACATAATGACTTATCATCGGCCCACCACAAAACGCAGCTTGTCCAAAGAACAGCCCATCAGGAGAAGAGGAAGATGGCAAAAAAAACCTCTCCACTCTCTGCAGATTACAACCCTGGCTATTATACTAAGCTAATAGCGCATGTAGATACGTTATGAATGAATTTGCTAAATGCAACACTTAAGAAGAGGGGATTTAGCAAAAAGGAAGATGGGGAGGAGAAGGGGGTAGGGATCTTGAAAATAGGAAATACTTAAGGATATGCAAATGCCCTGGCACAAGAATGGAATAACCGTTTCAACAGATTTGAGTAGGGACAGCAAACAATGGAAATCTTCTCTATTTCCCCGGATGCTGCTTGTCAATCAATGTGTGCGTGCATGCCACCGTGTGTGTTTGAGAGAAAGTGAGGGGGTAGCTGGGATCCGGGTGACTGGGAGGTTGTGACTATGTGTAAAAGGGAAAGGGAAGGTACAAAAAAGAAGTTTAATTTAATACAGAGAGGATAGGACTATCAATATTATGCTCTCTCTTTCTGAGCCCAGAGATTGACTAAATACCTGTGTCTGTCCGTGTGTGTGCGTGTGTAGGGGGTACAACGGGAGAGAGAGAAAGAAGGACAGAGAAAGAGAGGGAGGGCAGAATGAAGGAGGGAGGGGTGATGGCTGTATGCTGCCCCCTAGCCGCATCTCAGTACAACTGCAGAGCGTCATTTAAAGTGCTCATATTATGCTTTTTGGCTTTTTCCCTTTCCTTTATTGTGTTATGTATCTTTTTGTGCACGTTATAGGTTTACAAAGTGAAAAAGCCCAAAGTCCACCCCAAAGGTACTTAGCATCTTCCAGTGAAAACATTGTTTACAAACTGCTCCAAACAGCTCTATTGTAGTCCAGCCTTTACTTCCGTGACGAACGTGCGTCACTTTGTAACAGTTAAATAAATGGACCAACAGATCCCGTTGCTCTGGACGGAGACCAGTGAAGGATATTAGAAGCACTTTTCCGGTGATGGCTGAGCGTTACTGTGCAGCCCCCAACTGAGCTTGAAGACGTAGATGTGACATGAGCAACCTGTCTGAAAGTTGTAATTCTTCTGGTAGCTGTGCCAAGAGAAATCTCAATCATTGCCAATCTTACAGAGCGTAGGTATATGTAAGGAGATAACATAGGCACAGGCTAATTATTGCTAACTAATAAGCTAGTTAACATTAGTAATTAAACTTAAACAGCTAATGTAAGTCGAAACTGCCTGCGAGCTTCTCCTGTACTATACGGTAATTCCTCTACTATGCGACAGTAAGTCGCGTGGTTATGACACAATCGTTTACAAAAACGTCTGCTACCAAGCCATAACATGAGATACAAGGTAATGGAGCCTTTTATACATTGTCGTGTTTCTTTAGAAATAAACAATGGACAAATAAAGTCTTTAAACGCTTCAGGTGTAAAGTTATTCGCTGTCAAAGTGACGTCAAAATGAATGGCAGTCAATGGAATGCTAACGGCGGGTGAGTGCTTGTTAAAAAATGCATCAAAATGGCGCCATAGGAGCTACGCTTGCCAGACGCTCGCTTACCCCCTTGTTTGTAACACACTTTATAATACTCGCCTAGCTGCTAGCATGGCACTCCCTCATACTGACTAGCTAGCAGTACTTACTGCACATGTGCGACTCCCAACAAAGATGATACAGAAGTGTGTTGCCTCACTCTGTAGCTAAAACAGAGAGCTCAACACACAGGGTGAAAAGAGGAGCTGCAGCAATGTGCAGTACAACAAAAATATGGTGTTTTCTGAAAATTAAACCACATAACCGTATTCTGGTACAACCTCTAAATATAATTATGAACCTGAAAATGAGCATAAGACCAACAGTTCGCTCCGACTTACAGCTTTGTACCACACTCACACAAACCGGGACACAGGTGACAAGACACACGGAAAGCACTGAACATAACAAGAGCAATCAAACCTGAAACCTGCCTTTAGTTACTCTGCATTGCCTAATTAATTTCATAAATGACAATGAATGACTTTCATCCAAGAAGGATGCGTTTGTGTTAAAGTACCAGTCCTGCGCCTCTCCCCGGTGCCAGCTGGCCCCCGGATCGATCCACAGATGCTCCCCTGGTGGGGGGGCAGGGGTCAGGACAGGAGGGGTGCCCGGGGGTCCTGCTGAATCCCTCTGCCCCAAAATGCCAATGGGATGGGTCAGAGGAAGGAGGGGTTGGGATCCTTTTGTCACTGAGAGATGGATTAATTAGGCTGAGTGCTTAAAAAAAAACCTGGCTTCTTTGTATAAACCTGGTCTGACACACAGACACACACAGCGTTTTAACAGAGGTCACCAGTCAATTGGTTTCTAATTTTAATGGCCGATGTTCCATATACTACCACTTTTACTAACAATTCACACATCAACATTGTCTTTTCTTACACTGACCAAGTTCCCAAATTCTGAGAGAGACCGGAGATTGGAGAGACCAGAGAACTACAAACGTACAAATATTATTATATATCAATTCTATTTTTGACTGTTTGTGGCAACTTTCTCATTCTTTTGTGCTCCTGCCATTTTTTGGCAATATGTATGGTACAATGATTTGTCAATAACTGAAGTGAGTGTGGCAATGTTTAGTATACTGTTGAGGAAGATGGAAGATAAAAACTTGGCTTGGTATCACAACGATGATAAGTAATGAATCACTGGTTCGTCACGTCAAGCAGATGATTATCTGACTTAAGCCTGTTGCCACAAAACAAAAAACAATCCTAAACTGGATGAAAGGGACAACCAGAGGTCAGTACCACTCAACTCTCAACTTTACAGACTACGTTAAGACTGCACATCTGAAAAGTCACATATTTGATGTTGTACTTCACCATAAACTGCCATGGTGTAACAGTTCTTTGCAATAAGCGCGACTATGTTAGATGGATCAGAAGCCATTCCACAGTTGACTGTTTTATTTTCCTTTTATCTCTTCTTCCTCTCTCGTTAACAAAATCTCAAAAGCAGATCATTTGGACACGGGGGCATCACATTTTCTACTCCACATAAAAGTGTACACAGGCCTTTGTAATTTGTATTTACACGGATCAAAAAATAAATAAAAGCCAAACTCAATTTACCCTATGGAATAACCCTGAGGTAGCACCGATTAGCCCTCCGCCCTGACACCCAAAATCAGCTGGCTCTGGCTGAATTCAGCAGTCAGCAGATTGGAGGTGGTGTGTGTGTGTGTGTGTGTGTGTGTGTGTGTGTGTGTGTGTGTGTGTGGGGAGGGACAGTGCTATTCCTCCCGCCTCAAGGTCACAGTTATTGGAAATGGAGACATCCAATGTGCTCTCATCTCTCTTTGAATCCACACACAATGGAGTGATTCCTCTGTGTCAATTTGGCCTTCCCTGATAACTGATAAGGCAGGCCTTTTTACATACCACCTATGAATACCGCACTATAGGCGTTATACATACACACACACACACACACACACACACACACACACACACAAAGACCAATTTATTCATCTGCTACTATTATATGTGAGGATTCTTTTTTTTCCCCTGGAGCAGTATGTATTTTTAAAAGGCAACAATGGACATAAAAGGCATGCAATACTATCACTGCAGTTATGTGAATTACAATAACAATGGTCTTAATAATGGAATGAACTGTGCAAATGGCTTTCATGTGCATTGACACACACACACACACACACACACACACACACACAGAAATAAAAATGACAACAGGATTTCTCTTCACTAGAACCACCTTGTGGATCAGATTTAACTTAAACCCCCCAAAATGGAAACATCTTTCACTGACCACCACCTCTTCCCCGGGGGGCATGAACAACAAAAAACGACAAGATTGACAAACAGCTGGGGTAAAGTGAGAAAAGTAAGAGAGTGAAGAGATTAGATTAGTCACAACAAGAGCAGGATTAGGCTTGTTTTAAAGGGAAAGGAGGGCAGATTACAGCACAGTGTGTACCACAGTTTTGGCTGAATATGGTTTAAAATGACACTGAGCTCCAGACATGGAGTATATTTTGTATAACACTGAGAAACTGGATATGGGACAGACTGGCGTGTGCCTACTGCCAGGTACAGGAACAATCAGTACAGGTCTACAACTCACGAGACAAGAGAAGCAGATACTGGTGATAGTGGGGTACATACAACATACACAGTCACACACAACCACAGTACATCAACAACTACAAACAAAAACTCAAACTGGGTGAAGACTCTAAATCTCTTGAAGCTTTAATGAAGGAGATCTAAAAACGTCCTTGAGAATACCAGTATAGTAGGCATAGTAGGAAAAAGCAGCCATTTTGTAGCTGAGCCTGAACTCTGACCTAATTGTGGAGAGGGACACATAAAAAAGTTTTTCTTTGATCAAAACGAGTTGTTAAGGCAGATTTATAAATGATCCCATTTTCAACTTAAACCAATAAGTCTCCAGCATTTCTTTTGTTGGATATGATCATATATTTTTGCAATAAATGAACAAAACATTGCACTTTGCTCAAATGCAGTCATGATTACCTTCAAAAAGCATCAAGTAGGCAATGGCAATCCCTGCTGTTATGCTTAATGGCATCACATTGTCAGACTTGTTCGTTTAATTAATTTCAACTAATTTCTTAACAGATGGTATATCTTGCTTCTGAAACAAATATTCCGTGTTTGAGACTGTCGTTATCACACACTGGGCATGTGTGAGAGACAGAAAAGAGGGGGTTAGAGAGAGAGAGAGAGAGAGAGAGAGAGAGAGAGAGAGAGCAATAGAAATACACAGAGAGAGGAATGTCTTTAATGCAGGGTTGCCTCTGATGGCAGCAGATGAAAGGAGGGGCGTCACCAACGAGCTAGCCCTTAAAAGGTCTAATCCTAACTGGGAGAGGTGAGTGTTTCATTTGTGACTAACCTCTTGCTAGCTTGCAAGCCAAACACACACAGAAATACAATAAAGAGCTGCAATATTACAGGTTTAACAACATTAATGAAACCTCCAGATATAAAAGCGATCATAGATAAACCAAAGAGCCAACAGGTTGAATGATAGTCACCCTGACCACAAAAGAAAAATCATCTGGCTTCCTTCGTACTCCCTCAGCCTCCCAAGGAGGTCCCACTTGACTTGAATGTATATCTATGTCATTACTATGTGCTCTGTTTGAGCGTATATTGCTGACAGATTGTAGAGATACACCTGGCACACACACACATTTACATGTGTGTGGTATATTTATAATATAGGATGAGATACAGGAGAGACTTAAAAGCCATTTTGCAGCATGGACATGAAGCAAATTGACATAAAAACCTCTTGAGGGTGAGAACAATGCTATAATCAGAACTTGTGTAAACACTGGGGCTGCAACTAACAATTTTATTATTGATTCATTTGGTTTATTTGTTAGATTTTCAAGAGCCCAAGGTGATGTCTTTGTTTTGGTCTACCAACAGTCCATAACCAAAATAATTTAAATGTACAGTTATATAAAACAAGAAAAGCAGAAAATCCTCAATTCTGAGAAGCTGGAACCAGTAAATGTTAGGCATTTTTGTTTGATAAATGACAAACAATTAATAAACTTCAATTGCCTTGACTAATTGGCGAATCATTTCAACAACAGAAATCGTTGAAATCTGCCATTTTCATTTAGTTTTTCTAATTAGTCTGCATCATAATTCATAACCAGCAAACATGCTTAGATGGACACCAAGCCAGTATCTCATATTCTCTCTCTCTCTCTCTCTCTCTCCTTATCAGTGTGTCCAGGGTGCCCTCCTCTCTTCGACTCTCCGGTTCTTTCTTTGGGTGGCCCTCAGTGCCCCCCACACTCAGACCCAGAGCATGCACTTCAGACAGGGGGCTAATGGGAAAATAAATTACCAGCAGGCAAAAGCCCTGGCTCTGCACTTCTGCTGGAGAGAGAGAAAGGGACACAGGGGGTTTGGAAAGAAGGGGGGTGGTCAAGAAATGGAAAGAGAGAAGGGTAAAGAAGATGAAAATGAAAGACAGAGAGGTGGATAGCTATAGGAGACTGATGGAAAGAAAAGTAGGGAGAGGGGAAAAGATGGAGAAAATGAGGGAGAGGGGGTGATGGAGAAAGAAAAAAAGAATGGGAGGGAGGGAGATAGGTCGACAGGATTATAGCAGGAGTTCATCCCTGGTCTATGAAGTGCTTGCTCATCACTTTTCCCACCATTTCACCATCTCTGGCCATCATAGAGGCCTAAAATGGCCAATAACATCTCTCACGTACGCGCGCACACACACACACACACACACACACACACACACACTACTCCCAGCTACTGTATCTGGGATTGATAACTCCTCCTGCATGAAGCAGCAGTTCAGATATCAGGATGGCAGATTAACCACGGTGGCAGACATCGGTGGAGGCGTGTATATGTGTCCAGCTAAATTAGTGTCCATGTACATGTAGAAAGTTGGACAGATTTGAGTGCATGAAAGATGTTGGAGTGGTTATGTGTGGGTGTGTCTGTGTATGTGTGCCTGTGTGTGTAACAGAATGAATGAAGATGATGGTCGACCACCCAAGTTCTTTTAAGCTTTTCATCTCATTTTATAGTACGCACTACAACAAGAAAAGACCAACCAATACGTTTTCTGCAGAACTGATACAATGCCGACAAAATCGGGCTTAATTTGTCACTATGAAAGCAAGAAAACTATCTCCGGCATGTACAACCTAATAACAATACTGGCCTTTAGTCATAAAACTGTTATGAAAGTGATTTATATGCTGAATAGAGGGACATTAACTGTGCCTTCCCAGGAGTCCTCTCTTCTGACCATTTACTAAGGCTGAACGATTTTGGAAAATAATAACTTTTTTAAACCAATAGTGCGATTGTGATTAAAAATGTGATTATTTTTTAAGCTCTTTATCTGCTGTATTATTCAACAAAGACAAACAATACATAATTGTCTAGTATGACCAACACAATTATAAACTGCTTCAATCACACTGACTGATTTGTTGAACGTGCAGCCTTGTAAACACGTAATAATTACCATGACAACATAAAGCACTGACAAATAAGCCTGGTGTAAACATTAATATGAAAGACAGTAACAAATCACACAAACTCAAGTGCCGATTGCAGAAAATGCACTTTTTAAACACTGTCTGTGAACGTTACTGGACAGTCTTTAAATATGTATATGTGCACAATGAGTATGGCACTGCCAGCCATAGTGATCCTATGGCTTGACCACGTCAGTTGTAGCAGCGGAAAAACTCCTTTGTTTTCAGCTCCGCTGCGACTCTCCGTTTACATTTTTTGTGTAGCTCCGGTATGGCGACCTGGCTAAAATATGTGCAGGGGGGGCATGTTGTACCGCTTATCCAGTGTATTTATCAAAGCTGTGAGCCCAGGCTTGGTCACCGTACTGAGGTGCACCATATCTTTCGCGGTAAACCCTGTTACTGCTTGAGTAATTTCCACGTTCTGTTCTGAAGTACGTTCATATGGAGTTAAGCTTTCAAACATTTTGGTCAGTGAGCCCTGTCAGGTGGCATCCCGCCTACTTGACACACTGGTGTTCGGCTTTTTAGCCAAGCAACTATCATACATGGCTATCAGGTGTTTTTGTAAGTGGTGATACAGGTTAGCAGTGCAGCCCCGTGAGGTAGCAACGTTAGCAGGGCAGGTTTTGCACAAAACCTGATGCTGTGCACCAACTTGGCAGGTTGGTGCTTCCTCTGCAGACTGCTTTACTCTTGCATGTCACGTGAACCGAGTGTAATCGCAGCCTTTGCAGTTAGTTTACGCTCATTTTATCCACTTAATTCTTAAGCATTTGTGTTACTTTCAAGAAAATGTTGTAATAATACATACAAGTATTGTGATGAGTGTACGGTGATGCTCCTCCCATCTTTTTTTAACATCACTACCAGATAACAGAAAAGCAGATGCTACGAAGCTCACAAGATCCCAGTCTGGAACCTCTATATTTCACAGATAACAAATGATGATTTCCAGGTAAAGACAACACAGAATCAGAATCTCCACATCCACTAAATTCTTCCTCTAAAGATCTGTTTGTTTTAGCTTGGCTGCTGAGATCTGACAGAGCTATGATAGGACCCTAATCCAGAGCAAAGCTGATTTTCTTAAGGGGGAGGGGGTTTAAGATGGCCTGTGACAAGAAACAATTGCCCCAAGTGAGAGTCTGCCTCTCTCCCACCCTGCTCTATGACAAAGGTGTACTCTCCATGCTAAGTGACAAATCTGGGGAGACAAAGAGCATTAGCAGGGTGATGCTCTGCTTCAGTGCCTCCGATTGTGGCCAACTCAAAGAGAATCTAATATGGATTTTAAAAAGAGGAGAGGGAGAGATTAGAATGAAAGAGAAACAATGAACACCTTCTACCAAGGGGGAATTAGTGGAGGGATTGGATAAGGAGCTGGTGTGCCTTATTGTGTGTGTGTGTGTGTGTGTGTGTGTGTGTGTGTGTGTGTGTGTGTGTATGGGCGAGTGCTTCTTCTTTGAAATTCCTAAGAACAATAGGGTTCCCCAGTTCCGTTTATGTGCATCTACATGTGGGACACACTCAGAAAAACCACTCAGAAAAACACAAACAGCCTCTCATACCCAAGTGTGTACATTGTGGATGAGCCATTTAGTCCATGATCACTTTCAGAGTGACTTAGAAGGAAACAGGAGCATAATTTACAGAATCATGGATGAGTCATAACCAATAAGCATTAAGGGGGGCAAGGGTCACCATAGTGCTTCCACAGGCATTCTACTCCTGCCAACACAAGAGTTGCTTCAGACATTTATAACAGAGGAGCTAAATATAATGCATATGTTGCAGATGTTGTGTTTATCTGTAATAATGTTCTTTATCATTTTAACATTTGCTCAAGGAACATTTTTAAGCAAATTTTTCAAAAGTGACACACCCGATGTGAGCAGCTCTCTTACGGTGAATGTGGCCTTCGCCACATCTCCTCAACACCCATGGGTGTACACCTTTACTGCAAGACACCTCGATTCCTGACATCATTCTCTCTGGGTGTGGTACTCCAAGTACAGATTTATATCCCAAACAGAGACAGAGACATGTTTGGGGATCAGTCTAACTGTCAGTGGCTGGCTTAGCGCTGGCATCAGAGCACATCACAAGACCCTATTCATTGCCACTTAGCAGAACGGATGCCTCAGTTTGCCAGTAGAGAGAGAGCGAGAGAGAGCGAGCGAGAGCGAGCGAGAGTGTGTATGTGTGTGTGTGTGTGTGTGTGTGCGCTCTCCCTAAAATGCTCATACACAAATACACAACAAACTCACTGTGAGCGGATCTTAACGAGATAATGTCAAACGGGTCACCCTACACACAAGTTTGACCTAAGTTCATCACAAACCTCTCCACACATATTCTTTCGCCGCCACCACCACCCACACAAATCGCACGTATCTACCGAGCCGACGACTCGCCCACACAGGCCCAGCGGGTCAAGCTTGTGGATAAACAGGGGGATTTGGAGAGGGCAGTGTTTTGCGGGCCACAAAGGCCTGTCTCCATCGCAAGCAGCCATCTTAAGTCGCACAGAGGGAAAATAAATAACCGAGAGATGGAGATAATAACTGTTCTGCTGTCGTTGTCCAATCGTGCCTCACGTTGCACCAGAACAATTTGGCCACCCATCATCGCCATGTAAGACATGACACCAAAACAAAGTAAGATGAGGATGAAGACGGATGAGGAAGAGTCTGATTAGAACTGAATGAGGAGAAGGCCAGGTGGCAGGATGTGAAGCCATGAAGTGATAGAGGACGACCTCAGAGATGACTGATAACAGAGGGTGTGGCAGCCCATAGCACACGACTAAAAGAGCCTCCGATGAGATATCAGGACTGTAGCTGCCAGAAATTACTTAAAAAAATGGAAGACTGGAAAATGGGCAACATACAAGGAAAGAAACAATGGTTCAATAAATTGACAGTCGTCAATGTTTAAAACAAATTCCACAAATAATGTAAGTTCATGTCATGACCTCTTTTTTTTTTTTATGTTCTGCAACTAGAGGGATGGCAGGACAGCACAGGATGTGTTTTCAGCCGCACATCAGGTTTTGCAAACAGAACAATTTAAAGAGAAAAGGCCAATGAGTGACATGGCGTTTACAACACACCTTGAACAAATAGCATCTCAGTCTAACTCTTTCCTCACTACTTTGTCTCCCCCTCCTCCTCTTATTTCATCACTTCACTTTCACTCTTGCTGGTTCACGGCTCATTTTACACTAACCCCAAAAATACCTGATAAAGTAGACACCTCGGGTGAACCTTGCCAGCATGTGTCTGTAGGTGAATGTGTGTGTGTGTGTGTGTGTGTGTGTGTTCTGGGTCAGTTTGGGGACAGGAGGCAGTAACAGGAGTAGGAAGTACAGCCTGTTTTCAAGACTGGCACAAGCCTGTACAGCGAGCTGGCAAACCGCAAACCTGCAGGGCCCGGACATGCTTGCTCTGGGACAACAGCCATCATGTTCCTGTAACAGGAATTAGCTTCCTTTGAGTTAATATCTAGTCCCTGACATTTTTAAATAAATGTCTATCTTTTTTGTCATTTTAAACTTCTACTGATAGTTGACAGACAGTATATTTTAGGAAGGAGAGGTTGCCAGCTGGAATCAATCCACGGATCTTGAGATTATGTGGTATGTGTCATAATAATCCTACCAGATGCCCAACATTTGCTGTTTTTTAACACCCAGTGTCAGAATAGGATTTATTCCCAAGTAAGTAAGACTTACAAGAAATTTGCCTTGGTGATTGGTGCAAACATAAATGTATTAAAAGGAAATAAACAATAAAGCAAAATACTGCAACAAAAAAGACTGCTTTTTTCAGGTAGGTCTTACCTAAACTGGATCAACAGAAGTACATTTTACAGAATAAAGCCTGACATCCAGATGTCCGCTCTCTGTGTGTTGCCCTTCTCAAAGTCCCTTCACTATGGCAAACAACAACAGCCTTCGAGCTACACGCCGTTTTGGAGAAAATTTGGATCGTGCAATGATTTAGACTTGCTTGGTTATTTCAGGGAATGATTGTAAAGATTTACAGAGAATATGTTTACGGCCTTTACTCTCTAACTGGGACGTTTTGGGACCGATTGGTGGGGATTGCTATGGACAAAATACACATGGCGATACATTCTTTTTGGGAGTGCAAATGTTCCAGCAAAACAAGTTTCTTCCCGAGACTCTTCTGCAGAGCCACCATCGCTGCGTCAGAAACGTAGCGCCGCCCAAGACGATTGTGATTGGTTTAAAGTAATACAAACAACCCAGAGCATTTTTTTTTTTCTCCTATCCTAGAATGTTTCCCTGGTGTAGCCAGACCTTATTCCACAGCGCTGTGGAAATAGGTCTGGCAATGCAAGACTAGGTCTTACCTGAGGCAAGCAGATAGTGACACAAACTTCATTAAAACAGTACCGTGATTAGTTTAATTCACCATTGTTTGCCTCTTGCTCTGAGATAAACGCAAGTCGTGTCTGCTTAGACTGTGACTTGCAGGGACGCCATTACACAAACAGATCTGGATGCACAGAGACTATATCGGCATTAGCTTACAGTGCACAACAAACGCAACTAATCTTGTTAGCAGTCAACTGTCAGCAGTTAGGTCTTTCCACCTAAACATGATGTATTCCGTTCTTTTGGCCAACCATTCACAATATCTCACCTTGTTTAGGCCTATTACAGTAGGACAGTCAAGTGTATATTTGACAGTAGTGAGATGCATTATCATCCATTTGTTTTGCCAAAATATTGAACACATGGTATGATCTGCAGTTTGTAACATCAACATTTTGAGTCAAAACACACACACCGGGCACCTGGATAGCTCAGTTGGTAGAGCGGGCGCCCATATATACATTCATGTGAAAAAATTAGGACACCCATGCTAAAGTTGACTAGAAAGAGGAATAAAAAAAATCATCTTTTGCAAATTGATCTTAATGCCTTAAGATCAATTTGCAATCTTTAAGGACACCAACTTTCTTTGTGAATGAATAATGTATCGTAAATAAATGTTCTTCCTTAAAATACAGGGGGCATAAACATAGACACCCCTATGTTAAATTCCCATAGAGGCATACCTAGAGATTGGCATGGGGTACTTTCCATAAAATCATCTCTCAATGCAAATCAAACCAGCTATTAGGCTAACTGAAATAAAACCATGCCAATCTCTAGGTATGGTGAAGGGTATGTGATGATGGGGAGCTATTTTAATTGCAAAGGCCAAGGGAACTTTATCAGGATGCATAGTATCCTGGATCCATGAAATAACTGGCCTTTAAAAATACAAATCTTCCTGCCTCTATGGGAATTTAACATAGGGGTGTACTTACTTATGCCCCCTGTATTTTAAGGAAGAACATTTATTTATTTACGATACATTATTCATTCACAAAGAAAATTGGTGTCCTTAAAGGTTGGATTTTTCCTCATTGTTTTAATTAAGGCATTAAGATCAATTTCCAAAAGATGATTTTTTTTAATCATTTTTTAGTCAACTTTAGCATGGGTGTCCTAATTTTTTCACATGACTGTAGAGGTTTACTCCTTGACGCAGCGGGCCCGGGTTCGACTCAGACCTGCTGCCCTTTGCTGCATGTCATTCCCCCTCTCTCTCCCCTTTCTTTTCTTCAGCTGTCCTGTCAATAAAGGCCTAAAAATGCCCAAAACATTATCTTTAAAAAAATAAATAAAACACACACACACACACCAACTTAGGTTGTTAGGTCTATCATGTGAAGGCCACAAATGTGGCTTGTGCGGATGTTTCCCAGGTGATTCTTGCGTTTTGATGTTTATTTTGAGGTCAAACATCACACTGTATGAGGCAAAAGAAATGTGGACTGGTTTAGACTCTGCATGTGTGTGTATGGGCTAGAAATGTATCTACTATATACGTCTGTGTGTGACAGGGAACAAGTGTGTCTGTGTGTGAGATAATATATATTATATATGCTGTATGTGAACACACGCCATGAGCCTGTGTATGTGCCTGTGTGTATATGAAAGAGAGACACTGTGTGTATGAGACAGTGTACGTATGACTGTGTGTGTTTTCGGCAGCGTCTGGTGACATCTGCTGCGTTGTTGGCTGGGAGCGGAGCGCAGCGGGCTGCATGAGCCTCAGACTACGGAGATGAAAGCAGAGGTCACAACCTGGACCAGTGGGACAAGACACACACGCTCACAAATACAAAGTCACACATGCAAACGTAAGGACATACACACAGACTGTATGCACGTGGCACACACATAATGCAAACATATGTCTCTCACACCAACATTAGCATGCAGGGGGCATACAAGAACACAAGGACGAGAGACATTAGAATAAACAGAGCAAAGATAAAACAGTTAAGCAGACAGAACAATACAAAGAGAAACTAAATCCAAAGTCCCACACACACATAATGAAAAAGATGACGTAAGCACAGAAGCAAAGCCCCACATCATCAGGGGCAACAGATTAATCAGTTAATTAACAAACAAATGCGCGCACACATATACATATATATATACATACACACACACACACACGTGCCCACAAGCACTTGTGTGCCAAAAGCTGTACAGAGCAGTGTGCTAAAAGAAACAAATACAAGGTACAGCTGCGAAAAAGGGCAATATTGATATGTTGATTAATTTTTCATTTAGCCAATTCATCTTTTTAATCTATAAAATATAAGTAAATAATTCAAATGCCCCAACACAAGTTCAGGTCATTCGTTTTTTTTTTGTCTGGCCAATAGTCCAAATCCCAAAGATATTTATTTTAAAATGGATTATTGTCTAATCGATTGTGTTTATTTTACAAATGCTTATGCTCACACACCACATAAAGAATACAAATACACAGTCTCTCAAATGGACACCACCCCACACATGCTCAGACACAGATACGGTCACACACAAATAAGACACCTGCACAGAGATGTAGTCACACACACACACACACACACACACACACACACACACACACACACACACCTCATGGTGGTGGTAGCAGTTAGTCAGCAGACAGCCATGTGATGGGGTGGTGTGGATTAGGGGGCCAGTAAGCCTATTAGGGCGACAGGAGGGACCACCCGGCCTCCACAGCCACCTAACACACACACACACACACACACACACACACACACACACACACCTAAAGCATAACTGACTGGACACACCACACAACCAGATACATAGTTCTCCAGACACAGGTGCAGTTTCTCACCAGACACTAACACATTTTTGCTGGATGCTTAATTCTGTAGAGTAATTTGCTCTAAATAATGTGTGTCTTCATTTTCTTATTCAACCCATAATACAGTATGTGCTTCAATGAACAAAAATAATACATTTTAGCTGTATTTAGTGGCAGAAAATGGCTGCATTTAGAGTTGTAATAGTTATGTGTGTGCGCCTCTAGTGCGATCATACTGTGTGTTTGTGGTTGTGTGTATATGCCCGTGTAAGGAGGGGTCCAGGCATGGGGGGTAATCACCAGCATCTGTTGCCTCTCTTCAGGGCGATTAATTAGATTAAATTAATTTGGAAAGCATGTGTGAATGTGTGATCCCATACTAAGAATCCCCCCCGCCTTCCTCCTGTGACACACACACACACACACTAATTTACATCCTTCCAGCTTTTAACTAAAAAGCATATATTATTAAAAATGCACACTGTGAGCATACACAATCAACACGAGTGAACACACACGCTCTTCTTTCTAACACAATAAATTAGGCCTTTTGAGTTCTCCAAACTATTTAAGAAATGGGAAATGAGTAAAGGTGAAAACTTTGGAGACACATGCGTGCACACGAGTGCAAATTAATCCCAATTTGTCAGCCTCGGCACGGGAGAAACTTTTGGGATTTCATACTTCATACCAGCTTTTGTCACCTTTGCGTGAATAGCCAAGGGCTAAAATAATTGTGTTTTTCTTCCCCGAGGCCCAGTCAGTGCTCACAAGCCAGTGGCCTACGTAATGTGTTCCAGACAGAGAGAGGGGAGGGGGGTACACCATGGCTGTGGGTACAATACAGAGAGAGGTGGAGGTAGGTTGGCCTGTGTGTATGAGAGAGTGGATGGGTGTCATGGTTTTTCACTGTGTGTGCAGTGAGATGGCTATGTGACAGTATGTGACTGTATGAGTGTGCGTAAGTGGGAGAAATGTGGCGTGGAAATGGCCTTAATGGAGTTGGATGTTGTCCACAATAGACAGGACATCACCTCGAAGGGAGGACTGAAAGGGAGAAAGAGACAGAGGAATAGAGATAGAGACGGGGAAAGAAAGCAGTAACAACATGGCCGAAGGGGTGACAGAAACATTTCCATAAACCACGATAAAAAATGAAAGTCAATCGTTGTTCTGTACATGCTGTATTGAAACGGACAGTTTTCCACACACCCTTCCTTTGGCTGTCAAAACATTACATTAAAACTTAAACGTTCTAGAAAAGAGAAGTATTCGCCAGTATTTGTGGAAAATGTTTTTCCCTTTATGCAGCATAAAAACACAGTCATCCTTTATGCAATGAATGTGTAGGTTTAAAGTTTTAAAAGAAAAATTAAAAGCCACGAATCCTTAAAGTGGCAATTTCAAAACCAATATTTAAAATGTGGAAACATGCAGCAGACAGGCTGTCAAACAGTGTAAGCGCTGATTTGGCAGAGCAGCCATAGATTTGGAAATTCCTTCTTTTCTGAGTGACATTGATGTAATGTGAGCGAAAAAAGGTGAAGTGTGACTTGGGAGAGAGATGGGAATAGCAGAGAGTGGGCCTTGAAGTGTGTATCACTGTATATTCAATGTATTCAGACATGATAGCTTCTCACTTTAAATACCACAGCCGCGTGTGTGTGTGTGTGTGTGTGTGTGTGTGTGTGTGTGTGTGTGTGTGTGTGTGTGTGTGTGTGTGTGGAGTGGGGGGTATTTAAATCCTCCCACAATGCTTTGAAGATGAGGGAAGTTGGTCTACCATCTCCAGCTTTGGCTGATATGCAAACGCAGAGAATACACAGACATACATACACACAGTAACCCCCCATGCACATACACACACAGTCAGTACAATGCCTTCAAATATAGCCGTCCAATCTTTTGACTCTCAATTTGCCCACCTTTTTGATAATACGCGCCTATTTGAATAAGGGTGAAAGGCAAGGGTAGCATGCAATTTAGAGATACTACTGTGCAGCCATTTTCAGCCTGCCACCTCTCTCTCTCCATCGCTTTCTCTTCTCTACTCTCTCCAGCTTTTGATTATGCGATTCGCCTTGGCAGACGAACAAATAGAGGAGAGAAAAAGGTAGTGTTTGACACTGCCATTTTCAATGACAAAATACAATCAAACCAGGGCCAGTAATTCGACGGGGAGGGATTAGCCTAGTGCGAGGTTGGGCCCCCAGATTAAGACGAAGCCACAGCGCGGGGATCTTGAATTTCATCATCTCCGGCGCTCGGGCACAATGGCGTATTCTTCCCCTTTTTCCTCCGCTGTCTGATGAGGGGTCAGGAGAACTCACCTCTCCTCTTCTTCTGTTTCTCCTGCACGGAGCAGCACTCAGTACCGCATTCATTCATCCCTCCTGACTTTATATTAGCTTAGATACCTGAAAGGTGGGGGTGGTGTGTGAGCAGGGGGATCTGAGCTGTCTATACACTCAAGCATACACATGCAAAGTCAGAAGAAAATATGATCAGACATCTAGTATGTTTGGATACTGTCAACACAGACATACCGGCACATCCAGCTACACAAAGATACCTTTCCCAATGACACACATACATAAACAACCACTCAAGTTATCCAACAGTTTTATCTGTGAATGCTTGAAAAAGGCTTTTACAGATCTTAGGGTAGACTGCCCTCTTGTGGTCAATTTATATAGTTCCTTAATTTCATGCTCATGTGCTCTGTTAATTGTTAACCAGGAACCAGGTGGCCAGGATAGGTCAGCCGGTAGAGCGGGCGCACATATATAGAGGTTCATGCCTTGACGCAGAAGGTCCAGGGTTCGAGTCTGACCTGGAACGATTTCCTGTATGTCTTCCCCCCTCTCTCTCCCCCTTTCATTGCTTTCCTATCATAAAAGGCGGAAATGCCCAAAAAATAATCAATAATAATAAATAAATAATAAAAAACTAGGAACCAGCAGCACAATTCAATTATAATTATACATCTTATAAACTGAAAGGTACACTGGACTTGGTTGAGGCTTTCTGCAAGTTGCATGCATGAAATGAGTCATGCCCAAAACATTACTTATGAAGTTTAGTAAATAATAGAATAAGAATAGTAGCTTTACTGTTATACATCACACCTGGAAATATGTACTGTATAAGACATTGTCTGTCTCTGTCTCACACTAAAAGGAACAGCTATAGTACTCAGTGAATCACCAGGTGTAAGTCACAGCAGCGCACCAATCAGTAACACAAGAACAACAAATATCTCAAGAGTTTTGTGGCCCTTGTATGAAAGCCGGTGTAAATGCAGGTGTACTTTCTGGGAAGATGTCCTTAAAGTAGAATAGAAATGCAACATTAAAAACCAGGACAAAACAACACAATATAGTAGTATCAGAACTCAGATTAATTTAGTCCACGTGGATGAAGCTACAGGTAATCTTTTAGTATAATGTGTTAAGGAAAAATAGTCTAATTGGCCTTTGTGTTTTAAAAGCTGCCATCTTCCCTTAGTAAATTTTGGGGGGGACAAATAGTTTTTTAATTTAAATGAATAAAATTGTTTAAACAATTAAAAAGAGGGGGAAAAAAACTCCCAAACCAAGCACAGTGTAGACATCTACACTACAGTAATTATTTTTCACTTTCGTTTACATTGTGAGATAGAGCATTTGTGCTGCTTTCATGTGGTATTTGAAATAATCTAAAAATGTAGTTCCTGACTGGAAAAACTCACGTGAACAACCCCTCAAGTCGGAACATTAAAATTGTGAGATGCACTAAAACACTTGAGTGTTGGGAGGTCTGCGCTCTCCAAGTGCCCTAACACCCTAACCCCCCTAAACAGTATTTTCTAAAATAAACAAACACATAATACCTTTAACCTTAAATCCCACCATTAGTCTCTCTCTCTCAGTTTTGCTTTTGCCATCATTTTAACATTGCCCTCCCTCTACATCTGAGTGTGTGAGAGTATAAGGTTGCCTTCTCCCTCTCCTCCCTCCCTCCCTCCCTCCTCTGTGCTCTCCATTCCTGCTGTCAAAGGGCTGGTGTGGCTTTGATCTTTCTGTCATTAGTCAGGTATGCAGAGACACAGGCAAACACACAAACTTGTCTTTTTCTCTTCCTTTCTTGCTCTCTTTTTGCTTTCTCCCACGCTCTGGCCAGAGAACACCAGCTGACCTGCTTGTCTTCTCAGCTTTCTATCAAAGAGAGAAAGGTAGAGCATTTTCTGCTGACGTTCCTTTGAGCTTGACATGTACAGAAAGTGACAGTGGCAGTGAGCTCTCCCACATTCTTAAAAAAAAAAAAAGAGAGAGAGAGAGTTGAGGAGTATCGGGGGTCTATCCTGATCGATCACTTGTGACGCACCCCTCTCTCAGGAGTCAAAAAGTTTACACATCAGAGCATTTGGAAGTTGGCATCATTAAATAATGATTTGTTCATCTTAGTCACTCTCAGAAGTGTGAAAAGATTCATTTCTGCCAGTGTGTTTGACGTGACGTTTCCTTAAAATGCAGAAAATCTGTTACTAAAACACGCAAGACAGCTATAAACACTGTAAAAAGCTTCCATGCCAGCAAAAACAAAGTCAGGTGGGACCTGACATTCTTCAATTGCTACTATTCCTGTAGTTTTCTCGGAAACATGAAACTGGCATAACATGCGACAAATGGCGCTTTTCCATTACATGGTACCTGCTCGACTCGCCTTGACTTTACTCGCCTTTTTTGGTTTTCCGTTACGAAAAAAAGTACCTGGTACCTGCTAACAGGTACTTTTTTTAGTACCACCTCCGTCGAGGTTCCAAGCAAGCTGAGCCGATACCAAAAGGTGACGTGAAAGCGACAGACAGGGGTGTCCTGAACAAACCCGCCATTTTTAAATAGTTCAGCCAGCTGTGGTTTTTTTTTTTTGCTGCCTTCAGCTTAATTTTAAACAAAATGCGTCTTCTGGCTGTGGCAACAACAACACATCTTAGACGTTCTGTGTGTGTGTCGTGTTAGGTCACGGCAGTTTACTGCGGCGCCGCTTGTTTTAGAGTTCTACGGAGGCTCCAGGCAGAGCTTTCGCCGTAGCCTACGTACACACACGCATGCCGGCTCGACGCGCAAGTATAAACATCAGGCCACTTACATAGGCTACGGCGAAAGCTCTGCGTGGAGCCTCCACAGAACTGTAAAACAAGCTCAAGTGGCCTGATGTTTATACTTGTGCGCTGGTGTGTGTGTGTGTGTGTGTGTGTTTCGAGCCGGCATATAAGACGACCAGTCACGCTGAGGCGGTACTAAAATCTGCAATGGAAAACGGACGCACAGTGTGTCGAGTCGAGCAGGTACCATGTAATGGAAAAACGGCAAAACATGCTAAAGACTTCATTAGTGATCTCTTAAACTGGGCTTCTGCAAAACCTTGACCAACACCAACAAATGTGAGCACCAGACAGTGACACTTCAACACTTCAAGAACTTGCACTGAAAGGGACACCAGGCTGTTCCTATGAGGTGTGTCATTGTACATCCAGCAGGGTGGCTCCTCCTTCAACTACAGGACCTGTGACAAGCGCCTGTGACAGCATGGACCCAGCCTGTTGAAAATAAATCCCTACCAGATCGAAAGGCACTGCTCTGTAGCAAGTCTTGCCCTCTGATCTCGCAGAATCACAAGAGCAAAAAAAAAAAGAGAATTTTTATTACTATGACAATTAGTAGAATGAAACTGAGATGTGCCGTTACGTTTTTTTCTCCAGTGTCACAGACTACAAAATGATTGTAATACTGATAATACTGTTTTAAGAGACAGCACATCACAAAAACCATTAGCCATAGGTTTTTGAGTATCTACAGTATTTCTACTAAAGGCTAAAACAAGTAAGGCCAAGGTACAAAGGCCTAATTTGTCCAACATGTCTGCATTGCTTAGGCACACCATTTCACAGAACAGGCTCCAGCGGATGTATAAAACACAGCAATCACTTGTGAACAGTGAAAAGTATCCAGTTTCCTGGCCATTGGTACATGTTGAAATAGTCTTCCCTTTCCTCTCTCTCTTTTCCTCTATTCCCCTCCCTCTTCCCTCAAACCATCCCTCCCACTTTCCAAAAATTGCTCTATGAATTACTCTCACTTTTCCACTTTTCCTGTGTTTGGTTGTTCACCGTGATTCCTAGTTTTCATGTTATACTGGATGGCATGGACAATCATGCGTTAGTCATTCTTTCCTTATGAAAAAAAAAAAACAAGAAAAGGGTAAGAAAACGACAGTTGAACAAATTAATAAATTAGGAAAAAATGCATACATAACTGCTGCTAACCCTTATTGGTAGTTAAGTTACAACTTGATATTACACAAGCACACGTGAAGTTTGCGGCCTCAGGATGTGGCCTGTAAATGACACTTCACAAATGCAGGCCACACACACACACACACACACACACACACACACACACACACACACACACCCACCCCCCCAACGTGATGCAAGTCAGATCCAGTCAGCTGGTTTAATCTGAGCTGAGAAGCAGGTAATAACATAGCCTGACCACATGAGGGCAGAACCTGCATTTGTAATGCAAAGAGGATTTAAGATAAATAGCAGCAAATGAGGAATTATGTGTTTGTCTTGTTGTACTATTTGTCATCACCAGTCATTGTAAATGACAATCCAGGTGCCTTTCAGCAAGGTACCCAATCATACGGTACCCTCTCCCCCCATAACGTTAAAGAAAAAAGATAGTACTCACATTTTCAATGACAAACGTCCACTCTTTGTCTTCAAACTCCTCTGCATGGGGGTCCTGAAAGACAAGGTAAATAGAAATGCGTGAGTACACAATATATGGTATATTAGGCCAAAGTGTGGTCATTTGATACAGCATCAAAACTACACTTCAGAAATGATTATGAATCATCACGCAACCCGTCTTTAGCAACACTCAACTCAATCTTGAAGCAATTCATTTCATTAACTGATGATTTCATTTTGGTCATAACTGAACAGAAGACCGCAAGACAACACAAAAAGCTGCAACACAGAAAACTCGGTTTATGAGTGACAGCTTCTCTGTTTTGCCAACACTCTCTATTCTCACTCCATTCACCCACTGACCTGGTCTGTCTGTCTGTCCTCTTCTCAAACGTGTTGAATATTTTGAATTAATGAGGTAACTTTTAAATACATCATAATGAGCTACTGACAACCGCTGACTGTCTATGTATATGCAATTATATTGGCTGAACCTAGATAAAACTAGATTTATGTATATGCTGGGCCAATCTGAAATTCCTTATGCCTGTGTATTTGTGTCTTAACCATGTGTTTTAATCGTAAAGTAGATTTCTGTTAATGGGCAAGCGAACTTCAAACTGAACCGAAAGAAAAAAACAACACTAGAACACCAAACATCCAGGAATCATGATACGAGAACACAGAAAAATACAAAACTATAGATGTTTCTCTCTCCCTCTGTCTGGTCCAGTTTGCCTCTCTGTTGATATACTGTACTTGCGTCTCTGTCTTACTTTCTGCCTGTTTAGCTGTGAGGTGATGAGAGGAGACAGTAATGGAGGCACCAAGACAGCAGGCAGCCTTGTCCTACTGTGGCCTTCATTGCCCTCCAGGAGCACACACACAACCACAAATCACTGCTGGACACACAACGACATGCACATCTAACCTAACCAACCCCCTCCTTTCACGCACATGTTTATTCACAAAAACAATGCACAATAAACCAGTGCACACACAGATGCACAGTAAAACATGCAACAATTCAAAACAATCAAATAGTTTGTTTGTCAATGCAGAGCTAAAATGACAAATCAATTACAAAAAAAATTAGGGCTGTCAGCGTTAACGTGTTAATTTCGATGCGATTAAGGGCCGACGCGATGGAATTTCATTTCTTTTTTTTTAAATCGCATTAATTGCGTGCCGGCATTTATTAATTTATTTTACACTTCACTCCGCTTTGCGTCGTGCCTAACAGGCTACTATTTTGACCCTTTGCAGCTCCGTTACTTATCATAAAGCTGCCATTTCCTCCTAACACATCCTGCTGCTGCAGGCTGCAGGCATGATGGAGAAAGACAGCAGCAATAACTCTGAATGGAGCTTTTTATTTTCCAAAACTCCCGGAGGGCTCGTAGACAAGTCGAAAGCCATATGCACGTTGTGTAAAGCTGAATTAAAATATCACCGAAGCACGTCAAGCTTGAGCTACCACCTACGGACACGGAGAAAGCAGCTCAACTGGAACTGCTGCAAGGTGCTGCAAACGCTGTCTCATTAACCGGTGATCACTGGACATCAGTGAGTAATCAACATTATTTAGGAGTTACTAAACACTATATTGACTCTAGTAAGGATAGGGATTTTTAGTTTTTTAGTTAGGTACTTGGAGGAATTGTGCAATAATGACAGATTCACACATTTTTCTTTTGTTTACAGTAAATAAATAATTACAAATCAAGTTCATAAAGTAGCTTTCTTTGCATTCATTCGATTCCCAATCAAGATACACTGGTAAAAACTGCTTTCGATTGTTAATATGTACTTAAAAACTGTTCTGAAATGCAAAATAATAGAATTTTAATCATGTGATAAAATATGCGATTAATCGCGATTAACTATAGAAATTCAGCGATTAATTGCGATTAAAAAATTGTAATCGTTTGACAGCCCTAAAAGAAATACAAAACATTTCCTAGATATAGCTTCTTAAAATTGATGCATTTCTCTGACTCATTATCAGAAATCAAATACCTTGAGGTTAGCCATCAAAATGAGATATTCTAATACATCACTTTGGGCTCTGGTAATATGAGATAGGCATTTGCTGTTACTATTGCTCATACTGTTATTAATACTTTTTGCCTTTCACAGACAAAATGATTAATCAATAAAACCAATTCTGAGTATAAGCGTTTGTTGCAGCCCCTCTACTACACCTACACACAAGTAAACACATGCACTGACGGCCTTTTTGTCTGTGACACACCCCAGGAAATCAATATTCCTGCAGTCTGGCACAACAGTCAAACACAACACCCACATGGACACAAACATACACAGCGGCCTCATCCTTCCATTATTTTCACTAACGCACAAACTACTTCTAAAAGCCAACAGAAC
Organism: Sander vitreus; assembly: GCF_031162955.1. NCBI lineage: Eukaryota > Metazoa > Chordata > Actinopteri > Perciformes > Percidae > Sander > Sander vitreus. The sequence goes on from NC_135871.1 coordinate 25,501,098, forward strand.
CAGACATCGCAGTTCATGGTGTTGTCTGCAGTGTTTTGGTGCTGCTGGTAAACAAACTGTAGACAAACTTTTTTGAAAACATATTGCCATTGGTCACGTGCTAAAATTAACAAGGCTATATAAAGCTTCAATTAGTTTGGTAAACATATACTGTATGTGTAAAAATTCAGCCCCCTCTGCTTTCTGAACATGGTGTCTGTTATGACTGATTCAGTCTACAGTCAGAACGTTGCCCAGTTAAGTTACATATTAATTTCCGTATTTCATGCCATCTGCAAAGTTCAGCTAAGGCTGGCTGCTGGTGTACATCTCCCTGAGGTACAGGCAGAATGTCAGGGGTACGACAGCACCTTTAAATCATTGTTGCTTTAACCTTCAGTCGACACAGTGCAGAAATTAAGATTTTTTTTTGTTTTTTTGAGAAAAAGAGTTGACTTTCACAGGTTAAAAACAGCATTAAAAGGTGCACTATGAGTTCCTGTATGGTTTCAGCGCAATTTAATTTTTGTCTCAAATCATAGGCAATCATAGGCATCTCCTCCTAGCTGCCTGCCCCCTGAACACACTGTGAAAAAGCCCGGTCTCGGGAGACAACACAGGGGTCGTAAATGTCAAACAAACACTAGGGGCACAGGCTGTGCACCAAAATACAACAAACCACTCCAGCCAATCACCGACAAGATGGTTGGGGGAGGGGGTTAGTGACAGTTAGTCATGACAGTTACGGAAACATGGGGGGAGGGGCGAGCTTGCTCTGTTTTGTTTGGTATTTACTTGGAACGTCAACAGAAGTGACATCATGCAGGAACTCATAGTGCACCTTTAAGCAATATTTTTTTATATTAAAAGGGGTACTCTAGCAATTCACTGTTGCAAGCCTTACTTTTAGTCCCTAATATGGCTCAAGCTCTGAAAACTCTGGAGCCTATACCTTTACCATAATACAACCAACAGTATATTTTCGTTAGACCCTCCCTGTCTGGTAAATGCCTATGTATTTCAAAATCAATGCACTTGGTTTCTTGTGCAGGCTTTCCGTCATAAATTTGTATTAGAACCCTGATTATGTCATCAGGGCCACAAAGGACATTATACAGCTATTTTAACAGGTTCATTAGGTCTCTTCTTGATGAGTGAACTGACTTTCATTTGTAAAACTGGTAGAGTGTCCCTTTAAAAAAAAAAAAAGGCTAGATTTTTGCTGGCTTCTGTAGTTGAATAAAACAGTTTGAACAAAGACGGTAAGCCTTTAGATAGCAGAGACAATGTTATATGTGGCTTAATCAAACAGATGTGGGTGAATTGTTCCTTTGGTGGCTTTGCTTTGTTTCTCATTACAAAAACAGCTTTATTACTTCCTCTGGGACAGGAAGTGGAAGTGGGCCCAGAATAGAGAGACACTTACAGCAGTGCTAGACAAGCCTAGGCCTAGAAAACGGAGCCAGTGCACATGAAAGACATTTTTTCCATGCGTACCTTTAACAGACAGTGAAAAGTAAAAAATGTTGTGCACAAATCAAAACTTGCCAACATCAACAGTCCTGGCAGACTCCATTCAGAAAGAAATTCTAATCTACGCACTTCATACCTGCAAACTCAGAAGGGCTGAAAAAGATGACACATTTAAAAGGGAAAACACATCTTTCCGGTGCTAAAACGATACTTTTAAAACGGTGCCTGAACCGAAAGATATATATATATATATATATATATATATAGATATATATATAAAAACCTTGTTTATTGCTAAGGCCAAATTTATTAAAAATGTAATAACAATAACTTATTTCACCAGTAAATTCCTGTTAAACGACAAAAACAACCACTGGATGGGAAAAGGGTATTTTACAATAACTTTGAATGCAGCACGAGTCTGGCGAGGCGAGTTTCAAGTGAACGCAATATCTGTGTTGTTTTTCAGACAACGGCTGCAGCAGACGGTTGTTGGAATCCTCTACAGTGAAATACAGACACACTTTTAGCACCGTTTAGCTTTCAGCATTTTAACCGTGTTTACTCCAGCTGCTAGCTAACGGTAGGCTAACGTTACTTGCTGTCAAGTGTAGTGTTAACTAGCGTCCCGTGCGGGATGTTTCAGTTGCCTCTAACGTCCGTTTCGGAGCATCAGAGAGAAGTGCAGGCATTTAAGTGGCACCTAAATAAGGCCCCGAAATCCGCGTTGCTATTTGGTCTGGTAGATAACGGTCGTTAAGGCACCGGTGCTGTATTAGCACCGGGTGCAAAACACCTACCTCGTTTGGTCCGTTTAAAACGAACCCTAGAGCGTTTGGTCAGATAGTCCGGTTCGTTTTGGCTGGTGTGAAAACTCATCCGAACTCTGGTGCAGATCAAACAAACGAACGCTGGTTCGCTTAAAAACGGGGGTCTCGGTTCGCTTCCAAGTGAACTAGAGTTTGGTTCACTTCAGGTGTGAAAGTGATCCGACCCAAATACAGGAAGTGAACCAAAAACAGAGTATTAACTAGCCTGCAATTTCATCCTTGCACACAATTTACAGACTTATATATGATTTAACCCTTGTGTTGTCCTCCTGGGTCAAAAAGATTAACACACTTTTTTTTTTTTACCATTTTTTCGACATTTGACATTTTCATCGGTTTTTCCGACGTTTTTTTTTTAGTTTTCACTAACACCAACTTAGTACCACTAGTTTTACACTACTTTTTGGAATTCATGGTCAATAAACCTCATTTATATAGAATTATACCTAAAATTTGAGTTAAAAAAGCAGAAATTATGAATTATTTTGCCTAATAGTTAAGATCAGAGGAATGTATGTTGAGTGGATGAGTTTAGACAGGATACTGATTTGAAACCATTTCAATTTTCACCCGAAATTCAATGAAAGTGATCAATTGTATTTGCAAAGACCGTTGTATGGAATCCATCCTTTTTTGTGGTAATTTGGTTAAAAAGAAACCCATATTTCTGATATAGACATTTTGGCCTTTAGGACAACAGGAGTGTTAAGGGATGATAACTTTTAGATCCATAAGCTGTTCTGAGCACACATCGCTGGTCGTCTGTGTGACATCATCATCTCTCTCTCCGTCACTCGCTGTCTGTCAGCTGCTCATATTGTTCGCCTTCTTCTAAAATATTAGCAACACTAAAGCAGAACCAGAAAACCCAAGACGTTTCACTCGGATATTCTGTCCAATAAACAAGCCACCGTTTCGACCGGGTAACATTTGTTTTACAGCATTTGGTGCGTTTAACAAAGTGCAGTGTGAAAGCAAACCAAACCAAATGAAAAATGCAACAATGTTGCAACTTCACCCCCGAATCGCACCGAGTCCACCAAATTATAGGTGTGAAACCACCCTTAATATCATTCATCTAATACTTATTTATAAGAAATGTCTCTCATGCAGTAAAAGAAAAAAGAAAAAAAAAGAAAAAGAAAAAAATGGGTGTTGCCCATTTTATTTAAATCAAACGTCTTAAAAGTAAGTCAACAATTCCTGCTGAATCTAACAATCAATATAATAAGGTGAGAGTATGCTTAGGCCCGTCGCGATAGTCAATAAATCAATTAATCGCACGATCACGTGCGCAATCATTTCTGGGACAATTTATCGTCCAGCAAAATTTGTTATCGTGACAGGCCTAAGTATGCTATTCAATGGCATAAAGACCCTCATGTCTTATTAACAACCCTAGTCCACCTTAAACATGCTGTCTCAGTGCTAATTAAACAGCTGTAGCCTACCTTAAAAAGAGTGACCGTGATTTCTATGTTCTCCGGTACAGGCCACACCACCACTCCTCTGTAGGGATTTTTGATGCCAGGCTGCCAGCTGTGGGCCTGCAGTACAGAGGGACAAAAGAACAGAGAATTATATTTGCAATTGCTAGTGAGAAACTTTCTTTGTTTTACTGTTTATTTATTTTTATTTGAGAATGCAACTCATCAAATACAAACCTTGGAGGATTTCCGCCGACTCCTGCGTGTCCAAACCACCACCAGTTTGTCTGGTTGCCTGTTAGGAAGGAGAGAAAAGACAGATGAGTAAAAAAGACAAAAGGTATTAATTCATCAATCCACCCGTCTGTGTCAACACATCTACCAACTACCTATACAATAACATGGTGAGACCGTCAGTCCAACTGATCAGCTTGTATCTTAATGCCTAAAGTTTTAAAACCCTGATAAGCCTATTGCTGTACGCACACACACAAACACCAACAATGAAACATACACACACCTGCACAGCCACTCATGGTATGAATAAATCATGAGACACCGCTAAACCCCGACTTGTCTCTGTGGACTACACACACGCACGCACGTAATCCGACAGTCACAAATTAATTCAATGTAATAGCAGTGAAAAGGGAGAAACAAGTCCAAAATGCAAGTGAAATACTCCCTCCTACAGACAACATAGCCTATATGTTATAAAGATAGTTTGTTGTGTCACCTCTCCCAACATTTTACCTCTCTTTTACATTAAACTTAAATAGAGAAACATAGTCAGGGTGTTAAAACAGAATATCTGCATAAGGATGCTCGTCAAGGTTCAAGGTCTACATCTTTGGCATATAGACGTGTGATGTGAGTGAGACATGGGTCGCCTAAAAAGTTACTTAAAGTCTTAAGTGCATTGTTTTGCATAGTATATAGCCTAAAGGTGTACTCAGTGCAAAAGCGCAATACAGTGTAGCAGTTATGGTCCACTCTGCTAATATCAGCGCATCCATTATGATCAAGCATATAGGTAATTTATAATAATAATTGATTTAAGAAATGAACTGTAAATATTAAGAGGCACTCAGGTCCAATGTTCTTACAGAGCATTAGTCGACATTTCTCACAGACAAAACTTGATGTAATAGTAACACTGTGACAAATTAGGCACTGTGAAAAGTTTTCCTTTATACACGCTATATATTATATTAAAGTCAGTCTAAGAATTCATCCAAAACACTGCCAAAGCAACTAGCTAGCAAGTCTGGACCTGCTTCTTTGTCGCTCCTGGTGTGTGTATATTGTAAGAGTGTGTGTGTGTGTGTGTGTGTGTGTGTGTGCGCGCGCGCTCTGAAGCTTAAATGTGTATTTCCTACAGTATATTAAAAGTATAACTTACTAGTAACATTTAATCTTTAATACTGATATTTAGATTTTAATGGGGATGCCCTGGATCAGCACAAACCGGATGATGACCTTTTTAAGCGGATCGGGCATTGGCCATGACCTGAACCAAGCTGTCAGGACCTGACCCTGGCTTATCTGGATGAAGTGGCTTCATAAAAACCCCAAATGCTAGTATATAGGTCAAACCATGATTTCAGGTTGAAGTGCCTAATTTGGCAAGTATCTGCCCAATGCTCTTGAGCTCTCCAGACTAAGTCTGACCTCTGACCTTCCAATTGAGAAATGAAGAGGAGCAAATTAACCTACACGGACCAACTCAAACCTTCTGTTAGGCTCTGTGTGAGCCTGACCGATAATTTGTCTGGCCCGATATTATCTCATTACAGATAAATTGGTAGACTATAAGTAACGAAGAAAATGAAATACAGAAATGCCAAAGATATGGTTCAAGTAATTTAGAAACAGTGTCTCCATTACATAAATTGTGCACCAGAGAGCACTGACATGTTTATTCTTCAACATTATGGCTCCCGGACCCCTGAGTATCTTGGTCACAATTCTGCAATGAGAAAAACTAAAAAGTCCCCTTATAGCACCAAATACGGATGGACGTCAACATGTGGTAGGTGATGTTGAACCTCTACATCTGTGACAACATCAATGGGTTTATGTGTACATACTCCAGTGTTAAGCATAGCAAGCACAACGCTGGCTTTATGTGTACAGGGGTCCTTATGTCAAATACTCTTGCAGAACAGCAGCAAAGCAGCCATTCTAGGAAAAGAATGACAGACTGTGTTACAGAGAGAGAGAAAACACAGAAAAGAGAGTACAAGAGGGAAGAAAGAAGAAAACAGAAAGAGAGGGAAAGAAAGAGGAGTGAGAGGAAAAGAGAGAAGCGAGGGAGAATGACAGGCAACAATTTCAGCCTTGAGGAGAGGCTTCACATAGAGAAGCTATTGTCCAACAACACAGGCCATAGCAGAGAGCATGAAGACACACACTAAATATCACCCTCTTATTTTTTTTCCCCTTTGTACCGTGAGCGCGGCTGTACAATGAGAAAAATGTAAACCATGTGTCTGCAGGCTAACTGACTTCTTCCCACATTCAGCTTCCACCTCAGGACTACATGTTCTTTTTGTGTTTAACAGGAATCAATGAGCCATCAGAGAGGAATGCCACAACAGAAAAAACAAGTGTGATGAAGATGGCCAAAGAGAGCCCTGAAAAAAGACATTTAAAGTATGTGTTCATCATGATGTGTGTTCAGCAGCTCTGACTCATATAGATACAGTATTTTAACATTAAGGCCTTTAGTTTACACTATTATTAGGAACAGAGTTAATGGAGGGTTTATTAAACATTTAGCAATACATATGGTTCTTTATAATAATCTGGTAGTAAGTTTTCTGCACTGTTGATTGAGTGCCTGAAAGGCTCAGACTGTTTTTCCATAATTTTATTGGATGGATTTTACTGGATGTAAAAGAAACAAAAGTCTCTGTATTTCAGAATTTTCTTCCACGACAAGTTTAAGCTCCTCTTGCATTTATCAAACAGGAATACCCTGATTACCTCTGTATGATGCAGTGTGTAAAAAAAATAAAATACATAAAATGCATAAGATATATATATATATATAGGCAGATTGGTGAGGAAAAAAAGACAATTTTTTAGCCTAAAGCTCAAATATGATTAAAAAATGGTCAAGAAAGATGTTTTCAGAAAAAAAAAAAAAAGATTAAAGATGAACACAAGAATTTATTCTACTTTGTTTAAGAATGCTTGATTCTGATTGGCTGGGAGGAGGGCATTAACCCGGCAGGTTGCCCGCTGACTGAGCACAGCGTCATCAAATAGTAGATCAATACGCCGCTTGTATTTTTTTTCTATCACAGAAATTTCAAACATGAGGTCCATTGTAAAAATAAACCTTGTTTAAAAATGTTTCTAAAATGTGTCGGAAATCTATTGGAGGGTCAGTCGATACATAGTTTCGCAAGCGAGATACAATGTAGCAACTACGTTATTAAACTAACGTTAGTGATCAGATGCAGCCTTGTGTGGTTGCTATAGAAACTAATTAACATTAGCTACAGTTGAGCTAACGTTATTCGCCGTAGTTCTAAACATTACAGTGTTTTAAAAATGGACGAATTCATTGTCAATTTTAATATATTTGGAGTAGGGAAGACATTTGAGGACTGGTTAAAGAGCGACGAGGACGACGGAATGACAAAAGAAAAAGACAAGGCCCAGGGTCCCCGTTTCTGAGATCTGACAGACGAGGAGCTGCGTACAATTGAAGACGGGGCCCTTGAATCAAACACAAAAAAGGCAACTGCCTTTGCTATCAAGGTTTTCACCGAGTGGAAGAACCACCAGAAGGATAGCCTGACAGTGCGTTTGTTGTTGTCAGTTGTGTGGTTGCTATAGAAACTAATTAGCTACAGCTGAGCTAACGTTATTCACCGTAGTTCTAAAGGGGACTACTTTTTGAGGGAGATGAACTCAAACAGAGTATACATTTTAATTTTAATTTAATTTAAATTTACATTTAATAAGCATGCAATACGAATAAGAAAAAGCATAATTATTAAAGTATTTGAATTGTTTTATTATGTTGGCAAGCAAGAAGTAGAATAAACGGGATAATCACCTCAAGGCAGGGCAATAAACAGTTTGATATGCCCGGCTTGTGGACGGCTTACCAGTAACCTTCCACAAGCCGGGCATATCAAACTGTTTATTGCCCTGCCTTGAGGTGATTAACCCTTACTTGTGATAGTGTGTGTGTGTGTGTGTGTGTGTGTGTGTGTGTGTGTGTGTGTGTGTGTGTGTGTGTGTGGGCTGGAGAGATAGAGGGCAGATACGAGTGAAAGTGGGTCTGTAAGCTCAGCAGGAGTTGAGATGACAGCCCTCTGAGATAGACACAAAACCCAGATAAACCTCCTACATTTACATTTAAGGCATTTAGCTGTAGCTCTCATCCAGAGAAACCTGCAATTAGTGAGCATGTAGGTGTTCAATGTTTTCCTCAAAAACACTTTAGCATCACAGCAGGTAAAAAAAAAAAAAACAGTTGCAAGAATCACCCTGCAGTTACTGAAGAGGACATGTTTGATGTTCATATAGATAACCAGTTACAGACTCTCTTCCATGCAGATCTTTTACATTTTTTTTGTTTTTAGTGCTGCATATTCCTTTGAATGTAATTGTCTTAATGATATCCCCACTCTTTGCCTTAAAGGGATACTTCACCGATTTAGCATTAAGCTTTGTATCAGTAGAAACACGGTAGTATTTTCGATTGACCGCGCTTCCCTCCCTCATGTCCCCCTGAGACGAGACCTCTCTGTATTGTGGGTCTGGAAAAAATCTTCCAATGACATAAAACGATGATTTTTGCGTCATCGGAGGCATTTTTGCCCAGAGTCTGTGGACTACAGCCAGCTAGTTCCGCATGTTTTCAACCCGCCCATAGGGGGTTGGACTGTCTTTACACGAAGCTTGCTGAAGTAAATCGAGTGTCAGCCATCTTTTCAGCAGTCTTTTCAGCAGCAAACTTTTACAACAATTATGTGCATTCAAACTACCACACGTGTATCACCGGGATACATTGGTACAGATCGGAGAATATGAAGGACACTATTTTATATATATATATATATATATATATATATATATATATATATATATATATATATATATATATATATATAGACGGAATACTCGACACACTAAGCGAGCTTCGCCTGCTACGGAGACCAGCACCTCAGCCTGCGGTGTTGCCCGATGGCGCTAGCCGGGGAAAGGGACCTCGACAGCGGCAGGAGTTCGAGCTAGGTGGAAAGCTAACGCTAGCCGGCCACCTGTTCCATCAATCCTGCTTGCAAGTGTCCACTCATTAGACAACAAACTGGACTACATCCAACTTCAACAGAACTCCCAACGCGAGTTCAGAGACTGCTGTGTTTTTGAGGTTATGGAAACATGGCTGAACAACAGTGTACGGGACTATCCAGCTACCAGGCCTACTGCTCTGTCGTGGTGACTAGTGGAGGTGGGCTGTGTTAACACGAACTGGAAAATGTGGTGCTTGCATCCAACTAACTGCTGGTGGAGTTTGTGACTGTTAAATGCCGACCATTCTACATTCCGGTTCCAGTTTATACTCTGTGTTTACAGCACACCAAGCGCTAATGATATGTGTTAGCTTAACTTTACGGAGCCTATAATGTGTGTGCACTAAATGTAGCCTGTTTCGTATGTCGTTTTTATATAATGACGTTTTTATATATTTTAAATGTGTAACACCACTTGAGCCACGGTGAAACGTTGTTTCGTGTATATGGTTGAAATGACAATAAAACACTTCAGTTCAGTTGGCCGTCTCACTGTCTGTCTACGGTAGGCGTGGCTTGGAAGTAGACGCTAGAGCGGCGAAGCAAGTGGATTCTGGGATTTGGCGTCTTTCATCCACATGAGGCAAAAACATTTTCTGGCTTTTCTCGGGCCTAGAAGCCACCAATTTCTAAAAAAAAAAAATCACATTTCTACTTCATAAGAGACCCAATTTAAAGATATATTCATCTTTCCAATGGTGAAATATCCCTTTAAGTGTCATTACTACAACTAAATGACAACATTTTCTACAGTCGGCTCAATGCTTCTTGAATGTAATTTTGTGAGGGTGTTACACCTTGTCTACTCTAGCTATGCAGTGGAGATAGCATCACAGCCGCATACAGTTCTTCGTCTGTGTCTACAATGTATCAGCTCAGGCACAGTACTGCTAAGCACTCTAAAGCATTATGTCAGCACTCACAGCTCAATACAAAATCATGCGCTCATGGTCACACGTATAAAAAAAAAAATGCGTAAAAAGACACTTTGGGCTGCAGTTACGCACAAAAAGATCAAATGAAGCAGAGCAAGTGTAGACTGCAGAGTTGCACTGGTTCAAAACAAAGCAAATCTGTTCCATCAGATGGATATCAAAAGGAAGACACGATTGAAAGGTTAGTCAAAAGCTCAGGGGAACAGATGGGTGGTTTTACAAAAATGAAATCATCCTGCGATCTCTAGCTCTTAGGATAATATGGAGCACTTAAAACAGACTTAGAAAATAAAGCTTGCTCATCAAAGAAATTAGTTTGGCAGCTTAAATGTGCTTGTGGTTAAACAAGGCTCTGTGTGCAATGCATGTCTATCTGCCTGCATGGTTGGAAGTGGAGGGTGCGTCAGGATATAGCGGCAGCCCTATCTTTCCTGTAGGCAGGAGGAAGGAACCACTTCACATTTGATATGATGGCAAAACAAACACACACACACACACACACACACACACAAATAGACAGAGACACACACGCACAGAGACAGAGACACACACACACAGAGACACACACACACACAGAGACACACACACAGAGACAGAGACACACACAGAGACACACACGCACAGAGACACACACACAGAGACAGAGACACACACAGAGACACACACACACACACACAGAGAGAGAGACAGAGACACACACGCACAGAGACAGAGACACACACGCACAGAGACAGAGACACACACACAGAGACACACACACACAGAGAGACAGAGACACACACACACACACAGAGACAGAGACACACAGAGTTTAGTTCAGTAGCACAGCGATAAAACATAACCAAGTGATGAACACAGTTAGGAATGAGCTTTTTTTTAGAAGACGAAGACATGCCTTTATTTATCCCACAAGGGGAAATTCACATTTAGTTAGTACAGTTGCACACACATTACAGAAATACACACACATGCTCAGGACCTATACATATACACACTAATGGAGAGACATCAGAGTGAGGGGGCTGCACATGGATGAGCGCCCCGAGACGTTGGGGGTTCGGTGCCTTGCTCAAGGGCACCTTGGCAGTGCCCAGGAGGTGAACTGGCACCTCTCCAGCTACCAGTCCCCACTCCGCACTTTGGTCCGTATGGGACGGAGATGATTCAGCGTCGATGCAGTGACAGACCATAATCGATTATAGGGCTGTCCCAAACGATTATTTTTTAAACGATTAATCTAGCGATTATTTTTTCAATTAGTCGACTAATCTAAAGATTCATTTTTCAATTAGCGATTATTTTCCCATTGCTAAATTATTAACAATTTACACAAAACAAATTTCAATAAGGTTCAAATCTTTAACACTGCACTGTTAATTAATTTGTAGTGCAACCTGAAGCCAGATGTAGGCCATCACTTTCAGGAGGAATCAGTGTTGGTCATCTTACTTTAAAAAAGTAATTAGTTACAGTTACAAATTACTTCTCCCAAAAAGTAATTGAGTTAGTAACTCAGTTACCACATTGTAAAAGTAATTAGTTACTCAGCAAAGTAACTGTGACGTTGTTTTTTATGTTCTATAACGCTATTACGTTCTATAACATCTTTAACGTCAAAGATGTTTATATTAACTGATTGAAGAATAAAAACACTAGCCTATGTACAGAAAAATCGTGTGAAAAAAATCAAGTGTCGTGTTAGCATGTGTTGATGTGAGGTGCTTCATAAGATTTGAGTTGCTTGAGGCAGACGTGGATAAAGTCTTTTTTCCTGGGCATAGCGTGCATGTTACATAAACATTCTTGCCTTTAATTTCAATGAGAGAGAAGTAGTGCCGGTACTTCCAGTTCGAGAACGCTACCTTTGAATTTCCCTGGCTCGTCGCCATTGTCGCTGTCTTGTGTTTAGTGGTAGTCAGAGCGTGCAGTGAGACAGCGTGAGAAGGGCATCCGCCCACCCAGCCAATCATCATCGCATTTACAACGGTGTCATCATCCCCACCCCTGCTCTCTCCAGGCAGCTGATGTGTAGCCAAAGCCTGACACCTCGCATACTCAGTAACGATAACGGCGTTGCAACGATGGGAAAAGTAATTCATTAGATTACTCCGTTACCGAAAAAATAACGCCGTTACTAATGTTGTTATACTTAAACGCCGTTACTCCCAACACTGGGAGGAATACAAAACTAAAAACTTAGTAAGTACGTAAACAGAGCAAGTGCAAAAAGAGTAGCCTGCATTTGCTTTTTTTTTAACAGTAGTAGGTAAAATAATGAATAAGCTCTTGTTTAACATCCAAGCTCTTCTCCCTTTAACCTTACAGTAAAAAAGTGCAACACTGTGCAAAAATAACACTGCCGACTGACAGCGTTTGATGATGCTTATTGTCAAGTCATAGAGGGGCATTAAAACGATTCAACAGACTAACGTACCGTTGGGCTATTACTGGGAACACATTCCGTGTCACTATGTTGATAATCGCACATGCTTGGGAGTAAAGCTTAGATCGGGCCCAAAAAAATCAAGCCCGACCCTACCCAAGAATATATATATATATATATATATATATATATATATATATATATATATATATATATATATATATATATATATATATATATATATATATATATATATATATACACACACACATACCTGTGTCTTTAGCCATATTTTGTTGAAACAAGGACTGAACTGAGCATAAAGAAGAAGTGGATTATGCTGTGAAAGTGGTTTGGGAAGTTTCTATGGACGATTTGTTTGCCATTAAAACGTTTGAATCCATTGTAAACACATAAGTAAAGATGGGCCTAAAGGACAAAAAAACCTGTCAATCTGACTTTAAGACACCAGGATCTGTGTGTATTGGGGACATTTTAAAAGTGACACCAAAATTAGAAGTGTTCTTCTGGTCTACACTGACAGTTCCTTGACCTTCAGTTATAGAAAAGTCAGTCAGTGTGTATGTTGCAAACATGAGCTGGGTCAATGACACAGAGTTAGCATTGAAAGCACTAACGCCAGTGGAATGAAAGCTCCCGCACCTTCTGCTTGCATGCACCGCCTGTTTGCATGTGTGGGTACTGTATGTTTGTAACTACAGCCAGATGTGTGGCAGGGCTACTCTCTGTAACTATAACATGTTGTTCAATCAAATTCAAATTACTGCATTACACACAAAAATTAAGACTGTTCATAAAGTGTGTGACCATGTGTGTGTATGATATTATTATATTGTCATGCTGACAGTAAATTGTCTCGTTACCGAGCTTTAAATATGTTAATTTTCTGTAAATTACATTACATTTTCCTGGATCCAAAGATTTCAAAAGGCCAGCAAGACTGGCACCAAGCATTCCCTTTATTAGATCAGAGACTGACCATTATCATAAAACCTTTTTCCGAATTTGACCTTTACATTTCTTTCATATGATGTATTGCCAGATTTGAAGATTGTCACTGCTGATTAACACATTTCAGCAATCCTATTCCCCAGTTGGATTCAGCTGTGTCATATCACTACTTCTGATGAATACTACTGTTAACATCAATAAAGTATCTGATGTGAAAAATGATCTATAACTAAAAAAAAGCTAAATAGTAGTGTGTGAATTGGGACTAGACAACATTTCCAGACATTTGCTCCAGACTTCCCAGTGAGGACATGAAGACATCAAGCGTGAAGACTCTTCACATTCAGTAAGCAACCTGATTTGTTTCAAGTCAGCTGCATGTAGCTGAGAGCTTAACTGCAGCGAGACTATATAGTGTATGTACTATATAGAGATAAACTAACTGGAGATAAAGTGTGGCCAATTATGGATGCCATGGCTAAGAAGGATTACAAACAATAAAGCAGGTAGGTTGAATAGATAAAAGTGAAGATCAGAAGCTGCATCTGCCCTGAGGGAGTTATTTAAATCTTACTCCCTGAGAAATAGGGGGCAGAGAAGAGGAAACTGTCAACTCTACGTGGTGATGACTGACAGCCAGGAGAAGAAAATGAAATGTTTCTTTGCTGACATGACTGGCCTATGGGTTAAGGGTAAAACTCTCTCCACAGGACGATTTTAAGAGCTGCTAGAAAATAAAATTGTCTGTGCTGAGATTGTGAAGTTGACTAAATTCTAGAAAGACATTCCAGTAAAAACAATGGCCATTGTCTGTGAGGCAAAACTGGTAACTGATAAGACACCTGAAGTCCATGTGTTATATGCTCCAAGACAGGTGTACACATTGGGAATGGTATGCATCTTTTTGTCTTGTTGCTTTACTTCCCTGGCTCATCTCCATTGCGCTTTCATTCCTCTCTTATCACTAGATCTCTGCAGTGGCGGGGGAGTCCGCATTAACTGTATGTCTGAAAAAAGGCCTCTGAGAGGGCAAACTCAAAGCAATGTATTTTTATCTTTTCACTGTTGAACTCACATGACTAGGAAACGAGACAGATAATCACACTCATGCAAATGTCGGCTTCTATATAGTTATCCATCAACATCAAGTCAAGTGTAGAGCAAGACAATGATGGAGTCTATGTGCTTGCGCAAAAGAAAAACGGTCCCTGACTAAATTAATGTAAAAATTTGAAGGAAGAGAGACATTCAGAAAGCAATTTGATACAGGACAGCAAAATAAGCACAAACAGTAGTCAACATACACCTTACTTCCACACGACAAGATAGCACAATGAAAGCTTCAGGGAGAGATCAAGCACAGTAGGAATCCCTTAGATCATGTGTTGAGGAGCATCTCTGAAATAAAGAAGGGAATGATAGGAAGCTGCCTTTGAGTAGGGTAAATCAGATAATAAAAATCTCTCCCTATACCAGCTTGCTAACAGCCCTGGGGAGAGACTGACACAGTAGGAATCACAGCCATCATGTGCCTAAGAGCACCAATAGCAGAGAAACAAGGAGTCCTGGTGAGGACAGCAATGTCCATTTCTTAAGGCAATGATACATGAGCAGTCAGGCGACTGAAGCTTCAGCAGTGAAGTTAATTACTCATAAAAGTTATTTTGCCTGGAAAACAAACTGAATGGAAAAAAATGAAAAATATTCATAACAGAAGATGAGCTTTCCTAGATCCCACCTGCACCAGCTCATTTTTCTAAGAAAAAGGTTTCCCGAACGTAACACCAGTACATTGTGGATTGTGGTTTTGCTTGTGACACACACATACAGTGCGCATTTATCAGCCTGCAGATGCGGCAGCACCGCTCTCCGGGCTGATCAATTCTGAGCAGTCTCCAGGGCCATGTGTTTCTCTGCCTAACAGCAGTAGAGGCAGAAACACCAGCAGTTTTCATCACATTTAACACCCAACTGACTGCTTCACAACCCTGCAATGTTTCACGTCTCTTGGTGTTTGTGAAAGGGTGTGTGTAAATGCCCGTTTGTGTCCATAATTGCAGTACAGAACAACTACACTTGGGCGGATTCCACTGCAAAGCAGTTACGTGACACAATCAGAAAGAGAAAGAAGTGAGGGGAGGCAGCGAGATCAAGTAACAAAGGAAGAGAGGGAGGAGAGGCGATAAGAGTGGTACAGAGAAAGACACCGAAGAAAATGGAAAGAGGAGTATTAATGATAGGGTGAGAGCTGCCCCTGATGATAGCAGTGGGCTTGGTGCACAAAAACAATTACACGATCGCAGGAGGAGGAGATGAGTAGCTGCAAGCTGTACTGGGAAGACAAAACAATCTGCAATTAAATCAGAAGCAAATGCTATAATTAAGGAAGTGATAAGCAAGCACACACATTAGAACAACTCAAGTATCAACTATGGAACAACCAAAACATAAAGACACATCAGTGACTGAAACCTTAAAATCAGACTAAACACTGAAACACTTTGAGAAACCAAAGTATGTGTTTGTAATTTGTAAATAATGTAATTGCTTACATACGCAATTACATTATTTTATCCAAAACCTCATAGCCAATGATAACCCAAATTGTGTGGTTTCACCCAGAATTTCCGCACAACAGAAACGACTGCACCGTACTATAACCTGGCATTGAAAGCATCTCCTGGTGCCAGACATATACTCAGGAATGTGTCAAGGCCTTCAAATTTGAATAGAATGGAGAGCTACGTCAGACCAAGTTGGCAGGAAGATGTTTCTCTGGCAGAGACATGATGGACGCTTGCCATAATGCACACATGTTCAACAGAAGACAACATGTCACAGCCTGACACACGCTGGTCACTTTCAATGAAATAGTGAGCCATTACTCAACTGACAGCCTGATGCTTGGACGGTGGTGTCCAGGATTGACATTCATTGACATTCATTTACACACGTCTGCACTTTTGTCATTCAGCAACACTTTTATTCAGTGACAATAAGTGAGTAAGGAGAGTTTCAGTGTTTTGCTCAATGACCCATTGACGGGATCACGCTGGTTAATGTAAACATAATTCATTTTAAATGGATAATTATACAGCTAGTAAATCATCTCCTTTTCGGTAATTAGACATTTGTATTTGGAGCCTAGCAAAGCTATTTTACAGTGCAAGTGGGACATTCCCAACCATTTATAATCACAAAGTGAATGAAAGAATGAAAGCATGGTTACTTTGGGTGTAAAATGAATAAACAACATTGGCTGGTAATGTGTGACAAGCATTGCAGTGATGCTATGACAATCCTCAGGATAAACGCTAAAATAAATCACTTCGTACACCGCAGGAATTCACAGTGGGACCACCAAACACACCGAAGGAGAAGTTAAATCCGCTTGAGTATGGTGAGAGTGATCGTTCAGTTTCTAAATCCCTATGAAAATGTCTGATGGTGTGTGTGTGTGTGTGTGTGTGTCTCTGTCTTCAGGGTTTCTTTGCACAGACCTTTATTGATATGAAGACATCTAACCTCCCTGTCTTGTCATGTGGCAGTGAGGGAAGCAGTCTAGATTAGCTCTGCTTGCATGTAGCCAGATAGAATTACCATGTAATCAATAGCATCTCTGTGTTGTTTCTAGTTTACAACTCTCATATCCTCGCCACGCATGTCAACATGTCTGTCAGCAGTAATGACACTTGTTGGCTTCAGACAATGTTTTCAAACTATATTTTACCAGACGGGTTGACTAGCAACACATTCTTGTTTAAAAGCACCGGCCTCAGGGGGAATACTAACAGCATTCTTGCTTAAGTTCACAATGAGTTGCCTTTCGCTGTTGGGGTTGCCCCCTCTTGACAGAAAAAGTGTGCCTCACTTACTGCACTTAGTATTGCTTGTATCTGAAGACAACAAGCTTATATTTCTAAAATTAATGCTCACCAGATATCCTTTTTTTTTTTTTTGTCCACTCACCTATGTTGATGATAAAACGGACAACTGGAGCCGCATGTGCAAAACTCTAACTACAATCTGCACAGCAGCAGTTCATGTGAACCAATCTCTAGTTAGTTTTTCATTGCTTGAACACAGTTTTCTAAACTCTACACACTTATCCCATTTAACCACAACCTGCACAACACTGTGGATTTACTGCACTTTGTTCAAATGCTAACACACGGCTGTCAAAACTGTTAACCACACATTCAAAACAGATTGGATTTCAACGGGTTGCTGCGCTTCGGTGGCCGCTATGTTGAATGTAAACAAGAAGCTGCTTGGTCGCTTCTCTATCGTAGTGTTTATTTTGTCACCTATTTTTAATTTAGTCTTGTCTTGTACCAAATGTCCTTGTTAGTTTTAGTCATATTTAGTCATTCACATATCTTTTTTTGTTAGTCAAGTTTTAGTCGACTAAAAGTCTCGTCATTTTAGTCTAGTTTTAGTCTAAAGAGAACTCAAGGTATCCTAGTCAAGTTTTAGTCAAAACAGTTTAGTCTTTTTTTTTTTTAAATAAATTATTTCTGAGATTATTTCTGATAACCATTTCAGTCAAATAGTGTTTCACACTACTCAAATATTGGTTAAATGTCATAATTAATTTAGTTTTAGTCAGCGTTTTTGGACATTGGTGCAGTCTCGTCATTGTCTCGTCTTAGTCACGGAAAAAAAGGTCGTTGACGAACATATTTAGTCTCGTCTGACGAAATTAACACTACTCCATCGCCATTGTGTTAAACCCGCCAATAGCGTGCCAGGTGGATAGGCCAGTTTGTGATTGGTCCCCGCAAAATTGTAACGGAAGCAGGATAGATAAACGTACAGGTTTCCAGCCTGAGCTGCAGGGCAAAATCAAATCTCCATCAGATCGGGCTGGGTTTCCCCAGTCTAGCATCAAACACCAATAGACAAATTACAAACTTCTTTCTTTACAGTTTGAATAATTTAAGTGACTTCACACTACACATCAATAGTTTATTTAAAGAAAAGAGTGAAATTCTTTCATGTGAACATTTTTATTTTATAACATACCAGTTTTGTAGGAAACAAAAAGGAATGAAAATCTGCAGTTTGCTTCAATAGATATATCATTTTATTTTGCCTGTAGTAATGGATGTCCTGGCTTGCATGCACCTGCATCATCTCTAAATACAAATGAATGTGGTGTTTCCATTGCTTCCACCTCTATTACTTTCTGAAAAAAGTCCACAGTTTTACTATAGTAAAGGAAGGGTTTTTCATGTTTTTTATAGCTGTGTATGTAACCTCAGACATCTTACCTGGACATATTGGTATCGTTGCTCTTTTACCCGTTGTACACAGTGTATAATTGTTTCATTTTTATTTGGTGTTTCTTTATTTACAAAAAAAATCTTTCTGAGCTTTCTCTATATACTGTATGTGTTCACTAACAAGTCTTTGAGTTGAAATTGCAATCAGCAGTGTTTGATATGCACCAGACTGAAATCCAGTCTGTTTTGAATGTGTGCTTAACAGTTTTGACAGCCGTGTGTTAGCATTTGAACAAAGTGCAGTAAATCCACAGTGTTGTGCAGGTTGTGGTTAAATGGGATAAGTGTGTAGAGTTTAGAAAACTGTGTTCAAGCAATGAAAAACTAACTAGAGATTGGTTCACATGAACTGCTGCTGTGCAGACTGTAGTTAGAGTTTTCCACATGTGGCTCCAGTTGTGCCCACTGTTGTTTAGCAATCGGAAAAAAACTGTAATGTAGCCTACATGATGACAAGCATGATATTTGCTTTGTGTAGCCAATGACCCTTGGTCAGTGGCATCAGTTGGGATAAACAAAGAGGTGGGGTCACTCACAATCTCATACCTATGATTTTAAAAGCAAAGCCTTTAACTGCAGTGCACCTACATATTATATTTTACAACTTGGATATATGTGACTGACCATCCATATTATGACATTATACTTTGTAACAACTTGTCGTTTCAATCAATTATTGTAGTCTGTAATTGAACTTCATCATCATCCTCTCATTGCTTGATTGTTAAATGTAAAAATGTTGGATTAGGTAATGATAGCTCCTAGTGCTGGGCGATATACTAGTTTTAATTTCCTGTGTGATATTATTTGTTCATATACCGCCGTACAGGTGCATATCTGAAACTGCTGTAACACGTCAACAGGCATTAAAATTTATAATAAAGCATTCGCTGGAAGAGCACTATGGTCGAGGCAAGCTGTGAGTGTACTGAGAGGGGACCCCTATTGACTGCATATCCTTTTTACTAACAGTTAAACACTTTTAACAGTTAATAACCCACAACTAACTCTTTAACAAGGCAAAACACCATGGTACACAGAAATGTGTGACACAAACTGAAAATAAATAGTATAAACATTACAAATTCAGTTCAAAGTCAGTTTAACCATATCTATAGGTCAAACTACAATTTAAAATATTGCTACTTATGTGCCAAGGAGGCCTGAATGATCATAATTACCTGCTACAGACGAAAGGCAACATAAAACACTGTTCATTCATCAAAGATGATATATATCACGTTTCAAAGGGGGCAATGCTGCAACACTGTGAGTGGTGCTTCATTTCACTGGCAAACACAAACACTGAACTCATTAATGTTTCAATAGTTGGTCCGAATTGATTCTGGAGTCTGAAATGGGTGTGTGAGTGGAATGCTAACTCCCTCTGCTCCAAAGAGGAGTTGACTACAGCAACTAGGGCGACGGCTAAAGACTGAAAATTACGTTACAAACACATATAGGATAAATAGGAACTCCCCCAATCGTAGGCTCCTGGTCTGTCACCACTTTCCTTACATCTGGGATGAAAATAAACAAGATCTTAACTTCTACAAAAATAAAATGGAGAGGGGAGAAATAAGCTGGCACCAAAGTAGTGGTCTTAAGTGGTGAAATCACAAAAACTCTCTCTCACAGACTGCCTCTGTCACCAATTCAACAAGCTCATTTAGCCACTGATAAAGGCTGACTAGTACAAATGCTACCAGTAGTATGCCAAAACTATGAGCAACAATCAGCAATGGGCACTTAACGGACCAGGACCCTTGCATTTCCATCATCTCCTATCTGCAAGTGACATTCCCAGATGCTCCTACCTTAGAAAGGCACATGTATATCATATGGTGCTTTGAGGTGTTGCGCAAAGAACCATATACATTATTATGCATCATGTAACCTGGCAGATTAATGCTTTGTTTTGTAATGGTGTTTGCCATTGGAAACTCATCTACACTACTGTAAGATGTAAAAAATGTTTAAAAAAGGCCACTCTGGAATGAAGTTAGATCCAGAGAAAGACAGAGAGGACACATTCCCTGAGACTATTAAGGAAAATTCAAGCACCAAAACATTTATTCTGGCCGGATGAAACAGCTCATAGAAGCTCACTCCACCCCACACCCACATGATAAGAGGAGTCAAGGGACTGATCACACCTAACCTCCAGGAGAGACTGAATATTTAAACAATATTGCGTCACCCCTCTCTCTTTGATGGCAAATTTTTCACTGCGCCTTCGAGTGAGGATGTTTGATTTGCGACGTGGTAGGACAGTCGTAGGACAGTCGTAGCACATCGTCCAAACACATGAAGAACCACATACAACAGGACAGACCCTTGAACTTTTTACCTACTGATTGTTTGAAGTGCCCTAAATTCTTCAGAAAGACTTCAGAAATGATTCTACTAAGCCTTTGAGTGTCAGCCAAGTGTGAAAAATGCTTTCACATTTCACACAACGTGCATTCAAAGCACCCACATCTTTATTCCAGTTACTGATGCCAGAAATGAAAGGGCTGTAGGTTCTCAAAAATCACTTCTGAAGGCTTCAGGATTTGAGATCCATTTGAGCTCTGGGGGACTGTTTCCTCTGCGTAGATGGAAAGTTTCCACTGCAACAATAACATACCGTACTGATGAAGTCCAAGGAAGGCAGAACGTGTACGCCAACGCTTTCTCGCACACTTTGAGCCAGGCATGCACACATACACAAAATCGAAGACAAGCAAAGACCCTGAAGGCAACACTCTCAGCCACACTCTGAATGTAAAGGCAGAAATGTCTTGCATCTGAAGTTATTTAAATACTATTTTATGCAGTACAGCTGAAATTCAAGATGTGTGGTAGCATCACACACTGGCTACTTTTTACTGAGCACTTAATCTATTTCCAAGGGTTGCTAAATTTAGACTATGTCTTCATTACTGTTATCACAACTCGACAAGAACTAAATTATCTAACAACAAATGGCTGTATATACATATTTCTTCCAATTAATAACTTAAGAGTTCTGCTTAGATTGCAAAACAAAGCGTATTACCGACGCCCATCCAACCTTTGCTCTGGGAAGAGATGTACATTTTTCTCATTCCATTCTCCAACACGTTAACATCTGTCCCAGGTCTAAGCTCTGTGGGGCTGAGTTAGTCACGCAGACAGAAAGCTGCTTGAGAATCCATGTCTGCAGGCTACATCTTTGCTTTTTAAGTCCCTGCTTTTTACTCATTACAGGACACATACCTGCAGGCTCAAGTGTAGCATACATCCACCCATCTCCCCACACCTCTGAAAACACACCTGAGAGCTCCGACACCTCCTTGCAGTGTATATCATTCATTCATTCATTCTTTACAACAGAAATATCTTTGGGTTGTACTTTTATTGTCTTACTGTAAATAAAAAAAGTTAGTACTGGATATATAAAATTGTGATTATATTATATTTGTATGATTCTTGACTTTCGCAGTATTTGTTTTTCGTTATGCACCAAAAAAACAAAGGCAAATTCCTTGTATATGAAAATCTACTTGGTACTAACGGTAAACCTTCTTCTACTTCTTAATTTATACAATTGACAAAAAATGTGTTGTTTTCAGAATGCTATGAATGACTATGCAACTAAGCTCCTGTGATGTTTGAGCTAGCTTTAGAGCTGGGCGATATGAAAAAAAAAATCTAATATCACAATATTTTTGACCAAATACATCAATGCCGATATTGCCGCGATACTGTAGGGTTGACTATTGGTGCTTTTACAAATTATTAACACAATGAGAGTTTTGATAAATAATCACCAATCATGTGGATACAGTGACTAAGTGGGTAAAGGCAAACAATAAAACAGCTAGTAAGTCTGGTAAGTTCAGAAAATGACATCACTTTACTGTTATGCAGCCTTTACAACCAGGAAAAGACAACACTTGCATCACAGCACCATATTACGATATCCAAAATTTAAGACGATATCTAGCCTCATATATCCATGTCGATGTAATATCGATGTACAGTATTGCCCAGCCCTAGCTAGCTATCTACACATCAATATAATAATAGTTCCAAAATTCTCTCACAGTCTCCCTACTTCCAGTGAAGTCAGAAGTCAAAATCAGATTCCCTATAGCATCCCTAGAGCTGGTAGGTGTTTAGTGGTTTGCTTGTATTTTAGGAGCACAGGGGCAGCTTGAACCAAACCCTTCAGGTTGAAGGAAGGGAAATATTTTTGCCTGCCACCCTCATTTCATGACTCAAACCAAACAAATTCAACGCTGGTGCACAAGAAGGAAAAAAACATAGCAATTTTACAAGGCAGCCGGGCCCCTCCCAGCATGCAGACATGCCTGCACACCAAGGAGACTGAATGTGTGTGTGTCTGTGTGAATTATGGCCACCAGGAACGAGCTCAGCATTCCAGCACTGTGGTCGACTGTTATTCCCAAAAAACTCACCATTTCTTAGTGCATTCCACCATCAGTTCCTGATAGGAAGCCACGAACTGGAATTTGGAGGCATGCTTCCCCACACGTTGCAGTCTCTTCCAAACCGAGGCCATGTTTCTTTAGGAGCAGGTAGTTTCTGTGTACCTATCCCGTCCTGGACTTCCTTTCTTGGGCTTCCTTCGCACGAAGTCACGATAATGTTTATAGGAATCTGAGCACATCCAACCAGTGTAGACACATAATAAATATTTTACCGGAAGCACATTTAAAAAAACACTGCACATCTAGTCTTGGCTGCTGGTCTTTAAAAACCGCCTGATAAATCCAAACGCAATGACACGGAATCTCTGCAGCAGTGGTCGAGATTTGATTTAACGGCGCGCATGTTGTTGTGAAGAAATGTACTCCATAATTTTGAAAGGCATGATAAGTAATCCACTTGGTATTAATATAATATTTCCATCTGGTGATCCTTCTGCAAAAGAAAGAAAAAAGGCACAGTCAGTAGAGCAACAGCAGGACTGTAAAGCCCCGGCATTCCGGAGTATTCTCGCTGATTTCTAACGTTAAACGCTCCACTACCGTCCCCGATACAGGGATGCTTTGTCCGTGTAACAGCTTTGTTACCGTCGGTTGTAGCACCATAGATGTTAAAACAACCCGGTTTATCTGCATCGCTAACATAACACTTTGTTCATGTGTAAGAATGTGTTTAGGACTCCAGCACCACCACTTCTGCTGCCAGCACAGCGCGCCGGGGGCTATTTACTGGTGTGGCAAGCTAACTTGGGATGGTTGATAATACAAAATATGGATTGTGTATTGAAATATTAACCGAGAAGCAATGACATTACATTAAAATAAGTCGTGTTAACCATCCAGTCTGAAAAAAACTGCTCCGAGACACGCCACCCAAAACTGAGATTCAAATAAACATTTTATAAACATGGAATATTTTGAGGAATGGCTCTGAATCCAGGGAATAGTCTGAGCCTAACCAGAAGGATTCAGCTGCTATGCTAACGAGTTAACGTGTGAAACTAGGTTAACTGTGCCTGAATGACACTCACCTCACTGTGATATCCAACGCATTGTCCGTTATGTGGCCTTATCAGCAGTGTTAAGAGATGGCAAACTGTCTACAACAAACTAACAACCGAGTGAGTGTAGCCCGCTTGTGAGCTAATGATCGCCTTCTTTGCAGCAGTACCGAGACCAGCCATACATACTGCTAGCCAGCCTGCTGCTAGCGACTAGGGCTAGCCATCACAACACGGCACTAGCGGAAACCGTTGCTTGCCAGTTGACACATTTGCTCCACAGGTAAGCGCAAGCTCCAGGACTCAGGACTTGAGTCAGAGCCGACATTTATTTGAGCTTGTCCCCAAAAACAAAATTAAACAAAAGTATTCCGACCCCAGGCAGGACTTCCCACAGCAAACTAATTCAACTGTTACTGATAGTTTGACCGCTCTGTTCCTCTAGAGTGCGTAAAGTTAGACAATATTTTTAAAAGATTTCCGTTCGGGGCATTTCAACTTAAATCGCTACTAAAGAGCGGAGCTAAATTTGAGTATGTGTTATTTTATAACGAATGTATAGTAAACCAAATTACATTCATTTGTTTCCTATTTTAACAATATTGACTCGAAACATAATGTCCTTTTTGTCTAACAGTAATACATGTATTTTATTTTGAAGGCTAATCTCCATACTTCCGTTCCTGTTGTATGTATATCTGACCAGCTTGACCCTGCTTCGCATCTCCATCATTTCGCCTGGAGCCTGGATGACTGAAGGCTGGGAAAGACGCCCCCGGGCATAAACCATTGGTGGAATTTTTTTTGTGCCATTTACAGATTGTTTACTGATTCATGAGGCATTTCTAGGTTGTTGATATCACACTGGTCAAATTCAACATCCTTCACCCTAACATTTAATCCTTGACTGTGTGTGAGTGTAGAGATAACAATGTTTCTGGCTCTGGCCTTTCCTTGGAATGATTGTTGCTGTCCAAAAGACTCATTCAGAGATGGATTAAAAATATCTATTGGTTGTGTATGAAGTCCCCAAAGCAAAAATGTTAAAGCTAAATAGCCAATTAGCCTATACAAAAATAACTGACATATATATTCTTACTTAAAAGCCTAACTGGCAAAATCATTTCAAAGCTTTGGAATGAAGACAATACATACCAGGGCCGGGACACTATAGTATCAAAGCTCCTCCCCTCAGGTTAGTGCTAATGAGGATGAGACTTCCACTTCCTGGTCCTGTCACATTAATAAGTGAGTGTTAACCTTGTACTCCTGCATGCCGGGGGAGGTCTTTTCACATGTTAAGAGGAAATAAAACACCTACCATCCATCAGAAATCAATACCCCCTCCTCTACACACACACACACACACACACACACACACACACACACACACACACACACACACACACACACACACACACACACACACACCACATCTCCACACATCCTTCACACTCCCTGGTTGCAACCACAGGCTTGTAAATGCATACTGCATCAGGGAAGCAGCACTGCTCAGGGAAAGATTAATTTAATCTCAAAAAAAGATATGGCTGTAATAACAGGAAATTGATATTGTATCCTTTTATATGGTGCTCAGGGATATAAGCTGCTTTTTTTTTCCTTTTTGTTGGAAGGGGCTGGATGGAGAGAGATCCAGCAGAATATAAAATAACAAAGTGCCAGTGTTTCACTTTTGATAGTTACAAACATGCACCCAGGAGCCATATTTCCCCTTTACTGGAACACTGAATAATCAAAAATCTGCTTTGTTTACTCTAATGTCAAATAACATCTACTTTTAATGTTAATTTAATGTTAATGAAACACTATAAGGATTTTCACAGAAGTGACTGGTCACCTTCAGACATTTGCTTATAAAACACTAATATTTCTGATTATAACATCTGCAATTTCACAACATTGGAAATATATGCACTTCTAAATCAGGTTTCAGAAAAGTATCATGCCAAAATGTATTATACATAAATAGTATATTGGGTGTTTTGGGATCTCTTACCATCAAAACACAAAGCAGTATTTCAGATCAGCTTTCATTCAGTTATGTTTTTGTAAACTGAGAACAATTTGGGGTTTAGGGTCATAGCCAATTTGACAGCAGGGTGCCTGCTGATCCTGCTGCTCTGTGTCGCCTGTTTACATTTTACTCTGACAGAAGACAGGGAGCCTCCCTCCATGTATCAAGGAATGCTTTGATGTGACAAATAACCCGGTGCTAAATGACGCTTTGTGTGTCTGCCTGCCCACACGTCAGCAGAGGCTTAATTTTATACATGACACAGGAGGAGTACGGGCCTGCTGATGTGTGTCTGTGTGAAAGAAAGACTATAATATGGAAGGACAGTGAGAGAAGAGTGGCAAAGGTCAAGTGGAGTCCTGTAAGCCAACTCCAGACACCTCCTTTTTTGTTTTCTGAAATCAAATAAATGATCATTTGCAACCCCTGTTACCAAATGATAATTTTTTATTTTCCATTTTTATGCTGCTTCAATGGCCTAATTATTTTGGGGGACAACAGAGGATAATATTCATTATCTCACAGCAAAAGCAATGTCATCCCTTAATCACTATAACAACTTTAATGTGACACCAGGGAATCGTTTCATATGCAAATAGATTCCTCTCAGGCTGAAACACAAAGTGGGGCTGCAATGGAGAGAAAAACGTCACCACCACCCCCCCCCCAACTGAGATTTGCCCTATTTGGCCTCAATACATTCTGTTTCCAGATACTGTCACTTCTCCAGCCAGGGAAAATGATGAATCCAAACGTACAGACTGACATACAGTCAGCAGTGAGTGAACACTCTGTCCAGAGAATGCCAAACATGATTAATGATTACCTGATTTATTGGAGTTAAAAGCAGGTCGTCCCTGCTGCTCATGCAGTCGTTGGGTAACATTTTGACTCTTGATGTGTGTGTTTGTTTTGTCTAATTCCACGAATGATTTCATGAGAACCACTGCCCCTGCTATCTCAACACAAAATGCTTTTTACTACCCCAATTATTATGAAGCACATTGCAGCTTTTCTTTTGCACTGATGGAATTTATCAGTAGTAGCAGAGTGGTACTTAATGTGGGCTTTATATTATTGTGCTAACAGTGATATTGTCTCTACCTGACTGCGCAGGGAGAGTTAAAGCTTCACACCTAACTTCTCATTGTTAAGAGCCAACAAAAACACGTCCTCCAGGATCTAAGCCAGCTCTTCAGGCGCAGGCGTTTGGTGTTAGACCACTTGAAAGACCTGTTAACAAAGCAGAGTCCTTTAGATATAAGCCAAGTGAGTCTGAACCACTTCAGTGGAGCACAGATAGTCAAAAGTATCACTGACAGAATTGTGAGACGAACAGAAAAACAAGACATGAGGCCTTTTAACTTTACCACTTTCAGTTGGGATCAACACACTCTTTAAAGCCGGGATAGGCAGTTTAAAGAATTGATCCTGTTGTGTTTTCTGTGTATCCAAAGCATGATATATCTTATTCCTCTTGCACTGGGTGACATGCTCCTTCTATAGGATTAACATGAGCACTGCAATTAGAGCACCAAATGTGTATTCATCCACAGCTGAAAATAGTTCCCAACACATCCACTTTTAAATCCTGTTCAAGTTTGGTTTGCTAAAAACTACAGTGCCCATGCAGCTGTTTTCAGAAATGATTCAGCTTTTTTTTTCTTTTTAAAGTTGGGATACAATTTGGAAATCAGAAAGTATTGAGAGACAGGTTAACTAATTATCTATTTTTGGGGAATTGCTGGCAATAACAATTAGAATAACTCCAGCTTTATCCTTTAACACATAGAAAAGGGTCTGCTATTTGGAATTATGATGAGTAGGGGATACTCCAGAAAGCTATAACAAACATGAATATAACTGATTGTATTTTCATGAGGCAGCTTGGGTCACCATGTCATATTTTCCTCCTTCCACAGATTCCTATTTGTGCTTGTGTCCCTGTTAAAATTGCAATGCTCGCAGTGCCAGATAAGCATCTTCCTTTTTGATCTGCACCATCTTGACTCATGGCAGAGTGTCTGGTGGTATCTGCGCCTCGCTGCGGTTACAGGAAGCCTCTCTGTTTCCCGGTGGATTTACAGATGGATGAAGGGCGTGGCCATTTCCTCTTGGAACGCTGCCATCAAAGCCACAACTTGGTTTAATATGGATTTGATTAATGTGTGATTTGGTTTCATATTTCACTATGCAAAGGACTGTCACCTTGCGCAGAGCCCTGTACCCGGCACACAGTCCAACCACAGTCACCTTTTGTCAGCTAAACAAAACTGCAACTGCCTTTGAAATGACCGGCACCTCATGTCACGGTGATCGGTACCCTGCTCACGTTAACCTTTTCTCGGCTGCTTTTCTTGGTTGGTTTAATATTTTTGTCGTTTTGGACTGTTTGTTGGACAAAACAAGACATTTGGAAATGTACTGTATGGGCTTTAGGATATTGTTCTGGACATCTTTCACTGTAGACCAAACTATTAATTGATTAATATTGAGAAAATATTAAGGTTAATCGATGAAGAAAAGAACCATTAGTTGCAACTTTAATTCCAGTTTAACGTTAGTCTGATGAAGAGAAATTGTGCTCTGAACATCACCTAGGTATAATCATCAAAACTTTGTGGTATTAGTCTCTCAGGACCAAAGCGCAAGGGGTTCTTTCCAGAGGAGCTTGTTCACACAAAAAGCATTCATAAATGCAGAAATCCATCAAAGACAAGACAGACAGAGCTCCATCAACAACAGCCCAGAATGCAATGCAGCCACAAGTTACATTTAAGTAAGGGATACAGGTGCAATCATATGAATATGCCAATACGCTCATCGCTTACTGAAAGTAACAAGCTCACACCTGCTCTCTAAGGGCTGCCAAAATGCATTCTGGGAACCAAAGGTAATTTCTCAACTGAAGTAGAATGAGACAAGACAGGTGGAGGGCAATAGAGTACAACGAAATGTAAATGATTACAAACCACTTCATCACTAAGTAACTCCTGTAATGAATAGAACATCTCAAATGGATATTTAACAGTGTAAAAGTGGATCAAAGGGTGACTTTTATTTTTTGTTTACATTTATGGACACATTATACTTAAGTCTTTGTGTCAGTGTGACACCACTGTGGTCAGAGCACCTCGATCTGCTACATCACTCTGAATTTAGAGTGAAATTAAGCTGTTTTGCCTGTTCTGCAGAGGCATGGTTTTTCAGGAAAAGCAAATTGCCCATTTACACTCATCTGAGCGGTTATCAGATCCATGTCTGTGTGAAATTAAACCCATATTCAGGAGAGCCTGGACTGTGCACAAACTGCGCAATGATCCCTAGTTTGAAGAATCACTTTTCCTGCTGGCTGCTGATAGTGAATGCCAATACATCACATTCTCATTTTATGCTGACTGTGAGAGCGGTACAGATATGTAGTGGCCAGTATTGCTTCACAATGATTACAAAATAAATGTTTACTCAAGCTGTCATGGTTTGAAATCCCATCATCTGCTGAGTGCAGTGTATCTGAATTATTTGAATGACCTGCAGTGAGGAGTTCAAGGTGCTTATTTTTCTTTAAAACTAGAACTGGCAAAAAAAAAATCTATTAAGGGTCAACCCAATTTGTGTCTTGAGTCTTCAAAAAAATAAGTTTAAAACATATGAAAGTCACATTTGTTTTTTATTTAAATGAATCAGCAATATTAGAAATTAAAGCAGAAAGCAAGATGGATGAACTTGTAGGCTCAAACAGGGCAAACACGCTTCATCTAGCTTGAAGATATAGATTTAAGAGGTATATTGAAATCATTTGGGTTGAAAATAAAGTTATTCTGAAATTTCAGACCAGCAAGAGATGTTTCAACGCTTTCCTCTGGGATTTATGAAAGTGAAGAAGAAGGGTCAGAGAAATTCTTAAAATATAAATGTAAATATGTGAGCGTGCAGCATGCAGTATGATGGTGGAAAATATAACATGCATGCCCTGTTAACCTCCCCGACAGAAAGGGAACAACCAAGAGAGATGTCACTAGATCAGCACACTGCTGCAAGATCATTAGCTAACAAGCGTCAGCCAGTATCAGCTCACTGAATGAACAGTGACAGTCCAGCAGACAAGTCACTCTCCAGTTTCTCTCCCCAAGAGAGAGCTCTCCACTTCCATTCACACAACCTGAACAAAGGCTAAATGAGTCCCTGGATAGCTGTCTTAGGGATTTTTGGGAACCCAGTCAGGCAGGGTTGAGTGCAGAATCACTTTCTTGTGAGCTCCACCACCACCAGCCTAGATTAAACACTCCTGTCTGCTTTTTTAAATAGCTTGTTAATTAGCAGCAGGGTGGCTGGATGAAGTCATTAAGGGGTTCACTGCAGGAAGTAATTCATCAACATTACAGGCCTTGTTCATGTACCGAAATCAATATAGCCTTTGCTTCTCTTTGGTGTTCCTTATTGACTTTGCTTATTGTGGAACAGGAGCTGCATCTGTTACAGTATTTGAGGCACACTTTCAGGATGTTCTCTGTGCTGTTTATTTTATTTATGTGCAATATGTAATACTGCCAGCTAGTGTTTAAAATAGTTACTACAGTACAAACTCAAAATACTGCAGAAAGTCCTCTCCCTCGTCCCCTCCTCCCCAGACTCTTCACGGAGTGT
The DNA here is from genome assembly GCF_031162955.1 of Sander vitreus. NCBI lineage: Eukaryota > Metazoa > Chordata > Actinopteri > Perciformes > Percidae > Sander > Sander vitreus. The sequence goes on from NC_135871.1 coordinate 25,531,858, forward strand.
TGCCAGGCTGATACCGCAACATCCAACAATGTTACTAGACACTTGTCTCACATAGCCAGATGTTACTTCACAGCACAGCGGAGTAGCTAACGTTAGATGCTGGCTATATTGACAGTCATAAAAGCCCGTGCTCACGCGGAGCTCTGTACCCAACTCTGTACCCAACTGACAGGCACACTTTTTCGGCTTAGAATTACGGTGAGAACCGCTAAAAATAACAATACCTTGCCGTCCTCTCCACCCGACTGAACACACTTGATTGATTTAGAATTATGGCAATGACAATTGCTAAACACACTGCAAACCCTCGGCCCTCTCTTCCCGATTTACATCCCCCCTCTCTTGGCTTAAAATAACTCACTGTTGTCGGCTACGGCTGCTTAACAGGCTACACGTTGTAAACAGCCGTGGCCCACTTGCCTGGTCCTCCGGTAACGTTAGCTAGCAGTTAGCAGGGTTAGCAGGGTTAGCATGGCGGCGTTAGCCAGGACCAGTCGGGATCACTTTACTGGCTGTGTCTCAATTGTTTGTGCAAGTAACCAACTTGGGTACTCTAGCTATACAATTCAATGTGAGTACACAAATGTTGAAATGACATAAAATGCTCTTCCCTTGTAGCCGTGATAAATTAGCCTGAAGCTAATGCTTATCTGTTCAGGAGGAAATTAGCCAACTTGGCGTCCTTTTGGGCTCTTAGCTGTCTCCATCTTTCAAATACATCAGTATTTACCAAGAAGGTAACATATACATATACAACATATACCTACGCTCTCCGTCTCTGCAAGATTCGGAATGATTGAGATTTCTCTTGGCACAGCTACCTGAAGACTTACTTTCAGACAGGTTGCTCACGTCACATCTACATCTTCGAGCTCAGTTGGAGGCTGCGCAGTAACGCTCCGCCATCACCGGAAAAGTGCTTCTAATAGCCTTCACTGGTCTCCGTCCAGAGCAACGGGATCTGTTGGTCCATTTTATATATGTCAATGGTATTTACCCAGAGTTTGTGACGTCTCTGGTCACACAACTGTTAGAAACATGCCGTTTTTTTTTAGGTCGGGTAGAATCTATCTCCATTGAACCTGTTCGTTTGTTTGCTGCTTTTATTGCTGTAATAACGTTACAGCTGTAGCACGCTGGGTTTACGTTTTTACAGGTATATCTGGCAACCCGGCCTGGCAGTCAAACTCGGCGGTTGATAACAACACACAGGCCAAACTCAAAAAGAGAAAATACTGGCATTAGCATTGTTGTCAGAAAAGATAGTATTTCAACTTAGCATGTTTCCTCAATATCTGATGACGCATTGAGGTCATTTTTGGATTTATTACAGTAAATATATTACATGTTGGACCTTTAATTATTTTTTTTAATTTTGTAGCTGGGCTAGCCAAATGGCGCTAAGGACAGCAAGTGTCGATTAGTCTGTCAGCCCACCACTTTGGTCCAGACTGAAACATCTCAACAATTGGATGGATTGCCATGAAATTGTGTGCATACGTTTATGGTCCCCAGAGGACAAAGCTTTCTGACGTTGGTGATCCCCTGACTTATCCTCTAATGCAGAGATCTTCAACAGGGGGTCCGCAACCCCTAGGTGGTCCTTAAGAGTCACTGCAGGGGGGCGCCAAATTATTGTTTAATACTTTTTTGAAAGTCTAAAAAATAAACATTAACATGAATCCAACATATTATTAGCAAAGATAAATCGGCCTATTCATAAAAAAACAACAACATTGATGATAGACTTACTGGCCTATAGGTAGGGTAGCCACTATAGCCATCCACAGATACAGCTTAAACATACACTGTGCCTTCCACATTATGTTTGACATTAACACATGATGATATATAAATATGTAAAGAATATGTTATTTTAATAGCTTAGTATTGAAGGGTAACATAAAAAGGTATGTGTAGGCTTTAGGCCACCCTATAGGACCAGTTTATCATGCATCTCAATTTTATATAATATATGGTCCCCAGAGGATGAATCCTAATGACTTTGTTGATCCCCTGACATTTCCTCTAGCACCACGACGTTGACATTTGTGGATTTGAGTGAAATATCTCAAAAACAATTGGACATATTGTCATTAGATTTGGCACACACACATTTGTGTCCTCTTCCGGATGAATTACCATAACCTTGGTCATCCATGTAGCGCCGTCATCAGGTCAAAATTTCAATTTGCCCAATACTTTTAGCTTATGACCAAATAACTGCAAAACAGCTGTACTTTATGTTTAATAAGTAGCACATTATAGCATGCTCATATGCAAAGATGGAGAACATGGTAAACCGCCTACATCAGCATGTTAGCATTGTCATCATGAGCATGTTAGCATGCTGATGTTAGCATCTCGCTTAAAGCACCACTGTGCCTACTGTACAGCCTCACAGAGCCGCTAGCATAGCTGTGACTGTAATCTTGTTACTGTATAAATAACCGTCCGTTCTGCAACTCTCTATTGATATAAAGCTTTAGTGACTAAGACTATTTTTCCAGAAACAGGAAGCAGCAGTTTGTGTAGAATAAACAGAAGACAGGCTGGATTGTTTGCATGTGAGTGTTCTGAGAGAGCATTCTTCCTTAATCAAAGTCATGTTTCCACAGCGAGGAAAGTTTGTTTATAGTCCTCTGCCACTTAAATGAGCCGGTTCCTTGGTAGCAGCAGGTCAGGTCAACTTCCTTTTAAAGCAGAAATAAAATTAAGGAAAAACTTGACACATTGACAAATATCTTGCATTAACATTGGCTATCAGTGGCTAATCTGAAAATGCATCCAAATGTGAAGACTTTGACACTGCAAGGCTTTCAGTGCTTCGAAATGATGACTGAGAGCACATTCCTTTGTTGTAGGAGGACTGAGGGTCACATGCATTCATATATTTTGGGCTGGGAGAGTGTGCTATTCATGTTCGTTTCTAAGGGAAGAGGAAGCGTTACCTGTCTCACTTCCACCACCCTGATTACTGCAGATATTCGGATGATTTGAACTGGCCTGTTTCCAGTCACAAGGCCACTTCTCTTGCTTTCCCCTTAATACTAACACAACAAACCATCAAAAGCTCAACACTTCCAGTCAGCAGTATTCATGTAATTATCCTCTTGTATCCATTTGTCATTTAGCTCTGACACTGCGGACAGAGAGTTTGCAGCAGCAACATAAGTCAAGTGCTTCCAGAGTTTTTCGTGAAAGACCCCACAAGAGTCTCTGCGGTGAAAAACACAGCAACAGAAGTGAGAAACACAAGAATCAGGTGTTGGTTGTGTTTATGTATTGCTCGGATGTCAGGCTGTGGATTCCCTTTTCTCTTGTTGAACCGAGCTGAATATCAGACTTGAATATTTCTTTTCCCTCCGGCTGGTTTGTTTGAAAAGAGAACTTCAATTTTCTCCCCGCTCTCAACGAATAAATAAGAACAGTCCCTGTCTGCATATTGTTAGCTGTAAAGCATTTATTCAATGAGACAGAAAGCAGACAGTGATTTATAATGTTTAGTCGAGGGAAAAACAAATTGCGTTTGAGCTGCAAATCAAAGCAAAGAGATATGAAGCAACAAATCTGAGCAAATCCCCTCATTTCACAACAGTTGTGAAATATCTGTTTTTAGGAACAGTTGTTTTGTAACTTTGTTGTAAGTTCACTGTGAAAAAATGTGTCTGACAATTTCAAGTCATTAATATACTTCAGTACGGATATTAAACTTTGTATTGTCATTTTCATGACACCTCTAATGGATACTATAATGTTAGCCTAATGATACGTGACGATGAACAAATTATAACATACAAACTATTCAATTTGTGACATTGTAGAGGAGTATAGCAGTGTTTTAGCAGGTACATAATCAGGAGAAAATGAAAGCCTGTATTGAAAGTTCACTGACAAGCTGTGATGAAACTGTGCTGATTAGTCACATTTTGGTTTTTAAATGTCAAACTTCAGCAATTTTATTCTATTTCAGTATTGTTATGTTTAAATTAGGGCTGCAATTTAAGTTCATTTTAATTATTGAACAATTAACACGATTAACAGTCTGATCTAAAAGATGTCGGAAAATACAGAAAAATGCATTATGAAAAGCTCAAGGTGAAGTGTTCAAATGTCTTGTTTGGCTGACCAACAACCGACAAATCACAAGCACTTAAGTATGTCACGAGACAAAGAAAAACTGTTTCGCATTTATGCATGAAAAAAGTTTTAGTCACAGCACGTGAACTAGTTGTTGTTGTATAAAAGACATAATTACTGATACAGACTTCAACCTGTACAACAAAAGCTTGAATACTTAAAGATGTGATGATTCAGCATTCATGCTGATGATTGCTAATACTAAACAAACTTTCAGAAGATATTTCACAACACCTGCAGCTTATGAAATACTGCTTCTGTTGCAGTGCACAGTCTGCAAAATCTGAAAAAGTCTCTGCTCTTCAGAGAAAAAAAGCTCCCTCTTACACACTGAGATTGGCGCAGGGATAATTGATTTGTTCTGCAGTTTATTATCAGGAGTTTTTCTCTCTGGCTGTCCAAACATATTGAAGGCAGGAGCGAGGGCTGGAAGACTTAATGGTTTTGGCAGTGTGTCCACACAAACTAAAAGCAAATAATTTAACGACTGGGAAGAAAAGGAGATTGAAAGGAAAAAAGGAAGAAAAATAGGAAGATTGAGGATGGAAAAAAAACGCCTTTTATTAAGAAAATGAAAAGCAAAACATTTGCAATGATTTGGGAGCATTGAGTGTGGAGTCCCCTTTGCTGTCAAACTGCCCTAGAGTGAGACACTCAACCCAGAAACAAAGAATCCATGCCCAACAAACTTTCTTTGATGAGGTTTTAAATAACAAAGCAGAAAAATGGAACGAGCAGGAGGAAAAGTAGCTGCATCAGAAAGAAAAAGAGGAGGATAACGATAGAAAGTGCAGCAGTAGGAAGCCTAATATTCTCCTTGGTTGATCTCCAGTCTGCTTTCCAGCCCACTCATTGCTTGCAGGTGTAATAACATGCACTGATCCCGTGTTGGAGGCCGGGGGTTCAGCAGCTCACAGAGAAGATATTTCTACACCCCTCACCTCCCTCTCCTCTGGAAAACAGCACCTCAGCTAGTAAAAGGTCTCATGTCTCTGTCTCTATCTGCCACTATAAAGACGCTGGCATCAGCCATTAGGAGATGAGCCCAGATACAGCCTCCATTCCAGTCCTGCTTTATTATCACTTTTATGGCTGTACTGTTGCATTAAATCATGTTGAGTGTTCTGGACTTGAAGCCACACTATTGCAAGTACCTCATCTTTTGTGATGGGCCATGTTTAAATAAACCATTTTGGAATCTAATATTAGTAAAGGGGAGATTTAAAATCCAGTTAATGTCGTTCAAGCGGCTGATATAAGGACATTATTGATTATATTTTTAACATGTTATTGATCTCAGGAGGGGAATTCTCTCCTCCACTGCAGGTCAGAGGTCAGATTTAGGGGTTTGATGTCTTGTTTTGAAGCAATTCAGCTGCATACTGTAACTGTAACTGCTTTCCTATTTGGATTACAGTTTGTAGATAATATGTCCAGGAATGAATTGCTGCTACAATGTGAGGTTCTCCTTGTACTCCTTGTACATTCCACTGTCAATTACAGTATTCTCCACGGTAACATGTAAGATCTCAAAATTCCTCTGCACAAAACAAACAAAGTCTACAGTTAGTAAAGAGGTACAAAAAAAAACATGTAGCATCACTACTGTGTAGTCAAATTTACTCAGGCATGAAGAATTAAAAAGTGATTCTAATCAGAGAAGAGAATAAGTGGTGTAAACTGCACTGAGGGAAATTTAAACCAGATGGTGGTTGACTCTGGGTCACTGTGGCACTCATTTCACATAAGGCCAAATAGAGACAGATGTTACGAGTTAATATAGTTGCAACTGTAGTGAGGCTTTTGGGAACTAAGCTCAGAATAAGAATCAGAAAATCAGAGAAAGATTTATTGCCAGTTAAGTAGCACTTACTAGGAATTTGCATTGGTTTGGTGCATACATAAAAACATTTAAACATGAATTATGAAATAAAAAAAATGGTTATATATGATGGAAGCAAGAAACAAGTTCCCCAGAGCATAACAGACTTATCTCAGATTTTAAACCAAAAATATCACAACAATAATAGACCCTTCTCTTTGTGAAAGATGACCATTCTGTTATGTACATGGATCATTAGCTCAGAGACTCTGAGATGCAAAGTGAGGCTAAAGAGCGATGCCACCATGCTGGTTAGTATGTGTAACTCTATTATATGTTTGTAGGTAGTATCTTATTGAGATGTATGACATAAACCCTTAAAACCAGCACTTAGTGAGCTGCTGACTTCTCCAACTGACCCTGTTTTCCCTTTGAGAATCAAGCATTTGAAGTGCTGCAAACAACACACAAACACATTCATGTTCAGCAAACACAGAGGCCTCCTGGGTAACTCAATCAGAATAATTAAATTCATTACTTCACTAAACAGACTGCTCCACTATAAGTGAATACAAACAGTTGACACAACATAAGTTACAGACGGCTGACACAAAATGTAGACAAAGCTGCCTCAGTGTCACTCAGAAACTAGCAGCTAATACAAGAAATACAAATAGAAAACCTGATTACTGAATGTAAAAACTTGTGTTAAAGCCCATTGATTTAGTTGATTTTTTGTATGAAATAAAGCCCCTTTAAGCCATATTGATTTATTACTATAAATTTGATCATATTGACAATATGTTTCTGCACTGCATTAGAGATCACCTGTCAAACAGTCTTTTGATGTTGAGTTACTGTTGACGAAGTTCCGATTTGTTGTGCTCTTTTATATCCAGCTTTCTATTTCTATAACTATCTATTATCACCTAGTCTCGCTTTGCCAGACCATCCACACGCTGCGGAGCGGAGAAGGGTCTGGCTAGTCCACATAGCATTCCGGGATGGGAGAAAAACGTGCTCTGGTTAATTGGCATTTCTTTAAACCAATCACAATTGTCATGGGCGGCGCTAAGTGCCGGACGGAGCCACTGTAAAGTAGTTGTGCGAGAGAAAACTCAGATTGGACAGATAGTCTAGCTAGCTGTCTGGATTTACCCTGCAGAGATCTGAGGAACAGTTAACCATAGTCCTCATAAACCCATAGAAGTTTAAAATTCCAACACAAAGAACGTGGAAGGAAACGGACATCGCCGAAAATATATGCATCCGGCGGAATTTCCTGCGGCACCGGAGCAATCCTGGAAGTGAAACGTCAAGGATGTGGACTAATTATCACCAGACTACCCAGTATTTATTATGTATAACTCAAGTCAAAATGTAAAATGCCTCACATGAAAGAACTATCAGAAACTATCTACAATGAACTATCATTGTAGACACACAAAGCCGTCTACGTCTGAAAACTGTCATGCACCAAACTTCTGCTTACACGTCATTTTTGTGAAAATCTCTTGCACCTAAACAGCTTAACAATATGACCATGGCTGAATCACTTTTCCTCCATCCTTCCTTTCAGATGGTTGGTGTTTTTGTGCAGTCAAACTCACAATTTAGTTGTTCTCATTTACATATGTCTCAGTTGTCAGACAACTGAACGAGCATAACACAATGATTTGATCGAAAGCTACCAGTTACTGTAACCAACTTTAACTCTTGTGCTTTTGTGTCCTGAGACATTGGTCAAATCAATATTTTACGATCAGGAAGTTGTATGACAGAATAAAGTTAAAGTTGAATAACATGGCTACAGCTTGATCGACTATAGTGACATTTAAAATGAGTGATCACAGAGGGGGCGGTATGGGCAGGGCCGGGGCTAGAAGGGGGGCATGGCACCAACCCCCCCCTGAAATATGATTGCCCCCCCGGTGCCCCCTCCCCCCAATCCATTGGGCTAGAGTGCTGTCAATCTGACAACTGTGATTTCCATTGGATCAGAGTACTGTCACTTGGCTGTCTGTGAATGTAATGTTTTATTTCCTATATTTCTAAGAAGATTCCGCAACACTACCAAGCCACGGCAGAGCGACGTGCGTCGCCACAAAATGTAGTTAAATTTTTCGAGGTGCACGTCAGGCTACGGCGTAGGGTCCAGCGTAGGGTCCGGCGTAGGGTCCAGCGTAGGGTCCGGCGTAGGGTCCGGCGTAGGGTCTGTGTCGCCACGTACTTACGTACGTAGCCACGACGTACATTTTACGCAGAAGCATAAATCACACTTAAGGATGAGCAGGGAGAGGAAGTAGGAGAGACACAGCAGTGAAGGTTCAGGTTGAAATCAGTTATTCCAGTTGGGATTCTGTGCCACCACTTTACTTTCCTCCGTGGCCACATCTGCTTTTACTGAGGGAGATAAAGATACAGTTCGCTTTACTGTGTTTGTTTTGTTTGATACAGTGAGAAGGCCGTTTGACGCAGGTGAGAGAGCAATGGTATGACAAACAGTCCTCACACCCAGCAGGTCAGATCGTCTGAGGGAAGGAGAGAAAAGGGGAGAAGGGAGAAGCACACAGTGAAAATAAACAGAGGATGGTTGAAGTGTTTTAAAGAATTTCACTCGCTTCAACAAAAGGAGGAGAGTATGAGATAAAAGGTAAGAAGAGCGGAGAAGAAAGAGGAGAGGGTTCACAAAAAACAAGCCAGAGACCGATTGAGGGAGCTTCACGAACGCTAAGATGAATTAAGATGAAAATGAGTGAAGATTTAGGGGTATTCCCCTGAGGTGTGTCTTATCATTAGGAAATTAAAAGATGGTGTGATTAGCAAACACTTTTCTCAACTTTACATCAAAATCATCTAAAGGAAATAAGCAACAAAAGAACCAGCTAATAAACCATTGATCAGCCAGGTGCAGACATGTCCGGTCTTGAACTCTACTGCTCTGCTTTGGAACACAAACTCCCACTCCCAAACACTGGAAGAAGTCTCAAAGCATTCCCATCAATCTGGCATTTTCAGCTGCTTGTTAATGAAAGATTGGGCTAGGAGTCAACCTGTCTCATAGAATACAGTGAATACAGTCGCATAATGTTGACACTAATGGCGTTTTTCCATTACATGGTACCTGCTCCTTACAGCGCCATATGTGTATCAATAAAAATGACACTGACAATCTCATTTGTTTTCTGACAATATCCGCTGGTAGCAACAACAGCATTGTTGAACTTTTTATCCATCCAATCCAGTGATGATGTTTCTTACCACTGAGTGAAAACAAATTAGTCCAACAAGTCTTTGAAACCATACGACCTCTTATTCCCAACCTCTAATACGACCCACAGGAGCGTTTCATAAATTAGCGTCCCTAGCGGCGGAAAGAAATACACTCCCCAGGAGCGTTTGCCATCCTCATATCTAAACCAAAACACGTCGTGAAATGGTCGCAGTTTGGTTAGGTTTTACTAACCGAAACTACTTAGTTAAAGCTTTAGTGCATAACTTTTGGATATTAATGAACGTTTGTTACATTCAAGCCGTTGCCAAATGAGTTGCTACAAAGCTAATTAAGACTATCAGCTCCACACAACTCTCTCTGTATTTCTCATGTGTTCAGAAGATTGTGTCGTCCGGTGACTTTCCCGTGCAGAAACTCGAGTGATGATAATTACCTCTTTTGAAGAGTCCGTCATGTTTTTTTAATCCTCCGTGTCCTCCTTGGCAACCAGCAACTGCGTGGAGGAGGGGTGGGGGTGCATGTGCGATCACAGAAGGCTTGTATCATGGTTCTGTTGTCATTACTTAGAATTCCTCATGTGGGCGACAGAAACTACGCACTATAGCTTTACGTTTAGAAAGAAAATCTTGGTTTGGGTTAAAATCATCTGTTACGTTACTTCACTTCTGGTTACGCATGTGACACAGAATGTGACGTAGTTCCGTTTGTTCGGTAAAGTTAAAAAACACTCACAGGCTACTTTTATTTTCAAATAGGACACAAACCCTACTGTAGGTTCCTGGGTGAAAGTCCTGTGTCTGTTTGACTTATCCACCACCCAAAACCAATCTCTGTAGTTGGAGTTTGGTGCTCTTATACTTTGTCACCTTACTTCCTTCTTTGCTTTCGTCATAATTACTTACCCACTAGAAGGTGCCGCCTCACAATAAAAAATAAATATGGGGCGTAATTGCTGCTTGAACAAACAACTCAAGGGGTCGAGGTGGTTTTCCTGCATAATTTTGGTCTGGAAAACATCGACTGAGAATCAAACGAGCCTCGAAGCTGGAGCAAACAGCAAATGAAGTGGCTAAAGGACGTCTTTCATAGCTACAGTTTATTCCTCTTCATGTTTGGTGCCTATTTATGTTCTTCAAAGCATTCTTTTTGCTGAACACTGGATTGCCAATTTCACACCTCTAATTTTTTCAGAAACCAATTCTGGTAGATATTGTAGGAGATATTTGACGGTTCTCGAACATACAAACGCCTGCGCAGCCTTGTCAGAAAAAGACAATAATAAGGCAGAATTTGTGGTATGTGTTTGCAGCCAAAAAAAACCCTCACAACTCACACGTATATTTCTGTTGGATATTTGCACTCTTACTCCTTTCTCTTTTAAAAATATCTCTATTATTTGAGTCTGTTTCAAGCCACCATAATTCAAGAGTACAGGAGGGGACATGGGGGCTGCTGCACCAGGCACTTCATCACACTGTAGAGGTCACACACGTACTGTAATAAAACATTTGACCTATGTTTAGTCTCTTGGGAACATCATGGATCCTGGATCATGAGTGTATGTTCACAGTGTCTGGTTTAACGAGTCCTTATGCTGTTAACTTCAGTATTACTGAAAACAATGTGGCTGACATGCAGCAGTGTTTAAATGCAGGTAAAGATCTTCCACTCCTGTGTGCTGCAGCATTGGTGGAGTCGTATTTAAAGCACATTGTAAGTCTGCACACTGCGGCAGCAACACTCTGAACTGCAATCTTTGCATTTTCAAATTCTTTTCTTCCATGAGTCGGGGCAATGATATGCTCAGCTACGACTCTCCAGGGCCTCCCTGCTCATACCATCATTCCCCTCCTCACACTTCTCTCTTATGTTTTCTCCACTCTCTAGCCTGTAATGAAATATTTCTCTTTTCTCTTGCCTGCCTTTCTTTCTTTCTTTCTTCATCTTTCTCATGTCACATTCACAATTAGCCATCATTTCTTATTCTACACTGCTGCTTCTGTTTCTTCTGGGTTGCCTCCCTTTTGATTCCCTTCCCTCATCACTTCTCTTCTCCCCAAAGTATGCAGAGAATTAGAGCACAACTTCCTCCCTCTGAAACACAGACTGGAAGAGCTGGAAGCTATATGATCATTAAAACCAGGAGGTGGCTCATCCATCATAACTCCCTCCCTTCAGGACACTGTTTCAACTCTACTGTTGCGGTAAATTGCCCTTCTTTCCCTCCTGTGAGCAGGAAGTGCTTCATGTTCAGAGTCAGGTACCATTTGGCCGACAGTGTTCGGTAAACACGGAGTCTCAAGGGTTTGTGTTTAAGCAGGATCATTATTTTTATTACGGTAATCAGTGGCTCTTTAGCTAAGTGTTTCTTTATATATATATATATATATACATATATATATATATATATATATATATATATATATATATATATATATATATATATTATCATTTTTTTTCTTCATTTTTGTTATATGTTCATTTGTTGTATATGTTTGTTGCAAACTATGACTATTTCATATTTTATACTTCTCAACACCTTAAAGGACAATTCTGGTCAATTTGATTGCTATAAATATGCGAGTACTTTCGATTGAAAAACCCGATCTGAATCAGTCCAAAGCCCGCTCCACTCCCTATTCAGCCCCATTGTACCAAATTTGGTTGCAGTTCCACCAGAGTTCCACTGGGGGTGATCACGGTCCTGTGCAAAAATGAATGGGACTCTATGGAGCTAGACGGCTAAATGTGTCTCTTTCGCCTGATTGTCATTGAGAAATCTCAGATTTGATTGTAGTTTTTGCAAGTTCAACATGGATTATAGATCAAAAGTTGAATGAACGAGTACTTGTGTCCTTTCGATTTCTTACAGGTTGAGTCGTTGTTGCCCATAACACGCTAGCATTCTGCTACTGAATGCTGATTGGTCAGTGAAGGACTGATTACGATCGGAGATCCCGCTTGACGGCATCCAAAGCAGAACCAGAATGTCAGAGTGAATATTTCGGCGTGGTCTTTAAAACATTAGCAAACCTCTTTCTAGCACGTGTATTAACAGGGAGAGGCTAACCTGTCAGCTGTGTTGTCGATGCTTCGAGAGAACAAAGGAAGTGACTCAGAGCTTGCTGTAAAGCAGTATCTCTGGCCGTATATGTGTATGACGTCATTGACATTTTAAACGGCTTTTTAGAACAAAAAAGCCACTTTAAAAAAATCTAACACCCAGCAGTGTGTATTTTCTTAGCCTCCCCTTTCGAATGCAACATTCAAATTACTAGACAAAAAATGATATCCTGAAAAAAGTGGATTTTGAGGGGTATAGCTCCATAGAGTCCCATTCATTCTGCACTGGCCTGTGAGCGCCCCCTATATGGAACTCTGGTGGAACTGCAACTAGTTCAGAAGCCGGAAGTAACGAGAGAGTGGAACTTCTTCCTTATTAGAAATTCTTTGATCAGTCCTAGCAAACTGGAGTTGCTGCAGCTACCTCTACGAGCTTCCACTGAACTAAAACGGCAGTTGTCGGGGCAGGTTTGCTTCTCGGAGCGATCTACACAGTTTACCTTTTCCTGCTACACCAGGACTTCAGCGCGAGACTACAGCTAGCCTTCTCTAACGCTATCAGTGTGCAAGCCACAGACATCACTTGGCCCGTTTCCATGTAGTTACATAGTCACTGATATGGTCATAACCACTACAGTGCTCAATTACCTATTTTTGAGGGGGAATAAACTTAAAGTTTTACCTGTCCTCTGGAGGACATAGCCAGACCACCGGGTGCTCACTGGATTGTTTTAGGGAGCGGGAGGCAACGAAGGTGGGGAGAAATCAGAAGCAAGGATCCCGGTCGGGCCTGCTAACGCGGCTAAGGGAATTACCACACAGATTGACAATGCCAAGCCTCCTACTCACCAACACCAGATCGATCACACACAAAATGGATGAGCTACAACTACACACGGAACTGTTGCGTGATGATTATCACAGAATAAGCCTGGCTGAACACATTTTTCACGGACGGCAGCTAGCAGCTAACAGCTAGCAGCTAGCAGCTAGCAGGGCGAGCTAGCTACCGGCAGGATAGAAACAGGGTAGGTGAATTTAAACAATGTCTGAGTTGAAAATGCATCTTGTTGCATCTTGTTGTCACACAACAAGGGCCCTGTTCATGTTGCACAAACATTTTAATTGCATTTTGTGTCTGTTAAGAGGCACAAAGGCATTCTAAAACTTGCCCCGACAACTGCCGTTTTAGCCAAGTGGAAGCTCGTAGACGTAGCTGCAGCTACTCCGTGTTGACCGCACCGATTCGGCTCATTTTTTTCCTATCGACTGTACTCGCATATTTATAGCGATCAAGATTAACGTAAAAATTGGCCAGAATTCTCCTTTAAGTGGCTACTCTGTCAGAAATGCAACAGAAGAAAAACTACTGGTTTACTGCACATCCAAACTGAAAGCCTCAGTATGCTTAAAATAAAGTGCATGTCGAATTGACAGCATCTGAAACCCCTTTCTGGCATTCCAAAACAGATAATCTGACAATAATGGCTACTTAAACAATGATTAGCCAGGTGTCTTCTTTCACTTTTTGTGCAACAGAAAGAGAGACTTTCCAATCGTTTTTAGTGCGATACATCGTGACACGCCAAGAAAGACTTGCAAAAGACACAGAAGTCTTGGAGAGAGATTGTAACAGCAGTGAGATGAAGCCTGGGGAAGTGGCAGGGTTTTCACCCTGCCTTCCAGTGTGGCTGTTTGAAACAGGTATAAACAGATTTGCCTTTAGATGTGGTCGGACAACATATAAGACTTAAGTTAGTTTCGCATCAGCTAAGTTTCAAACTGAGCTCACAAACTTTTGTCATCTGCAGCATCATGTCCGTAATGTGCATGCATTGTTTCCTGTGACTCTCTTGTGCATGTGTATCATGGTGTTTATATACAATTCATTTTGAGTCCGTGTCACTTTTGTTTATGGCTTGGTTTGCTACTAATATAGTTTGTACATATAAATAGACAAAATATTGTAATAAAAGAAAGCAAACTTTTTCATAGCATGAACAAGAAATGTATATTTATTTAGTTGAAAGTAGTTCCAATGAAAACTTCTCACACTGACTATGGGAAGACAAGTTGCTGGTTTTTAATGCTATTTTTCATTACAACTATATCGGGAGGTAAAGGCAGACAATCAGAAACAATCTCAAACACAGTATCTCTTGGCTGAAAAACCACTACATGTCGTACTGTGGCATTTAAAAATCAACAAACAGAAATTTCTTGCATGTGGGTGATTTAGCTGGAAAGTGGAAATTTGGATCAGAGTAGTGACTCACTCCCTCCATGTCACATCCTTTGCCAGGCAAACCTGTGACCGACTGTTTCCTTCACTTCGCTTGTTCCAATTTGGAAAAAAAAAGAGTTTCCAATGTCTTTGGTTGTAGGAATGAGACTCAGTCCATTAGAGGTTTGTCAAATAAAAGTGTATTCCCTTAATGTCAAACTTTTGCTCTAAAGCTTTTCTACTAAATGTGACATACAGTACATGATACATGCAATTATATAAAGATGCAAGACTAAACGTATTTAAGCAGCACTGGTAGTGTAATTTCACCCTCTTTTTTTGGTTTCACGAAGGCATGAAAATGTCATTTGACTTTTTATTTCCTTGTATTTCCTGTAATTGCTGCAGGACTGATGCAAAGTCTGAAGTGTGATTCATATCGGCTCACTTCCTTCAGCAAAGTGCTGCAGAATACAGAATCATTCAGGTCAATCTGATGGGTTATCTGCTTCTGCTTTCGTTTTATCTGCAGGCACCAGTTAATGCCAGAGGCTTCCACTAGCCTCTACAAGCTTTAAAAATGTATGCTGTGTTTGCATCATGTGTGTGTATCAGATGGTAGGTGAGAAAGGGAAAGGAGGGACAGGGTTTCTGTGTGTCCATGGTCCACAATAAGATGCTGCTTATTTAGTCCCAGAGAGATTATATTCATTTTGATGAGGAAGTGAAACCTCCTGAGACCCTGAAATACAAATCAGCTCATCTGTGTGTGTGTGTGTGTGTGTGTGTGTGTGTGTGTGTGTGTGTGTGAGAGAGAGAGAGAGAGAGAGAGAGAGAGAGAGAGAGAGAGAGAGAATCACTGCTCCCATCAATTTCCGATTAAGTTTCGGTATATCATCCCGGCTTCCTGGCAGCGTGCTGATGATGCCATCCATGAGTCAGGATGTGGTCAGCTTTGATGATCACCTCGAGCAGTCAGATTTTTAGATTGTTGTATCCAATTAAATCCAGTCCCAAGATTGGCTGAGTGAATAGAGACCGCTTTAATAGACTTTTGAGGATTTATTATATACTGATTGTAATTTTCTAAACTAGTCTTAACCTTTACTTCCCTAAAATGGAGATTGTAATTGTGTTTTTTGTCAAATTGTGCCCATGATCAGATCAACTGTCCATGTCTGTCTCAGCTGGTTTAAAGTCCACATTTTGTCCCCAAATCTGTCCCACAACACATACACACACCTTGTGATCTTGCTGCTTCCCGGTATCCTTTTTATTGAACATTTAGTACACTAATCCTCGAAGTGAGAGGAAAATCATACGTTTATATTATGTTGTCTGCGTTACCCAATCAGCAACAACCATCCTAAAATAGAGAATTTATGAAGGAATACCAAAACAATTTCCCCAAAATTGATATAGATATATACTCTCTATTTTCAATGAAATACATCAAGTATAAGAGTACGATTTAAACTGAAGTAAATCAAATTAAAACCAAACAACAAAATAAAACCAAACAACAGATAGGGGAAGAGAGAAAACTAAATAGGAACAGAGAGAGAAACCTTTTGAGCCTGGGTAGCTCACCTAGAGCGTGCGCCCATGTACAGAGGCTTAGTCCTCGACCCCTTTCATGTCTAAAGCTGTCCTGTCTAATAAAGGCCTAAAATGCCACAAAAAAATCTTTAAAAAAAGAAGAAGAGAGAAACCTTTCACGTCCTTGAAAAAAATGTAACTGGACTGAGCTCAACATCAAATTCCAAGCTTTTAGTAAAATGTGTTGGAAATCCTTCTGCTGGAGAAGAAAGTGGAAAAGAGTTACGAGATGCTACATGTGTTGCTGTCGTCCTAAGAATAATCCCTGCCAACAGATGCAACGTGGCGTCTAGATGAAAAGGAAACAGGGGTGGAGATTTCAAAATACACAAACATACGACGATAGTCTTGAAAATTCAAGTTTTGAATAATCTGTGGTGGTATTATTGGTTGTAATATATATCTGGGACATGGATACTTTGCTTTGAAGACTTCACTGTGAGGCTTAAGAGATGCTGTGCACCTTATTAAGGTTAAATACAGTGAAGCAGATCAGGGCACAGATGTTTCACTTGGATTTTACGAGTCTTGTTCCTGTGAAATGGGTCTTAGTCTCTGACGGTACGGAGGCTAGGCTTTCTTTGGCTGAGACTGTTTCACAAAGTGGACTCTCTATCTCTCCTGGCAAAGAACAAGATAAAACAGAACACATTTGTCTTTTTCAAATTTCCTTAAACGGTCATTGGATCATTATCAGTGAGATAATAGTACGCAGAGAAAACACACACACACACACACACACACACACACACACACACACACACACACACACACACAGGTTTGTGGCACTATCTTTGTGGGGACCCATCATTGACATAATGCATTCCCTAGCCCCTTACCCTAACCTTAACCATCACAACTAAATGCCTAACCTTAACCCTTACCTTCATCCTAACCATAACCTAAATATATCCTTAATCCTACAACCAAGTCTTAACCCTCAAACAGCCCTTTAAACTTGTGGGGTCCAGCATTTTGGCCCCACAAAGCTGTCTGGACCCCACAAATATACTGGACTCCCGGTTTTTGGACCCCACGAATATAGTTAAACAAGCACACACACACACACACACACACACACACACACACACACACACACACACACACACACACACTCTCTCTCTCTCTCTCTCTCTCTCTATATTCCTCTTGTGAACCTCTTTGCTCTCCCACACCTGCACCAGATGAGGACTGCTACCACTTTAGGAATATGGTTGTCATGACAACGTGTCCCATCTTTCCCTTATCCCCATGTGAAGAAGTGGAGGGTAAACAACACCCTTGAGAGGAAAGGGCAATGAGTTTGTCTCTGGGGCTGCTGCTGCTGCTGCTTGTGTCTTATGAAGTCTTTCTTTGACTCAGTCTCATCATATTTACGCACACGTATTTGCTACAAGAACGTTTGAATTTCTGTGTGTTTATCAGCAGTTTACTGTTGTAGATTGTTTGTTATTATTTTATACTAACGATATATGTTGGTTGTCACTCAAACTGCAACTTTGAAAAGCTGTCCATTAAACTTAACAGAGACATCAAAATGATCCTCTTAAGATGCAATACTTAATGTTTTATTCAAATGTATTACCAGTAGTGAGCAGCTCCTCCAAAATCCTTTGTGCATTGCATTGTGGGAGAATAGTACGCATCAACAACACACACAAAAATCAACCTTATTTAGTATGCAAACTGTCTGCTTTGGGTATACTTAGGCTCTTTACAGACTTAAAACCTGCTTTAAAAGTAATTGGTATGTAGGGTGGAATTGGGACACAGCGTATGTGTCAGTGCTCAGGCAGTTGATACTCTGCTGCCCTCTGCTGTTGAGGTACTTTCACTGCATGAGCCAATAGGAATGAGAGCTTGGGTGTCTCCATTTACAGGTCATATCCAATTCATTGTTCTAAAATTGAACTTTAACTAGTTATATGGGCTGCAGTAACCATCCGATTTATCTCTAGTTTTACATGTGCTGGAATGGTTTAGTACAATGGTTTCCATGTTCTTATACAAACGTAAAATACTGAATAATTTCACCTCTTCAAGCCTCTAAAAATCCTTCAAAATAAAACAATCCAAGAAGGAAAATCCACTTTTTGAACACTAGCAGCTAGTGTCACGGCAAAAAGTGACTAGCTGAACTGTACCAATGCAGTTATCAGTAATGAGTCAAAAATGATGTAAAGGTTTACATTTGAGTAGAGTTGGTTTTAAAATGAAGTTCATCTTAAAAACAACCCTCTCACCTGTGTGAAGCTTTTCTTTTAGATACAGGACTTGTTAGATAACTTCAAAAGGTGTAATAAGAAAAACAGACGTTTCAATTTTGCATTTTACAATTGATTTAATGCTGATGACTCTGCTGTCGCTCTCTGATTCAGTCTCATTCAGACCTGGATCAGAAAGCAGTTACAAATTACTCCACGGTGTTTGTTTCTTCCCTAAAGAAAAAAAGAAGACCATCTGAACATCATTAACAGTAGTGAAAGTAAATCTGCATATTTTATTAAAGCATTCACCACAGAATTAGTTATTTTCAAGGGTGTCTAAATACTCATTGCTTGGGATCAAATTGAAATATACAACCAGAGGTTTTGCACTAGAGACTGTCACTGCCCTATGTGAGTCGCGCATGCGTCACTTTGCGACAATGACGCAATGACGCGGCGACATCTACACATAGACAGTATATAAACTGGACCAACAGATCCCGTTGTGCTAGACGGAGACCAAGGGGGGAAGCTTCTCCTCACAACGGAAACCTCCTATTGCGCCATTTTGATGCTAACAAGCACTCCCCCCCCCGTTAGCATCCCATTGACTCCCATTCATTTTGACGTCACTTTGACAGCGAATAACTTCTGAAGCGTTTAAAGACTTTATTTGTCCATTGTTTATTTTTTTAAAGAAAGACGACAATGTATAAAAGGCTCCATTACCTTGTATCTCATGTTATGGCTCCGTAGCAGACGTTTTTGTAAAAATAGGCTAACGATTGTGTCATAACCACGCGACTTACTGTCGCATAGTAGAGGAATTACCGTATATATATATTTCGACTTACATGAGCTGTTTAATTGCTAATGTTAACTAGCATTTTAGTTAGCAATAATTAGCCTGTGCCTATGTTATCTTCTTACATATACCTACGCTCTCCGTCTCTGCAAGATTGGGAATGATTGAGATTTCTCTTGGCACAGCTACCAGAAGACTTCCAACTTTCAGACAGGTTGCTCACGTCACATCTACGTCGTCTCTCTTAGTTGGAGGCTGCGCAGTAACGCTCCGCCATCACCGGAAAAGTGCTTCTAATATCCTTCACTGGTCTCCGTCCAGAGCAACGGGATCTGTTGGTCCATTCTTATATACTGTCTATGTGACATCCACACACACTTGTGACGCACTAACATTTAGATAGAGAAACGTTTTCCGGCATCTAGATAGATACTTTATTTATTCCAAAGGAAATTAAGGATACTACACACACTAGGAGCCATAGACAGCTTGGAGCAGGTGTTGGAGCTTCGACGACTTGTGAGGCAAGTTATATTACAGATATAAGTTATACAGGTATAACGTTTGTCAGGTTATGTTACTACTATGTGTGTTTGTGATCCTCGCTTGGAGCAGGTGTTGGAGGATGACTTGTGAGGTGAGGACACTCTGCCACACTCAAGAGGAGACCATCAAACACGACACGTCAAATTGAACTCGGATCTAACCTTTTAATTCCCAGAGATAAATAGATGGAAGGCAAAATAAGTGGTTGAAGGAGAAATCTTGCCCATTCCATTATTTAGCCTATTCATTTATTCATAGTGTTAGATTCAAGGCTAACTAAAATGCTAGTTAACATTAAAACAGCTAATGTAAGTCGAAACTGCCTGCGAGCTTCTCCTGTACTGTACGGTAATTTCCCTACTATGCGACAGTAAGTGGTTATGACACAATCGTTAGCCTATTTTTACAAAAACGGCTGCTATGGAGCCATAACGTGAGATACAAGGTAATGGAGCCTTTTATACATTGTCGTGTTTCTTTAGAAATAAACAATGGACAAATAGTCTTTAAACGCTTCAGATGTAAAGTTATTCGCAGTGGAATGCTAACGGTGGGTGAGTGCTAGGTAGCATCAAAATGGCACCATAGGAGGTACGCTTTGGGGAAGCTGGCTTACCGCTTTGGCTTTCTCCGGCCAAATCTTTGGTGGTCCAATTAGCGAACAGAGGGAGTGGCTGAGAACGATGACGTTGAGATCGTGCGTTAGTTTGAGTTGTAGTTCCGTAATAGCGGCGGAGAAAGATGCGAGCGAAGCCATTTGGTCCGTTGTGGCAACACTGCTGAATATCCAGAAGTTAAAGCCCGAGCAAGAACAATCTTTGCGGAGTTTTCTTGGTGGCCATGATGTTGTGGCCCACCTCCCCACGGGGTTGGGGAAAAGTTTGATTTTCCAGCTCGCTCCGTTAGTGGTGAAGGAGTGGCTAATAGCGATGCTAAGCCGACGTCATGACCAAACGTTAACACTTGTCACTGGAGAGTGGCCAGACTCTCTGTACAAATGAAATGTACGAGAGTCTGGTAGGACCAGGCTAGTAAATGTATGACTTGAGACACAAAATTAGCGTTCAAACCCCGAAGGGGTAGAACCCTTTTGAGTTTGTGCGGGTTTATTATCATCATTATTATTATTATTATTATTAGTTGTCTTATGCCACGGCTCAAATTTCAGAGAGCTGGAATGATTTAGAAACATGAAACTGGTCACCATAACTGGAAAGGATGTGCAAGTGCTTCACAAGAAACTTGAGCCCAATCAGCGCCATGGTGGTGCTGTAATTAAAGCAATATTGGAAAAGGCCATGCCCCTCACACCATGTAAATCAGATCGACTTTAAATTCCTTACACATATGCAGCTCAATGTGTTGTACAAAAAAACCTCTTGGACCCTAAAAGTCAACCATGATGGATATTTAGCCAATTAGCATAATGTGAAAAACAGTAATAACATCTACTTTTTGGATTTTAACTATCAACACCAGATTTTCTTTTTAAATGTTCAGCATTGTGGGACTGAGATACACATTTTACATCATAATTGAGCAAGAGCGGTCAAAAAACATCAATCAAAAAACTTCACAAAGGGCCGGGCTTAGCAGAAAATGGGCCATAACTCATTAACGGTTTGTCCAATCATCATACATTTTGGCAGAGATATCCTGCACGAAGACCTTAATGTGCGTACCCAGTTTCATTAAAGTCTGATAAAAGGGGAGTGAAGTGTTGAGCAGCTATTGAAATGCTGCATCCATCGTAATGATTGGAAAAAAAAAAAAAAAATGCATAAAACAGTATTTACAAAAACAGCAAAATATAACTTTATTGAAATACTCAAGTCTAGGTATTAAAAAAAGCAATCACGCTTAACATGGTTGAAGGATTATCTTACACATACAGTACATACAAACATCAGGCACATATTTGGTAATCACTTCTGACTAGTGCAGCTGTAACAGTGCGATGAGTATCTCAAATCAAAAGAAGTCTGAAATACATGGAAATATAAGTTTATGGCTTGTGAAATGCAAGGCTTCATCCAAGGTAATGACAGATATTTGATCCAAATCCTGATTGATTGAATGTCCAAATACTTGTCCATTCATATCACATAACTACTTCTTGCTCTTGTTAGATTTTATAGGATATATCCCTCTGGTTGGCAATTATGTTTATACATTTTTCCCTGTCGAGTTGACTAATACACTGCCCTGTGTATCACCATCATGAAGCTGGAGCTACTTTCTTTTTTCTGCATACTGATGGTAAAATAATGTTTTTCTACACCCGCAAGCTTACTGTTCTGCCTTGAAAACAACATCTACAGAAACTCAGACACATCCAGGCTACTGAGACCAGAGAAACACTGACGGTACAAACACAAGTTGCGTGTGTCAAAAGTAACGGAAAAAAACAGTGAAGCAAAATTACAAAATAAGGACGCAGTGATGGATAAAAGTAAAAAAAGGTGAGAGGACAGAAATGTCAGACAGTAAAACAAAGAAAAAGTTGCTCAGTGTGGACAACTAGAAAATACCTCTACAGCCAATCATCATGCAGATGTAACAATTATAAATAAAAAAAAAAGAAGTGATGATGACTTTTAAAAACATGTAAACATTTTAAGTAGCAATAAACTGTGTGCAGCAAGGGCAGAATGTAACATATTATTGGTACGCGTGAAGATGATACGTGACCCAATGAACAAGAATAGAATAGCTGTTGCTTGGACTTAAATAGAAGAAATAGAGAAAAAGCCTCCACTCAGTTCTTGGCTCCTGTTTAGTCTTTTTAGCGTTTGTTTTCTCCTACATGAAGTTAGATGGATTCTAGCATGAGGGTAATTAAAAAAAATAGTGTCCAGTAAGTCGGTAATCCGAGAAAAAACCCAAAATTAACCTTTGAGAACCTCAGTGACGGTATTTACTTTATTATTTTTCTTGTGTTAAACCCCAACAACCTGACACCGATGTAGGCTAAAAGTAACCAAAAAAAAAACATGTTGTTACATTACAGTCAAACAACTGAGAGATGAGTGGCTTTAAGTGACGGTTTGGAGCATCTGAAGAGTCAACGACTGAGATAATGTATTCGGTCTTGGAATACAGTTTTAAGTCATGGAGTTGTCAGTGTCTGTATAAAGCTCCCGATGGTGTTTTAAGCCCCCAACGACTCCTTCCAGGCAGCGCTGCGACCGTTGACTTCAAGGCACTTAACCCTAACCATAGCCATTGCCTAATCCTAGTGCCTTCCAGGCAGCGCTGCCTGGAAGGAGACGTTGGGGGCTTAAAACACCAATAAATGTATAAAGCTGAGTCTTAACAGATCACCATCCTGACCAGCAGGGGGGGGTCTAACAGAGGTGTAGGAATGTCGCACTTCTCTGGAACAACCAGGTTAAGGGTCAGACTGAAACTTATCAGCGTTGAAGTCATGGATCGGGTCAATGACATTGAGTATAAATACTAAATATGAAAGAAAATCCACTTCAAAGTGGATTTCACCCAAACCTTGATAAAGATTTACATTCACGTTACACACTTCTCTGACCCTTTCTAAACGAGTTTGAGAGAAACAAGAGAGCATCTGCTTTACTGAGACATGTAATATTACAAAAGGTGCATCTGAAATCTCTGACTGTCTCACATACAGCTGAAAAGGAACATTACGTAACATAAACGCTAAGTAAATATGTGCAGCACTTCACTTCAATGCAGCAGAGTGCTGAGCAGTACATTTCAAATATGAAGACTTTCATTGCAAAATTAGTCATACACCATTTTAAATCACCACCAACAAAGTCCTGAAAAGAAGGTAAAACAAAGACAAAAGAAATAATTTTGCTCCATAAACAGATATGTAACATTTGAAATGAAGCCTTCAAAATGATCAGTGAACATTGCAGAGACAATTTGTCAAGTAACAAAATCTTAGTTAGCTTACAAGTGATTTTCCACCATGATCAACCGGTTTTAAAGCACTTTTGATTCACTGACATCACAGTAAAACAACATTTAACAGCATTCAACATCTCCACACAACAGCTGCAGACACTCATGAGGCAAGTTACAGCGAGTATTTCAGACAGAAGCTCTACGCTGGCAGCTTGAAAGAACATCTGAAAATGCACTTAGGGTTCATATAAGCGTTTTATCCTTTCGTGTAAAGTGTGAACCTGAAGCAGAATTGGACAGCATTTTGATTTCTCCATCCATGTCGAAACAAGCCCAGACCTGCTGAGCTGTACAGAGCTGGACTCACATTCCTGTTTCCTGAAAGCAAAGTGTGTATTCACTCCACCAAACACCCCATTTTGAAGCTCTATGGACGATTTGAGAAAGTTTTGTCGTAACATGATTTATCTACAAGGCAAACACAGAGGAACTATTGCCAGTAAAATGAAGAGTAACAATGATGAATTTAACATAAATCACAACTACTTTTCAAAAACGAATAAATGGTTTGTGAAGTTCTGACGGTATGAGTTTTTCTATGAGGAAAAACGGGTTTAGTTTAAATTTAGCTATTTACAAGTAAATACTTTAGGGAGTGTGGATGGGAATAGCAGCACAAACTAAGCCTCCTGCAACAATTACTAGGAAGTGTTCACTGGGAAACTCTTTTAAAGCTAGCAGCAACATGGCGTGAAGTTTAAGAACTTCACTCGTTTACTTTTGAAAGTTGCTGACAACGATTGTTCTTTTCACCACTGCTAATAAAGACAGTGTCTCTTCCCTTGACCAAACAACAGAGAGTCCCAGGTAGACAGTTCTTAGTCTCCTTATTTATATAATACAGCATTGAGACGCTCCATCACGGAGCTGAAACAGTGTTAAAGCATTAATAAGGCCATATAAATAGTTTTGATATAAATATGTGCACGCAGAGAAAGACATGGTCACTTTGGGTGGCGCGCCATCGACAGTAAAGCAGGGATAGCTTGTCTACGGAAGTCTGACATCAAGTCAAAATACTATGGTGGCCATTTTGAAAAATAGTTAACACACCCTCATTTTTAGGAGGTACAATGCATCAACTTCTTTTAGTGACATTATAATAATATCTTAACTTAAAGCTGCCAACTCTTAAGTCATGACCCTGTTCACAATTAAATATTTGTCACTTTGACCTCTTGGGAACAACCTGAAAAATGCCTTCTTTTCTAGGGCCGTTTCAGTCACAACTGTCTGCTGCGGAGCCATCACTGGCAGTTCAGGTTAGGACTGCTGAGCCAGGACCAGATCTCGATCATCTCCTGCGGGGTCCTCGGGTGAACGAGCATTAAACTCTTGTAGGCGCAGGGGTTTGACCTGTACTTCACCTCTATGTTAAAGGTCCTGAAGCCTTTGTGCTTCTCGGGGGCCAGCCCTAGCTTCCGAAGGCACATACCCGTGTAGACATCATCTATCGGATAGAGCGCTACATGTTGTGACACATTGTGCAGACTAGCAGCGACGACACCAGAGTAAAGGTACCCACCTCCTCCTGCATATGGAGGGTACGTCCCGATGTACATGCTCTCTGGGATGAAGTATTTGACCTTCTTGTCTCGGTGGGGCCCTGCGTTGGTTATCAGGTCACCCACAAACAGGTCCCTGGCTTTGGGGGCCGAGAGGCCCTTGAGGAAGTCCAGGATGCGGTAGGTATTGACAAAAACATCGTCGTCGCCTTTGAAGATGAAGCGAGCACCGGTGCAACGAGTCTGAATCCACTCCAGGAAGAGAACTTCTTTGACAGTCAGGTTGAAGAACGAATCCCTGAAATCCCACTGGATGATGTCTTTATGATGGACGCTCTCATAGTGCAGCATCTTGGACAGATCCGGGTGGTGGTCCCCAGCTGTGGCGTTGCCGAGAAGGAAGATAGTAACCACCGTCTGATTGGCTATAACACCCGCCTTTCCCCAGGACTGACGGATGGCCTGGCGGCGGTCAAAGTGCGGTGCCAGGGACTTGACAGCCAGGAGCAGGAACGGCGGCTCCCTACAGACATCAGGCTGGTCCACCATGATCGGGTAGGAGCGGCAGTGCATGTAAATCAGGAAGTCCTTGAAGCGTGCCGGTAGGGAGTTGTAGTCTTTCACCTGAGTGGTAACCCTGAAGTTAGGCTGGCAGGGGTCAGAGGTCAAGGTGGTGTCGTTAGCCCATTCAGGCAAATCTGCAGTGCTGTAGTTTTCCCCCAGGATGGGATTATGGTGAAGGTCTAGAATTTGCTGCTGGTGATTCCAGTAAGCAGGGCTGGCAACCAGTTTGTTCCAGAATGGTTTGGAGGGGATGCGGACCTTGTGACCATTTTTGTCTTGACTGTTGTGTCGGGAGATGATGATGAAGATGAAGAGGTTGACCATCATCACTGTCACCACAAGCTTCAGCCTCCTCCACAACAGCGCCATGACAGTGTCCTTTCCCCGTCAGCACCTGAGCAGACACACAGAGAAAGAAATAAAAGATGTCAAGGATAGGAAAATACTTTTGTTCATAAGCTGCATTTGAATACCATATGAGAGAAAGGACAACCTGGGAGGACTTCTATGTAGTTGCTCACAGACTATGAATATGACAGAATATGGACTATTACATTCAAAGTCTGTAGCTAGATGGGGATAAATCCTGATGTACCTACAAAATATACGACTTCACAACAGAGTGTGACAGCTCAAATGCAAATTCAGGGAAAGCAGCGGTTGAACAAGCAAGCCACAGAATACGTCCTTTAGATATGTATGTTGCTCGGTGATTCATAACTAGTGGAGGATGACCATTTTACAAGGAGGAACTTTCTGTAGAGCCATAAAACATTTAAGTAACCTGTCACTCCAGAGATTTACAATTTAAAAAGGGAGCATAAATAACTATCTTTGCTATACATTGATTTCAGTGTGGCTTATGTGTAAACTGCATGTAGCATTAACAAATGGTCACTTTAATCTCACTGTAACTAACCAAATAGGTCTGTAAATGGGCAACTACTGTTGAAAACATGTTTGTAATAGGTAGTTCATGCAACTAAGCTTTTAAGAGCTTGGTCAGTCTTGACAGGAATTTATGATGGAAAAATCAATTGATTTTTCAGGGTAATGATCATGTGCTTTCCATTTCAGGGAAAACAAGATAGTCGTCACAGTTTTTATGGCCAGTTAGGGCTGGCCCAATGGTGAAGTTTGTAGTTTTTCCACTTCTCTCTTTGTTAAGAAGGAACTGGTGGGAAGATTTTTCAACCACAAGACCACTGTGATACAAAGTCACATGAATATGCACAAACATTTTATTTATTACAAATGGCTGGAGGAAACTTCAGAAGAGATCCATCTATCTAAGAATATCTTGGAATCCAAATCACATTTCCACTTCTAACAAGAGTTAGTGTCTCTCTCTCATATACACAACAGAGTTTAAACCGGTTAACCACAAGTCAAATCACAAATCCTTTTCCATTAGTCTGGCAAGCTGTGATGTTTATTACCCGCTGTACAACATTGAAACGGAGAATCATTCTGCAAATCAACAATCAACAGATGTCCTTCAGGTTACCAAGCAGTGTGTGTAACTTTTTGACTCACAGGCCAAGATGGCGGGTAGATGAAAAAAAATCCACTGGCTAAGCTGCTTTTTTTTTTTACCGGCCAAATTAGAAAATTGCTGGGTTTTTGTAACATGCATCACATAAAAACTTTCTGGTTGGGGTTGCAAGTCCTGCTGGTTTATCTGATGCCAAAAATCACCACATACTAAAAAAAAGGTTAATGCTAGCTATCAGTAAACAGAAGTGAAGTGGTGGCTGGCGTTCCGGTGTGTGTGTTTGTGTCAGTATATGTTTGTGTGTGCCAGTCCCCGCGAAGCTCCGACGTGCAGAGGAACAGAAGAAAGTAGCTGTAGCTTCACCAAAATGAAGACTGAAAAACAGAACTATTCTGGTACAAACATTTACTCACCAAGTGGCAGACAGCCCTCTGAAACTTACTCCTCGCCAAACGGAAATGTACTCGCATTTGACGAGTGTTAATATAGAACCCTGAGTGAGTGAGTGAGTGAGTGAGTGAATAACATGATACATTTTTGCACTACAACCCGAGCATACTGCTTTGTGTCTTTTGTTGAGTGATGATGACATGTTGCTTACTTAATTTAAGCAATATAACGACAGAGGACAGTTTCAATAAAGCCAAATATTTGAGTATCGTCACCTTGGTTTTGTCCTTCTTGGCCAGTGTCAATTGAACCAAAAAAAAGAAAATAAATGAGGACATGTGAGTATAGGGTTCGAACAGGTCCAATGGACAATACAGCCTTTCAGGAGGTTAGAGTGTGCCTCAGGTTTCTGCTTTGGCAGGCTCACACATCCTAGCCGATACATTCTCTTTGCCATGTCCCCCTCTTTCGCTTTTCTACTGAAAACAACTGTATCCTGCCTCACATTCCCCCCCCCCCCTTCCTTCTTGCCAGCGAGTCAGCCACATCGACTGTACATCTGCTCGAGCCACTGCAGGGTTTTCATTAAGTTATTTGAGATTCTTGTGCTAGTAACTTTTCTATGCCAGATTATCAGAAAACACTGAATGACAAAAACAATCCACTATTATTAAAATTACATTTTTTTTGTCGTCTTTATTTTGATAGCTGGCAGTAGAGTAGTGACAGGAAACGAGGGGAAAGACTCGTGCTACAGTGGGCTTATCGTCCTCTGCACCACTGCATGTATCCTTACTCCCTCTGCATCGTGTTGTTCTCTCGGCCTCTTAGCAACAACTCTGCACTGCTGCGTCCCTGTTTGCTTTCTTTCCTCCCTTTCCTTGTTTACCCCCTTTTATCCTCACCTCCTCTACCTGCCTTCTCCTATCCTCCCCTTTAATCTCTTTCCTTTTCCTTGAATTTTGCTCACATTTACGTGAAAACCAAGAGAAAGGCCAGTCACATTTACACAGTTTGATGAAACATAATCCTGAAGGTATATCAGTGTTATATTACCAACAAGGACAAGCACAGACATAGCCTTTTCTTTGGGCCCCCTTCTTTCTTGCTTTTTCTCATGGATGATTAAACTTTCCTGTCCTCTGCATCCCCATATAAACAAGGAGACTTCTGGGGAAATGGGTGGGCGGAGGGAAGGGGGAGGGGGAAATTCTAAAGGAGGAACAACATGTTGACAAGACCACAGCTTCCGTACGTCTAATTAACCATCAGTAGCACAAGGCTAACCATATACCTACCTGCATCACCCTGATTGAACATCTGTGGCTAGTTAGAAGACATTTGTTTGAGCTGTAATGTTGCAACAAGGGTGTGTTGTAGGGGTGGTACGGTTCATGAAAAAACATCTGAACCGCTCGGTTCGCATGTCTCGGTTCGGAGCGTGTGTGCGTCGCACGGTTAATGTGCACTAACCACTTACTGCCATAGTGCCCACTTTCGACACCTATGTTAAAACACTTACTGGAAACGCAGAGGGGGATGAGCGTGATGAACGCAACACATGGCAGCTGATTGGAAGAACGCGTCACGTGGTTCTTGCTGCTCCCGAATTTCAAAACAGACTAATGGCGTCTTGTTCTGAATACGATCTCGTATTTTACAAAAATAGTTCACCGAAAAGTGTTTCTGAAAACATTTTAAGCGAGAAATAGGCCATACAGTTGCTGAATCTTTTCTTCTGAAGTTTTTTTGATCGACAATGGTCAGTTTAAAAGATTTTCGTCAAATTTTGAGAGGCGTCGAGCCGACCGCTCCTCAGGAGTGTGGAGTGCTGCAGTTCACGTCACATGCAGAAATGGTAAGTGGGAGAGATAAGGAAGGCTGCGCCAGCGTCGTATATAGTCTGGTGTGTGGGAACATTTTGGATTTTATGTTACCTATGATGACAGCAGAAATAAAACAATAGATAGAACGGCCACTGCGTGCATGTATTGTGCAACATGCATTCAATGTGCTAATTTTATATATATATATATATATATATATATATATATATATATATATATATATATATATCTCATATGCTTAAGTATATTTCTGGAGTGTTAAAGATTAAAAGAAAAAACAACAAGAACTGTACAGAACCGAAAACAGTGACCCTAAAACCGTGATACGAACCGAACCGTGGATTTTGTGAACCGTACCACCCCTAGTGTGTTAGCTGATGCTCCCATCAGTGGATCAGGTATGTTTACTACGTTTACAACAGCACCTGGATAGCCATCGCACGCATGTGCAGGTTGAGTGTTTGTATCAACAAAGTCACCTGTGACCTGGGTGACGTATGCCCTGTGCTCCGGCACAAAGGGCAGGCCCACCCAGGAAGTGACCTCTTGCATCTTCTCGCGTTGGTAAGCAGGTTTTCGAGTTTCAAACAGGTTTTGGCATCGCTGGGAGTCTTGTTGCCCAAACGGGTTGGAGCTGTGAATTTACGCTCTCCAAAAGACTGCGACTAGCCACCTTAACACGATTGCACTCATTACATAAGGTAAGACCGATTTTTTGAGAAAGAGTTAACGTTGTGTTACGGCCATGCCGATTGGCTGACTTGTAGTCAGCTGTGTCGGTGTTCACGCCGTTCCTGAGAAGGGTGAAAATACGGGGAGATTCCCTCCCGCAAACTTTCTTTTCTTGTAACGGGATGCAGTCGTGGTCTCGCTTTGACTGCGTTTGTTCAAATTCTCCCGGTCAGTCAGAGTTTTTTTTTTTTTTTTTCTTCTTCCCCTCTCAGTTGTTGGGTACGCGCTCATAAGTTAATGGCGCGTGAGTATCATTTCCTAGTTATTGTTATTATTGTAGTGGTTATCACTGTTGGGCTGCTGGCCATTTAGGCTCAGCTTTTGTTTCTTTGTTAAGACGGGTTAGGGTTAGTTTCACGACACGACAAAAGGATCCCGTTTCACGACAAAAGGAGATATTCAGTTTTTGACATTCATTGCTGCACTGGAGTGTGTTCGCTCCAGGCGGCGCTACGTTATATAGTGGCATTAAGTTATTTTCGCCTTAAGACAGCAGGGATTGTCTACATCATATTGTAGCGTCACTGTCAACAATAACAGCACCTGGGACAGGCTCTCGGGAAACCGGCAGTGAAAGGGAAGACTCAGATAGCAGCCAGACATCGGTCAGGCCTATTTTGAAGGTGGCACTAGCGCGCCTTGGGTTAGATGAGGCACCGGTCATAGTACCCCCTCAGAGTGCATTTTTTTAAGACGCCTCCTCAGTCAACAGCTCTCTGTGTCCCACCATCAGCTCCGTACATTGAGGAGCTCCAAAGGTGCTAGGCAGACCTCAGACGTCTCTCTCACCTTCCGAGTGACTGTAGGGCATTGGTGAACATGGTGGATGCGTCCAGCTACGGACTAGGCAATATGCCCAATGTAGAGTCGGCTGTTGCGGCCCTTGTGCTGTCACCTGACGAAGCACTCAGGCCCGATGCTCGCTGTCCCCGGCCGCAGTGCCGCTTGACTGATGATTCCATCGTCAGGAGCTATGACACGGCGGCACCTACGGGACGTATTGGAAATTCTATGTCCCACCTCATCCTAGCCCTGTCCCAGTCACTGCAGGACTCAGATGCAGACCCGTCTATTCAGAGGTTAAGTGATGCCTCCCTGCAGGCATTTGCCTACATGAGCAGGGAGCTAGGAAGGCTTATGTCCTCACTGACCCTCGCTCGACGCCAGATATGGCTGGCCCGGCCTCCGCTTTCGGAGCCATGCAGAAGGGCACTCAGTTCCCTTCCGGTTGTTCCAGGGGAACTGTTTGGCCCTGCAGCACAACAGGCTCTGGAGCGTAGTGTACAGGTTACACAAGCGAGACAGCAGTTTGCAAGTCTGCGCCGTGAATACCCCAGTGGACAGAGGCCCTATTCATCCAGCATTACAGCAGTACCACAGCCAGCCGTCCAGTAGGTGACGCAACGCTCTGGACGATTTCACCAGCCCAATCCTGTCCAGCCCCCTCGCTTTCCACAATGGGGCCAGACCTCTGCCCGTCACCCCTCCAGGCATCGGAGGGGGCGGGGGGGTAGACAATGATCACACAGTCGTGCCGGTCGGACGCTTCACCAGCCAGCAGCTCAGATGCTGGGAAGCGTTAACATCAGACCCCTGGGTTGTGACGACCCTGTCCCAGGGTTACACCATACAATTCCGACGCCGAACGCCAGGATTCCGTGGTGTGAAGATGACCATGGTCAAGGATCCGACCAAGGTCCTGGCCCTACGCCGGGAGATCTGGGCTCTCCTGGAGAAGGCAGCCATCGAGCCGTTAGACACGCATACACAGAACGGTGGCTTCTATTCCACGTACTTCGTCATACCAAAAAAAAGATGGGGGCCTCCGCCCCATACTGGACTTGACTATCTCAAGGTACTAAGATTTCACATGTTGCGTACTATAGAGGTCTTAGAGGGCATTTGACAGAACGACTGGTTCACTACCATTGATCTGAACGATGCGCATTTTCATGTCCCCATTGCACTTCATCACAGGCAGTTTCTTCGCTTTGCGTTCGAGGGAAGGGCGTATCAGTTCCGTGTTCTCCCATTTGGGATTTCGCCCAGGGTTTTCACCCGGTGTGTAGCGGCAGCACTGGCTCCACTCCAAGCCCAGGGAATGCGTATTTTCCCTTACCTGGACGACTGGCTCGTCTGCTCCGGGTCGGAGGCAGACGGCCTCAGAGATTCTGCGTTGATTCGGCAGATTTTGCAGTGGGCTCACCCTCGCCTGCTGAGCCTGAGGGCTATGTACTAACCAGGCGCCCAGAACGGGGTTGCAGATCTCCTGTCCCGCCAGCGCCCCCATCCGGGAGAATGGAGACTTCACCCAGAGGTTGTACAAGCCATCTGGCACAGGTATAGCGTGGCGGAAGTGGATCTTTTTGCCTCCCAGGCGATGACACACTGCCCCCTATGGTTTTCTTTCGGGGAACCAAGTCCCCTAGGCCAGGATGCTCTGGCACACGCATGGCCCATGCAACTGCTGTATGCTTTCCCGCCTCTGCCATTAATATTGCCAACACTGGACAGGGTGTCTGTAGTGGGACACGAGATACTGCTAATAGCCCCCAGATGGCCAGGAAGAGTATGGTTTCCAGTGTTACACCAACTTCTACAGGGAGAGCCTTTGTGCCTTCCGGTGAGAATGGATCTCCTCACAGTTGGGTGGCCAAATCTGGCACCTGAATCCATCTCGGCTGAAAGTTTGGGTCTGGCCTCTGAAGGGCCAGAGCCATTGATAGGGCTCTGTGAGCCAGCAGTGGTGCGGACTATTCACAGTTCCCGGGAACCCTCCACTAATGTTATGTCCTCTATGCTAATAGGTGGAAACGTTTTGCCAAGTGGTGCCAAGCTCAAAATCAGGAGCCAACACAATGCTCCATACTGGGTATACTCAGTTTTCTCCAGTCACTCCTTGATCAGGGCCTCACAGCCTCCACAATCAGGGTGTATATTGCCGCCATCTCAAAAAACAACTAATGTTGCATTAAGGTGTTCTTTATACAGACATACATAAGCACATATTTAGGTGCACACAAGCACCGTTTCGCCAAGAAAAGACATACGAGTCAAAAAGCAGTCCAACAGAAAGCACTGCATGTTTGTACTTAATAGTTGTACAGAGCGCTCGTAAATGACATAACAGTGGAAGAGGGAGAAAGTCTGCTCAGGGAGACTGGATTGACTTTTTAATGTATGGAGACGCTAACTGTTTCATATGTATGTGGTAATGCATGATAATGATAATGTATGAGGAAGGGGAATCAGATATAGGAAAATAAAAAAGGACCAGAGAGCAGTGGGGAGGCAAAGCAGAGCAACCTTTAGTTGCCTTATCTGTAAGTGAGTTTAGCATTAGTGTGTGGAACCATCAGTATTGCTATTTGCAGTCAAATACAGGCCAGGCTACCTAAAATACATAAGAGTGTACATGTTTTAAATGCCCTTTACTAAATGAGGAATATTCCACATATCTTAATTCGGCTTTGCCTATAGTGACTATGATGTTATTTGGATTATGGTAATAAGAAAATGCTATGTTAGCTGAACTTGCTTTTATGTGCTGTACAGTGGATTTTGCAGAGATCAAACCTTACCTTGCCATCTATATAGATTTTTAACCATACTATATCCCCTGTCTTCTTTTTACAGTCTATAGTGTCTTTCACTTCAAATCCACACATCTCACTCAGTTCAGTAATGAAATAACAAGCTTGGTAAAGAACTATACACCCTATTACGAGCTGCAGGATACAAATGTTAATCACATATCCTGTAAATAATTCAATCAATAATGAACATCCTGTATCAAAGGTGGATTAGTTTAATTATGCTTATTTATTGTTCCATCATAAAAGTGACTTTTAATCCAATTATAAATTGAGCAGCCTCCTCATGCAGGCCATGTGTGATTTGTATACAGGATATTCCTGCCTATGAAATACATTAAGTTCCAACTGGAGTGAACTTAACTTAAAAAGCTTCATGGTCTAAATTCAGCTACAGTTGACCACGTAAATGGATGCATCTGGAGGACTAGAAAAGCACGTGTACAATGTGTTGAATCTTCTTGTTTGGTTGAGGTTTTGCACCATGAGTCAGTACTAAACACTTCGCAGCAAATAGTACCGAGGGAAAAAAGCAGAGCACAACAAACCAAATATCAAATTTTACTGTGACGGTCTTATTTTTCTACAACCAATGAACTGATGTTAAAATAATCTGGAAATTATATTTTTAGGTTAACATTTTACAGGTTAGATCCTGCAGGTAAGAACAACAGTGAGCCAGATGGACTCTGATGCCGTTTTGAGTTTCATTGATAAGCACAGACAGCAGGTATGTGGCACACTGATTACATCTGGTAGTAATTTACTGGACAATGCCAGGCTGTTTACCATTGTGGTTTCTACATGATAAAAGGTTCAGTGAAGCAAGGCATCTTACCTGTGTGGGGGATGGGTTTGAGACAGCAGAAAACAATGGCCGTGGCAGGTTAAAAAGGGACGGGTTTCTGTGTGTGCGTTTGTGTTAGGGCTGCACGATATTTTGTTTCATCGTCTACATCGCGATGTGCACATGCGCGATAGTCACATCGCAGGACGGGGGGAAGTGAGGCTCTCCCGTGTGTAGAAAAGTACCGTAAGCGGCACAATGATGCACATGCTTTTCCATGTAGTGAAGCTACAGTAGTCAGTGTTTTATGTTCGCTGCAAAGACAAACTAAATCACCTGATTAATGCAACGTAATCACAACATCTCCCAGCCATTTTTCACCGCAGAAAGCTGCTACCAGCCAGGCTAAAGCTAACATAGTTAGCCTAAAGAAACAAGTCGTCTGTCCCAACTAACGTTATGGTTCGGAGCTGCGACGCTGGAAATGTAACACTAATCTACAACAGCAGTCTGTTTCTGATATAACGTCATTTACACTGATTTAAGTGCTCTTGGATACACAGTTTGTTGCAAGAGTGTGACATGCAGGCTCTGCATGCACAGCAAACCATCAACCATAATCAATTTATCAAACAAACAAAGCAGGCCCCGCTAGTCGACTACAACCTGAAATTTAGAGGAAGCAACATGCATGCATTATTAATATCATTC
Organism: Sander vitreus; assembly: GCF_031162955.1. Taxonomy (NCBI): domain Eukaryota; kingdom Metazoa; phylum Chordata; class Actinopteri; order Perciformes; family Percidae; genus Sander; species Sander vitreus. The sequence goes on from NC_135871.1 coordinate 25,567,071, forward strand.
ACTTTAGCCTGGATTGATATTATATGAATACAATGGTGTCATGTCAGTCAACCAGTGTATTTCTTCCTAATTTCCCTCTCCAAAATCACTTTAGAAGAGTAGTCACAGCGCTTACTTGCTTTGGTTTTTGTAAAGAATTAAAGTTCAACAAAGACTGGTTCACATAAGAAAATTTCCTTTTTCATTTTTATTTTCTTCGTAGATGCACTCCCCTACAAAACCACCCCAGTAGTTGAGAATGATTTAGTATTTCTAAATACGGTTATTTGTCCTCTTGTAAAAAATTAGTCTTTTTTTTCATATCGCAATATATAATTGCAGGGGAAAAAAAATATCGCAATGTAAGTTTTTTCCAATATCGTGCAGGCCTAGTTTGTGTCCCTGAGTTTAAGCATTAATCTAAATGAGTTTCAGGGTTTCGATTGGACAAATTTAAATACCTATGTATGGAGTCAGGTTGGTAGTAGGGATGCACCGACACTACTTTTTTTTCAAAGTTCAAGTATTTACATTTGGGTACTTGCCAATACAGAGTACATATACGAGTACTATGTGTGATAACAGCATTACAGTTCTAACAATGACTTTGAAAACATGTTTTATTTGCACCTGATGCACCATGAAGTCCAGTCGGTGCCCACATGCTTTACCGTTCGTTGTTTGTGTACGTGTTGCCACACGGGTGACTTTACCGATACGGTCATCGATCATCCCTGGTTGTGACAAGATGAAATTAAATGAAATTTGGACATTTTCTTGAACACACTGTTCCAAATGTAATCATCTTCACACAAATTGAATACCAAGACTTACTGATAAGTTGTTTATGGTCAACAATTTTGTAGATTGAAAGGTGTTTCTAAATGTAATTATGACTTCTATGCATGGGTCACTTTAACTCACTCTTTGACAAAATGAATGTGTCACCTAATCATATACTGCCTGTGTTTCTGAAGGTGTGAGTAGACATCTTACCTTTGCAGGTTAGAGGGCCTCCTCAGCTTGTGTTGTCTTGGTGTCTCCTCTCCGCTCTCTTACCCCATACTTGGCTCCGCCCTCTGGGAAACCACAGACAATGGGAGGTGGGGGGTAAGGAAGGTGAGAGAGAGGGGAGCTGAAAACAGATGAAACAACCTGTGTGTCAACAGGAATTGCTGCATTTACTTGAAGACCCACAGACACATATGTTCTTCCCACCACATATAGCAGAGGCTGCTCTAATAGTTGTTTTCAGAGATTTATCAGTTTACAGACATTTGTGCTGTCATTTCCCCCCCTCAGGCTTAGAGCCATTTATTCTCTCTCTCTCTCTCTCACTCTTGTAGGCTCACGCTGCCGCATGCACATCCATCAGGGATGCTGAGGGGACTAACGTTCGACCTGTGCCGTTTTCTGTGAAGCATGTTCAGAATGTCGTCGATATCACTTGGAAGTGTGCTAATAGCTAGGGATGCACCGATACTACTTTTTTTAAAGATAAAGTACAAGTACTTGCCGATACAGAGTACCTAAAAGGAGAATTCTGGTCAATTTTAACACGTAGCTCCGTTTGTGGTCCGGGAGTGCCGTCAGTAGCTAGAAAAACAAATCGGTGTTGCCTACACTCTTTTATTACCGTCTTCACCTGACTTTACCATAGAGTACGCAGCTGTCCTGCTTTTCTTACAGACATGTGAAATCACCACAGACAGTTTGGTTCATGGACTCGCTGCACTGCTGAGAGTGAATATGGGAAACGCTGGAATGGATATTTGGCGTTATTTTACCACGTCTATTTAAAGGAGAATTTCGGTCGATTTCAACATGTAGCTCTGTTGTTTGTAAATTTGGAGTGCTGTCAGCAGCAAGAAAAACTAAAACAATAGGTGCTGCCTACACCGTATTATCCCCTTGCTAGGGTTAGCCCCCAACAGACTTAAACAGGGCAAGTTTTAAAACGTGTTTTTAGCCTCTAAACATGCTCGAAATGTCATTACAAGTGCCTACCCATGTGCAGCGATTCCTTCTGAGGGAACACAGCAAATGTGACTGCAATATTGGATTGTAGGAGTTCGACAATTGACTAGTGAGGACTTGACCAGAAAACAGGAAATAAACAGAGGTATGTGCACTGGCTGGATTAACACAACATATCTCCATTGGTACAGGCGCTATCCCCTGACCAATTGGCTATCCTAACCTTAACCACTCGAGCTGCTTCGTAGGGCGGGTCTTCGCGTGGGATTCTTAAATTTGCATGCAGCGATGATATAATATCACACAAACTTCACAAGATCAACTTAAATAGACATAATAAAACAAATGGACAACTCATAGTTTGCAAAAAAATAATTAAAAAAAGTTAATACCTCGTAAAATGGCGATTAATACATTTTAATGGCCTTCATTTTTACTAATTTGATTTACTACCTTTTAATACTTTTTAAAACCCTGCGGACAACCTGTTATTAATACCACAATGGGGAAATTCACATTGTTGCAGCAGCAAGGGATAAGAGGGAAGAATGAATGATTTAGAAAGAATGAAGAACGCAAAGTCCATTGACGTCATTCACGTGCATATTAAGTACCTATGTGGATTTACCGAGCCAATGGAGAGGATGGTTTGTTTACACCAGCAGCTAAGTTCACAAGATTTTGCCCAAATGTAAAGACTTGTGGCAAACTATAACAGTTAAAACAGTTAGACTACATAGCGAGAGCTTTCGTAGCAGCCTGTTTGTAAATAGCGTGTTTTTTTTTTTTTTTGCAGAGTAGCACTGTGGTTGTTAAAACAGCGCTGTGTAGAAACTGCACGCAGACAGAGCAGATTAAAATATTGCTTTCTTCATGTTTATGCCCATTAAGCTGATGAGAGACATTGGGCTAACACTGCTACTCCAAATATCAGTGGTGAAGTTTACGGGCAACTGGCTACTGATGTGCTTTTTCACAAAGCAGCTTTGGAAACATGGTTTCTGTGATGTGGTGACGGCTGGAAATGTCTTGGCTCCAGTACACTGACAAGACGTCGAAACGCAGTATTATTAACGACTGACTGGGGATTTCCACCGAATGCAGAACGTCTGTGGGCCGGCTCCGCTGTGTGTCGGCTCCATGCTCCGCCGTCCATCAATACCCACCAGGTCCGGATTTGTTGCGGTACGGCTGAGGCCATGACTGACAGCTGTAGTCACGAGGACCCACAACATCTCGCGAATTCACGTAGAATAGAACCACAAAACCACCAACAGATTGTTTCCATCCAGAGGAGTAGAGGGGAAACAACTCTGTGCTGTGTTTAAGGTCTAGTGCAGGGAAATATGATCCGCTGTGAGCACGGTGTATTTTATTTTGAAATGGATGTTTTATTTTGCTTCTGTGCTCGACTTCCTGTCCCGCACTATCTGTCCCGTGCTGAATTGCTGTGGATTTCTCCAGCATCCGGCAAAAATAGAAGCTTTGCGTATCTGCTCCAGAGAGCTGCGGAGCTCTCTGGAGCTGTGCCGGAGTCGGAACGCAGCCGTTCTGCAGTCAGTGATGCACACATTGACTTTAATGGAAACCTAATGACTCCGCCGCTGTTCCGGAGCGGGTCCGCAGACGTTCCGCAACCGGTGGTAACTGGGGGTGACAATGGCTGGTCGCCATGTGCAATCATACATTGGGCACACAGGACTTTCACTCTGAAGAGAAGGGATCGCGTCCCACGAGTGGCATTTATCAACCGTTTTTGGCGACGCCACGTGGTATGTATGTTTTACCGCTGTACACAGCGTAGACATATGTGTAGGTCTACATGCGTGTACGTGGATAGCTCAAACTGCATACAGATAACACGCCATTTGGCTTTAGGAAAGTGGCGTGTATGTTTACGCAAAGTCATGATGCCATGTTGCCCCAGTAAATGGTCAAACATGGGCAACACTAAAAAAAATAAAATATCTATAATATTTAGCTTTTGCCAAAGTCACTGAAATCTCCCTTAATACACACAACTAGGTTTTGTTAATCATTAAACCGCTGGTTCTACTGGTCAGATATGAGGGGTCAGCACTCAGTGAAAGGTGATATGGCTTTGTTATATGCTGCATGGCGTTCCATCTGAAATATTCACTTAAAGGTTATCCAACACCCAAAAATGTTAAAAAGGGGAAAAAAAAAAAAGCATAGTTAATCAACAATGGAATGTCTCTGTCTATAGCTTCTGAATGCACTCACTGACTCTAATCTAAATACTGTCTCTGAGTTCACTCACTGTTTGTGCGTCTTTCTTTACAAAAGAAAAAAGTACTTCTTAGACTTAAGTCTGAATTATTTAGAGACATTACACCTTCAATTCCTGGCTGTTACTTCTCAATTGTAAATGACACACAAATGTCACAGGTATCTTTTACAGGTTTTTTGTATTAACCCTTTCTTTAAAAAGCGTTTTAATGTTAGTGTTTGAAAGACCATATAATCCTGCACACTGTCGATCACTTGCAATCACTTCATTCATAGCATACCTACCTCAGCAAAATAAGAAGCGTACGTCCCTATTCAGGCTAGAGCTTCAGCTTATTGCAGATGTAACAGTATTGGTGTATGTCAGCCAGTCCACATCAAAATGCAGTACAGAAACACCAAATAAGGAGTGAGGTAATTTAGAAATAGTCCCACTTAGCACGTATCATGTTCACAGTTCCTTGAAATCAGGAAAGGTTTTATTGCCACAATACAGTTTTTTACGATCGCCATGACACTTTTTTTCAATACTTTAACAACTTTCCTAAGCTCTTAACAAAGTTAGCACAACATCTGTCTGTGTAGGCTATACATTTAATACATTTCTTGTTGCTTTGACACATAATGCATACAGTTAACAAATTTAAAATGCTTGAACTTCTTTTACACACAAGCTCCACCAAGACCAAAACAATGGATCTTTACTGACCAATTTGCAAATGCTTTCACTCTGTATGTCAGAACAGATAACCATGTTCTAAACCTAACATATAGGCTAAAGTCAAAGTGAACAGCTGTTCATATTGTAAATTGAAACACAAATATATTCCCTGCATTTTATATATGCATTTATTGAGAAACAGCCGATTGAAGTTATGCAAATAGATCAATCACATCTGATTCCCTTCTAGGAAACACACTCAGGTGTTAGTATGGTACATATGGTAGTAAATACAGAAAGAGGTCCTATTTGAACAATATACTGTAGATGAACACAGAAAATAAGAAAAATGCCTTCACGAGGGAGAGGAAGAGGAGTACCAGGACAATTCTGTCTCCTTTTTTTCATAAACTGCACATTCTATAAAGCTACTCTGAGATGGGTCATTCATTTTTTGTATTGAATCTCTGCAGCAAAAGAAACAAAATGGTGGCCGGGTTGGTTCAGTGGGTAGAGCAGGCGCACATATACTTGGAGGTTTATGCCTCAACGCAGAGGTCCAGGGTTCAAATCAGACTTGTGACGATTTCCTGCACGTCTTCCCCTCTCTCCCCCCCCCCCCATCTCAACTAGCTGTCCTGTCAAATAAAGGCGGCAACAAATATATAAAAATAATCTTTACAGTAAAAAAAAAAAAAAATATGCATGCATTTACTAAACCCAACAAAACAAAAATGTAGAGAGACTTCAAGAGAAACTGCAGTGCAAAACACAATCTATGGTCAATACAATCACTATTGTCTATTGTATAAGGGCAGACCTGACACATGAAATAATGCAGTTTCTGTAATTCCATCTGATGTTAGTGTTTTGTATGACATTGTGCTACGATTGACTAAATGTTCCTGTTGGGAGAGAACATGTGTTAGTGTTTTGGAAGAATTATTTGATTTTGAGACATGTTTGCATTGTTTTGTTAAACACAGTGTATTGTGTTAGTGAATTATTGTATTTTTAAAATCAGTGTTGGAGTTTAGTTTACAATGTGTGATTTTGAGCATGAAATTAACCGTTTTGCCAATTGTGTGTTGTAGGCGTGTTGGTGCGTTAAGAGTTTAGGAAAGTTGTTAAAAGTATTGAAAATAATTGTCATAGCGATCGTAAAAAACTGTAACACTTGTGTGGAATTTGCCTTGGTGAAAAGGTGCATCCATAAACAAACATATTAAACATTAATATAAAATAAACAAAAAAGAAAAAACAAATATGTATACAAAGTAACTGTTAGGCCAATATATTATCATATTCAAATATCGATATCTGTCTAAAAAAAAAATCCAGCATAGGTCGGGCTGTACTTCAGAAACGACTTAACATGCTGCAATCCTTCTCCAACACCTACATCACTACATGCCACAAAGAATTACCAAGAAATGTCAAAGGGGTGTAGGGTTTCCTGACATCTCAAATCATTTCTGGGTTGTCTTACTGCCGCAGGGACTTTATAACTGCTGCCGATAAACCATCAGGTAAACAGCAACTCTCAACTGGAAATAATATTCAGCATACACAGCCGAGAACACAATTAATGAGGCAACACTGATTAGCACAACCTGCTTTTCTGTTAGCCAAACATAATGGCAGGACTCTGAGTTAGACAAGGGGTTTAGTCGTTGTGAAATGCTGTATGCAAACAGGCTATACAAGAGTGTTCTCTGCACTAAATCAGAACACACACACACACACACACACACACACACACACACACACAGTGTGACAGCAGATGAAGTGTGTGTGTGTGAGGCATTGGCCAGTATAAGATTCTTACGGTATGATATAACCTTCAGCAAAAATATCACAGTTTCATGGTATTGCAATCACAGCTTTAAAATGTATTATTTTCAAATGTCTGGGTAAAAAACTTCTTTTCCCCCTTGAACACGTCTTATTTTTAGGGTGATGGATTTCAAAACTGCACTGTCTGCCCCTGACTCATAAAAAACAGCTCATACCACAGGAATGGTATGATGGGAAATTGTAGTGGTGTTGACTGTGACTTTTTCAAACCGTGGTATACCTTGAAACCGGTAACCGGCCCATGTCTAATGTGTTTGTGTGTGTAATAGCAGATAAAGAGGCAGCACAGCAGACAAGTGTCCACTGACGACACATCAGGTCTCTGGACAAAGTTCAACTCTAAACTGGCAGAGGGGAATCAATCAACCAGAGAAGAACACAAGAAGCAGGGACAAACGATACTAAAGACTGTCTCTTTCAGCCATGTTTTAATTGATCTACTTCTGTCATGTTCCACTTTCAATACAACGTTCTCCATGTGAGATAGAAAGGAAGCCACCCATGCATGCTAGGCCTGCACGATATTGGAAAAAACTGACTTTGCGATATTTTTTTCCCCTGCAATATGAATAAAAGACTAATTTTTACAAGATGACATAAATAGCTCTATTTGGAAATAATAAATCATTCTTGACTACTGTGGTGATTTTATAGGGGAGTGCATCTACATAGAAAATTAAAGTGAACCATTCTTTGTTGAACTTTAAAGCTTTACAAACACCAAAGCAAGTAAGCACTGTGACTACTCTTCTGAAGTGATTTGAAAGGGAAATTAGGTAGAAATACACTGGTTGACTGACATGACACCATTTTAGCCTATTCATAGAATACTATCAATCCAGGCTAAAGTGTAGGATATTAAAAATGCATGCATGTTGCTTCCTCTAAATTTTAGGTTGTGGTCGACTAGCGGGGCCTGCTCGTTTGTTTGATAAATTGATCAACATTGGTTGCGATTGGTGGTTCGCTGTGCATGCAGACCTGCATGTCACGCGCACTAGCAACAAACTGTGTATCCAAGAACAGTTAAATCAGTGTAAATGACTTCATATCAGACACAGACTTCTGTTGTAGATTAGGGTTACGTTTCCAGCGTCGTGGCTCCGAACTGTAAAATTAGTTGGGACAGACGCCTTGTTTCTTTAGGCTAACTATATTAGCTTTAGCCTGGCTTGTAGCAGCTTTCTGCAGTGAAAAATGGCTGGGAGATGTTGTGATTACGTTGCATTAATCAGGTGATTTAGTTCGTATTTGCAGCGAACACAAAACACTGACTACTGTAGCTTCACTACCCATCGAAACGCATGCGCATCACTGTGTCAGCGGCAGCTGCCGCCTAAGGTACTTTTCTACACACGGAGAGCCTCACTTCCCATAACAATAAACCCTGTCGGACTAACGTTACGTCATATACTCACGCTGCCCACATGGCTACCTGTTTTAAAAGGGGAAGGGTCGGCCGGTAACAATCATGTAAAAAGGAGAACGGTGAAAGTTTACTTTTCTATCAAGCAGCAAAAAAGTTTTAGCGTCAACATCGCAACATCCTGCAATGTGACTACTGCGCATGAAACTAAATATCGTACAGCCCTAATGCATGCCATGCTAAAAATGCCTCTACATGAAAACACTGCCAGCGTTAATGTGTCCTACAAATGGCCTATGTATACAGAGGAATCTGTAGTTACACAAACAAAGCAGAATCATTATTCATACGTTCAATCAAAGAGGATTATTGCATGCCAATCAGGAATAAATAATGTTTTACGTTTTACTACGGTGGTTCACCAAGACGTTTGTTTTGAAGAGTACGTTACATATGGACGTCAGGGCAGTAGTTGCCGGCTTGGCAACCAGGCATCAGCTTTTGGTTGCCGAAATTGACATTACGGTTGCCATGTTTTAAACGGCCTATATTTGGAGCAATTCATTTCTTATGTAACTATACCACACATTTGAATTATGAAACAATTAGATAATAGCGTGCAACGGATCACAAGACTCACGGATCGGCTCAGTTCTCGGATCGGCACAAAAAAAGGGGGGAATGACTATTAAAAAAGTAATAACAATAATTACTTCTTTCCCCAGTAAATTGCTGTTAAAAAAACCAAAAAAAAAAAAAAAACGATGAGAAAAGGGTATTTTACAATAAACTTTGAATGCACCACGAGGTTTATCAGTTTTAAGTAGGGCTGTCAATCGATTAAAAAAATGTAAATCTAATTAATTACATACTCTGTGATTAATTAATCAAAATTATTCGCATACATAATTAACGGTGCCTGAACTTTTTTTTTAAGAAAGTTTAAAAAGGGTACTAAACAACAGTCGGCAACATTAAAGAACGACTTGTTTATTAACTTATTTCACTAGTAAATTGCTGTTGAACGACAAAAACAACCACCAAATGGGAAAAGGACATTTAACAATAACTTCGAATACACCACGAGGCTGTAGTTTACTCGTTTCATTGAACGCACCATCTGTGTTGTTTCTCTGACGACAGCTGCAGATTGTTACATCCCGGTGTTGGAATCCTCTACAGTAAAACACAGTCAAACTTTACACCGTTTAGCATTAACTGTCAGCATTTTAACCGTTTTTAATCCAGCTACTAGCTAGCGGAAGGCTAACGTTAACTGCTGTCGAGTATGGTGTTAAATAGCGTCACGTGCAGCGGCGTTTGTGTTGCCTGTAACGTCTGTTTCAGAGCATCAGAGAGAAGCGCAGACATATCGGTGACACCAGATTTCGGTAGCCAACCCTATTCAGGAAGAAGATTTTTACAAGTAAATGTTCTAATCAATGATCCAGGAAGCACATTCTCGCTCCCTCCTTCATTTTACAGTCGAATGGTTGCTAGAACGGCTCCGGGTCAAACTTCAATATGGAATGGATTAATCTGCATTATTTTTTTTAAACGCATTATTTTTCCTCAGATTAATTATTCGAAATTAACGCATTATTTTGACAGCCCTAGTTTTAAGTAAACGCAACGTTTAGTCCCATCTGTGTCGTTTTTCCGACAACAGCAGTGACCATAGTGCTAGCTTGTGTCTTTTTTGTTTTGTTTTAGCGGCAGACGGAATCCTCTACAGTGAAATCCAGTCACAGTTTACACCGTTTAGCTGTCAGCAATTTAACCGTGTTTAATCCTGTTACTACTGTAGCTAACGGTAGGCTAACGTTACCTGCTGCCAAGTGTACCGTGTTATTAGTGTTAGTAGCGTGACATGCAGCGATGTTTCTGTTGCCTTTAACGACTGTTTTGGATCATCAGAGAGCAGCGCAGACATTTAGGTGGCACCGTAATGAGGCACTGAAATCCGCATTGATATTCCGTCCGGTAGATACCGGGCACCGGTGCCATATTAGCACCAGATTTTAACATGCGCCGTTTACGTGGACAGAAAATTGCGTTGCCTACACGCATGTGGAAACAGCCGAAATGTTGCGTTTGCGCACTGTTTAAACTTTACGGAGACAACCAAATAAAATATTAACTTCTTTTGAAATAAGAATATTTTCCAGTTTTGTCATTTTTTTATTTGTTTTAATTTAAAAATCACAAATAATTAACAGGTGGTTGCCAAAGGGGGCAACCAGAGGCCGCAAAATGGTTGCCAATGGCAACCGTTACTTTCGAGCCCTGGACGTCAGACATTTTTCTCCGTTTTAACTTTTTATTGCTGCATGTTTTATTTCATGTATTTATACATTATGTAAAACACTTTGGTTTGCCTTTCTGCATGATTCATGCTATATAAATAACTTCTTTGTTTCCACACACATTGGATCTTGCACCTGTTTATATTATAACTACCAAAGAGATATTTATGTGCTATACTTAACCCAGGTCTGAAGAATACAAGAGGACGTTACCGCATCAGGGAATGTGGGCCTAATAGCGACATGGTGCGAAGAGAGAGCTCCATAAATAGCCTGGAGGACTGAAACCGAGAGATGGGCCTTCCTGGAGCTGGAGTCTACCCACCAAATATCGACAGTCAACACCAGTATTACGGGTGCTAAAGGTCCTACTTCAGCTATTACAGCTAGTCACAGACACGTGGACTTGACTGATGATTTCTTTGGCTTTTAAAACTGGTTATTGTTTAATTTTTTTTTTTTGTCAGACGCACACAACAGGTTCTGAATGAACATTTAATGTAATGTAATCCTGTTTGCAAAATAGCTACAGTATCTTTTAAACATTCAGTTGCTTTGATAGATGGAGGTCAGAGGCCTGTACTACCAAGCAAGATCAACATGCCCTGGATTTATGTTACCCGGCTTCACCTTACCCAACAACCGCGGTCCTGCATAAGCTGTGTCACGACGGTGGTTAACAACTAGTTCAGTCAACCCAGGGTTTCCCCAATCCAGCGATGCGCACGTTCACATAAAAGAGCCGGGGTTTGCACAGCATGACCAATCGCAAACATCTGCCAGAGCCGCATATTTTACATATGAAGAGCAAACTATAATTCTACATAAATATGAAGAACACAGACAGGGTTTTACAGGCAAAACGCAATACAGTCGCTGCTTCCTAAACAGGAAGGAAAGCTGGCAAAAAGCCAACGCTGTAAATGCGTAAATCACAACGCTATCAATATCCCTTCCCCATCAGCCAGGTAGTGGTAAGCAATTGTGAGAGCAAACTAATCTAAAAACATAATTCAAACCAGTGTGCGTATTGGCAACACATGACTCAAGAAGCTGACAAATAGCCTATATGTAATTCCCTCCGCTGAAAATATATACATCTTTCATAAAAATACCCATCAGGGAATGTTAATGGGTCTCTCTCTCTCTCTCTCTCGCCGTTATCAATCGAGTATTGATTGGTCAGTAGGCGGTGCTTTTACACCGGTTGATCTCTAATCTCCAACATAACCTGCTCCCGAGGTTAGGTGTTCAGAATAAGTTACCATGGCGATTTAACCCGGTAACAAGGAGTGAGTGAGGTAATTTAGAAATAGTCACACTTGGCACGCATCATGTTCACAGTTCTTTGAAATCAGAAAAGGTTTTATTACCACAATAACACAGTGCATCCATAAACAAACATATTAAACATTAAAGTGCCCATATTATGAAAAAAAACACTTTCTGGGATTTGGGGTGTTCACCTTGTGTCTCTGGTGCTTCCACACGCATACAAACTTTGAAAAAAGGAGCTGGCTAACTGCAACCGTTAGCTTGTAGCGTTAGCATGCTAACGCTAATGCTAACGCTAGCATGCTACCTCGTTCTCAATAGCAAAGCACTGCTACAACACACACAAGTTCACCATAATCTACAAAAGAACTACTTACATGTGCGCCCTCATTTAGAAGTCTCCCAGCTAATCCTGCCTTGTAACTGACCGAAGTTGTAGAAACAGCCTCTCTTTTACTGTCTATGGAGCTAGCTAGCTGACATGATCTACATCTGAGCTACTGCACATGTGCGAGTGCAATCAAAGATAGTACAGAAGAAGAAAAGAGGTCTCACTCTGTAGCTAAAACAGAGACCAGGTGAAAAGAGGATCTGCAGCAGTGAGAGAGAGCTGTGCAGTACAACAAAAACATGGTGTTTTTTGAAAATTAAACCATGTAAACCTATTCTGGTACAACCTTAAAATACAATTATGAACCTGAAAATGAGCATAATATGGGCGCTTTAATATAAAATAATGACTACAGAAAAAAAATCTGTAGTCAAAGTAACTGTTGAAAAGAAGAAAAAAAAAAAAAAACTCCAAAAGGCCCATATATGGAAATGATATTCAGCATACACAGCTGAGAAGACAATTAATGAGGCAACACTGATTAGCACAACCTGCTTTTCTGTTAGCCAAACATAATGGCAGGACTCTGAGTTAGACAAGGGGTTTAGTCGTTGTGAAATGCTGTATGCAAACAGGCTATAAAAAGTATACAAGCGTGTTCTCTGCACTAATCAGTTAATATCTCGCCGTTTGGACGGTTGTGGACATGCATGCACGCACGCACGCACGCACGCACGCACGCACACAAGCAGCTAAAGGTCACCTCTCTCTTCGGTGTGACCCGTTCACTTACACTCAAGGTTATCTAAACTTAAGGTGTTTGTTTGTGTGTCCGGAGTGACAAACACTTCTGCTGTCTATGCCGATGCTCAGTTAATGCATTATATAAAACATGTACACAGAACATGCCGAGTTTAATCCTGACACATGACTCAACAGTGTGACCTGATGAGCAAAGACATTGTGTACATATCTCAGGCTGCAAAATCATGTACTAATATATACAGTCATGATTATACTTTCTCCAAGATAAATAACTGTAGGAGTAGTGTTATACCCTACATCAAATAGTCAGGATTAAGATTAATGGCATTATGCAATGCATGTCCCAATGCAGCTGTTTAGAATAATCTACAGCGCTCAGTGTCATCAGGTACCAAATTATTAGGAACCATTTTCCAAACTTGTTAGCAAACACTTTCCCCACTTACACATTCAGCAAATATTATAAATTTTTCTATCTTCACACTGGTCTCCACCAGCTCCTGTGAAAAATATTTGGCTATTTAGCTTCTAAATGCTCCATTATGTTCATCAGCTACACACCAACTGTCTGTCTGTCATCTAGGGCTGGGAGTTTTTTTTTCCCTCTTTTTTTCTTGAAATCAGAAGCTTGATTTGGCTGGAGATTGGGTTGATGAGAGTGGTGAGAATGAACCAGTTTTTAACTGCCATTTGTTTTACATAAAGCACTTTGAATTGACTTGTTGCTGAAATGTGCTATACAAATAAAGCTGCCTTGCCTTTTTTTCTTCTTCAAAATATAAAAAAAAACAGACACTTTGATAAATGGCACAATTGTGGTCGAAAAATGCAATCCAATATTTTATCATAAAGAACTCAAAATTCTTTTGATGAAGTATCCATTCTTACGGTTTGCTTTTTTTGGGATGATAAAGCAACTACGAAGAGTTAAAAAGAAAGGCTTCTGGCTTTACTCTTGTTCCACTGCCCTGATTTTTTGCAATTTTATAGAATTAAATGGACTGACAAAAAGCCTCACTACAGATATGGGGGATGTGGTTGTTAAGCCTTTCATTGGGAAATTGCAACTAATGACAGCAGTTATTACAGGAAGGCAAATAAATCACCAGAGAAATACAGTCTCCATCCATTACTGAGTACATCTTGGAAAAAAAAAAAAAAAAACAGGACCACAAGAGTGAGTGTCAGTATACTGTATGAAACAACACACAGGCAGTGGCTTTGTTTACAGTAATGAAACTAACGCAGTTGCATAAAATACATTTGAAACATCAGAGTGAGGAAATATGAAACATCTCAAACTTTGCGAGCTATCGTTTTAAATCCACCCTTCTTTGGTTTCCTGATAATCTAAATATGTCTATTTTAGGTCATTGAGTAAGCGCCGACTCTGCCTCACCCGGTGCACTTCCTATCTTCTTACATGACACAATTATACGACACATGAGCACATTTCAAAACAGGATACTGAAGTGTCTACAGTATATGGGGAAGCAATCACATTGTGTTTGTGCAACTGTGCTTAATCTTAACTAATACAATCTAAATGAAGAGCCTTTTAGGAACAAGTTAAGGAAGTCCAATTGGCTCCCTTTACAACATCATATCTAGCATTACGTCTGGATTATAAACTACCAACGGCTAAATAAGCATGTCACACACCCTCAGGGCCTGTGATACGAAGAGGGCATGGGGGGAGAGAGAGAGAGAGAGAGAGAGAGAGGTTACAGGAAACGGATGTGTCCAACTTTCTGGCATAAGCAATAAGAACTTATATTTTTAGTTTAACTTTGGTTTCTACTAAAGTTGGTTGCATCCTCGTTTGTGGGCATCATGGCAACTGCTCACATGTCGCTTAGCCTAACTCCTAACAGTCATATCCTGTTGCACGAGCACTGAGGGTTGCATCATTAACCCATCTCATTGTCATTGCCAACGGTTAACAGAAAGGAGGGACAAAATTACCAGCCTACTTTGCCACACCAAACTAGTGCCTGTACTTTTAGCTTGTATAGCTGGCTTCTATAGATAATTGGGGGTGTGAGGGGTTGGATGGAGGAACAGGGGGTGGGACTCTGTAATAGGGGATCTGTTTGGGGATATTCTTTATGAAAATGAAAAACAGCAACTGTATAACTGCATATTGATTGTAAATTGACCATTGCGTTAAATAAATAAATAAATATATAAAAAATAAAATAAAGATTGCTCTGCTGAGCTGGCTTTGTGTTCTTATATTTGTGTCATACTGTGTTTAGCACTTCTACAGTCTAATTGCCTTCATCAGATGTTCCTACTCCCAAAGCTGATCCAGGTATATTAAGTGAACGAAAAGTGACTGGAAAGTGACTGAACGTCAGAGTCAGACTGAGGAATTCCTCTGGTGGCCAAATTGTTGAATGCTCTTCAGGCATTTGATAGTGTTTAGGGGACAATGACTGTGTAACACGCAAGAAGCAAATGGCGTTTTTCCATTACATGGTACCTGCTCGACTCGCCTCGACACACTGTGCGTCCGTTTTCCATTGCAGATTTTACTACCGCCTCAGCGTGGCTGGTCGTTATATGCCGGCTCGACGCAAACACCAGCGCACAAGTATAAACATCAGGCCACTTGAGCTTGTTTTACAGTTCTGTGGAGGCTCCACGCAGAGCTTTCGGCGTATACTATGTAAGTGGCCTGATGTTTATACTTGTGCGCTAGTGTGTGCGTCGAGCCGGCCATGTGTGTGTACGTAGGCTACGGCGAAAGCTCTGCCTGGAGCCTCCGCAGAACTGTAAAACAAGCGGCGCCGCAGGAAACTGCCGTGACCTAACGCGACACACAGAACGTGGAAAGTGTGTTGTTGTTGCCACAGCCAGAAGACACATTTAGTTTCAAATGAAGCTGGAGGTAGCAAAAAAAAAAGAAAAAACACAGCTGGCTAAACTATTTAAAAATAGCGGGTTTGTTCAGGACACCTCCGTCTGTCGCTTTCACAAAAAAAGTACCTGTTAGCAGGTACCAGGTACTTTCTTTCGTAATGGAAAACCAAAAGAGGAGAGTAGAGTCGAGGCGAGTCGAGCAGGTACCATGTAATGGAAAAGCGCCAAAAGATTGCTGCAACACAGACAAGGCAGAGTCTGTGGGTTAAAGACATCCACCCACAGACAGTGTTGTAAAGCTAAGCTAAATGTAAAGCAGAGAGTCACATCATAGTGTGTTTGAGTACAGAGCCAACAAAACAAATGTGTGTCACTGTCCTACCGTCTAAATGCATTTACTTAGAATTAATTTAAACTTTAGTTTGCTCAGTGTGCTGAATCCATGCAAGGTACCACTTACATGAAGGCCATTATAGGCAATACTGACGTCAGTTCATATCTTCCCCTTAATGCCTATAAAGCATTTAAACCCAATGATGTATTTGCCATTGTCAGGAGCTACTGCTGTCGGAACATTTACTGTAACATTATGGATTAGTTGTGTTCATGCAGCAGCATATCCCTGTAAGCTGGTTTTAATGGACCTTGGAAAACAGCGGCAGCCAAGCTCTCTAGTAGCAGCAGCAGCTGCTTCCGACTTTGTAAAACAGCCTACACATTTGGGTTTAGACTTGTTATAGGCATTATTGGTGATAAAGAAAAAGAACCAAAACCAGGCCTTTCAACCCTGGCTCTATTTTGAGGGTTAAATGAAATCTGGATGGACAAGTGATCAAAAGAGCTTCAATTCTGGTTTGAATTTTATTTTGCTTCTGTGGTTTAACTAGTGTCTCATCAGAGAATAAGCCTCCTATCCGAGTGACAAAGTAGGTCTGGAGATCAAAATGGCCAAAGTGACATCTATCAAGAGTAGTCATTCCTGACTTCTGTACTCTCCTTGAGTAAAAACTTTAGCCAGACGAGAAGTTAATGGGTGGACTACAAAGAGGAGTGTGGTTGGAATTATGAATAAGCCTAATTCACATCATGGCGACAAGCACAGAAAACGGGTAAATAGTGCATCCTGAAATATTGCTATTGCAGATCTCTGTCAACTATATCTGCTGCAAGGTGTACAAAATACTGTATATTTTCTTACTATGCTGCAAACAAAGGTTTTTTGAACAGCTCATTTTATAATTATCAAGTTTCATCAAGCCTTTTGTCTGGTGAGCCTGAAGCCGCTGCTAACAAAAATGCAGAAGACTGCTGGTTGTGTTAAGATAGAACTTTATTTATCCTGGGGGAAAATGTTTTGTCCCCCCCTGGTTAGCGGCTAGCTAGTGTCGTAGGGAAATCGCTGGGAAAAGCTAGTAGTACTTCTGCTTTGGTCGCTCACTAATGTTAGCTGAAACTGAGTATTTATCCCAACGCAGGACATGAAAGTGCCTTTAAAGATGAACCAAAACCAAGAGGAACACTAGAGCTGGTTGATTTACTGAGTGTTTACATAGACCAATGCTATGACTGTATATAGCCAGCTAGTGAGCAGCGTTAGCAAGGGGATGTTCATTACTTTATTTAGCCGTTCCATCTGCCCAACTGTAGACATGTTTCTGTTGGTATCATAATCATACAGACAGTGCCCATTTTGTCTATAAGGAGCTCAGGCTAACAGGCAGGTAAACACATTCACTCTGTAAACTGGTTGGAGCATGGACTGTATACAATTTGGATATAGTCTCAGTGATGTCATCCATAGGTTTCTGAAGAGCCAAAAATGAATACACCTAGTTCACTTTTTTTTCTGCCAAGAGTCACTCAAAGCGAAACATTTTTTAAAAAAGGTGAGTTTACAGTAGTTTCATGAAGGGAGAACTTGGTCATAGAGACCAATACAGGTTTTTTTTGTACCAGGCATGTTAATATTGCTGTAAAGTTGTGCATTTTAACATGGGGATCAATGGGGATTTACTCCCTTTTGGAGCCAACCTCAAGTGGATACTCAAAACTGCAGTTTTTTGGAGCTTCCCTATTGGCTTCATTTAAAGCCCGAGACACACCGAGCTGATAATCAGCTGTCGGACAGTTTGGTGAGGTCAGTGACTCGAGTCTGTTCAGTGTGTTCCGTGTCGTCGGCCTTCATTTTGGCCGATTTGACATGTTGAATCGGAAGGTGGGCACTGCCGGCAGTCAGACTCAAATGATCAGTGTGTCTGGGCCTTTACAGCACAGGAAGTCGCGGCTTGAGTCTGAGGTGTCAAACTAGTACTATTTGAGATTGTGCGACAGTCTCGAATAAACAGGACAGAGCACATTTCTGTGCGAACACGAATGACAACATGGTTATAGTACAGACTCGATGGGATGTTACCATAATAAGCAGCACCTCTGGGTAGCTCCAGATCTCCCATTTGGGATGTGCTGAATTACTGACCTTGAAATGAGAGGCTGGCTGGTGAAGGGGCAGATCTTTAAATCAGCTGCAGCCTTCAAGTGCAATTCAGTACTTCATTCAACACTTGAGAAAGCCAAATTCTTCAACTAGGCCCAGTCTGCAACTGAAGCAGCCTGTTTTCTGCAATTAAATAAAGTCAAGGGCACATCCATCAAATAAATAGTCAACCCGCCTTTGACATTTGTGTTCTTGAACACATTAGGAAGAAACTCTGTGCCTTATGTAGATCACTGTTAACACTTATCCCCGCCCCAAGAAGCAGCCATTAACAGGAATTTGTGGATTAGTAACGAGGAGGGGTTCAGTAGACGGTGTGGATTAGGTAAAATTAATAGGTGAGAGTGGGTGGAGAAAATGTCCTGTACGTAAAAAGGTCACAGGTTTGATTTAATCAACAGGTGAATGTACATCCTGTGACGGTCAAAGTGTCCTTGAGCAGAAAACTGGAGCTGGTGCCTGCTCACTGAGCTGGAGGAGGACATCAGTAAATGTCTAAAAGTAAGGATTCTAGGTAGAGCATGCGCCCATGTACAGAGGCTCAGTCCTCAAAGCATCTCTCTCTCTCTGCAAAATAAAATAATCTTGAAAAAAGTAAGGATTCTACAGATGGTGTGGAGAAATGAATGCCTATCATTCAGAATGTTGGTTGTGTCTGAATGGCAACATGGTTTTGAGATAATCAAGGAGACTCCATTATGCCATTTGGCAAACTAACCTCTTCTGTATTTAAAATAATCTGCAATCCCAGCACCTCTTTCTCTACCATAGCAACTGCATAACCTGGTGCAACAAACAAGATAATATACATCTACACATTCATATGGTTTGGGATGGTAAAATTGACCCTTACTACCAAGCCAATCATTTTGTTCCAAAAGGTTGTATTTTCAATATAAAAGTCGTATGAAAGTCAAGACCATAATCAATCCGAAAAGGGGTTTGCACAAGTGAAAAACAGATGGTTGCCTGAAATTTACACTTTTGTTGGCATTTGCTTAATGATAATGTATATATATCAATATAATAACTGTCTGGTCACAATTTAGCAGCAAGACAGAAACTTACCCTCGGCTGGATGGAGGCTACTCATCCAAAGTGTGGTTTGGACTTTTCTGTCTAAACAACACACACACACGAAAATGTTGCTCATGTAATGAAAAACGTTTATCATGGAGAGCACATATGGCATCAGAGACTGAGAGGGGAGCGTATAGGCGGAGGAAATATGAGTCGACTATAGGTCTGGAGTAGTAGCTTAATTCTCCAGATTAGAAATGTAGGTTAGGCTACCTGAAACCAATCAATGGGCAGAAAAAAAAGCACCATTCAGAAAACATTCTCTCAGTTATCTCCTTCAAATATTGGATTAACGTTTGCCTGCTTTCCTGCCTCCAAGATATAATGTTATTGTTTGTGTAGGAGGTTTAAGGGTCACTTAGCACTTTGTGTGGTACACTTTACGAATGTTACCCTGCCCAAGACAGCAACTAGCCTAATGATTTTTTTAAACCATAAATTAATCTATTTTTTAGTCTCAATCAATATGTGGAAAATGGAACAACTTACAAAAGCCTATGGTGACAAACTATTATTGGGCTACATTGTAATTTTTATGATACAAAAACAGAGAAAAGCCGCAGATACTCAGACTTGAGAAGCTGGAAGCAGTGCCTGTTATTTTAGATTGATAAATGCCTTAATCAATCATCAGAATTGTTGATTCAATTTATATCGACCAATTAATCAATTTTCACTAACGTTAGTCCTTACAGCACTAGACCTCGCCTATAATTAGCGTAGCCTAATGCTGTAACTTCAATGCTGACGTACTGCTTTTATATCGCTGTAGCATATCGTGTTCCTCACGTTTCATGTATTCGTTACTTGACCAAAGAAAAGAGTTAGGCATCTTCCTAATTAAAGTAGGCTACACACACATGCACCTTATAACCACATTAACGGTTAAATGTATTCCTAAGTCACACTTTGATGCAATAAGTCAGCTAAGGTAAACTCAGTTAGCTTAACGTTACTTCTGTGAGCGGCTAGATTGTCGCCAGTGATATGAACGCAGTTTCTCCTTTAAAGTCCTGACAGAAAACTCCTCCGGGGCTTGGTTAACTCACTTGTTTTCAGCCGTCCTTCGTCACCAAAACAATGGCGGACCAGTTGAATAAATCCATGCGACTGTCTTTTCGGCGGCTAAAAAAAAACGTATTTTCCTTTTTACCGTGTGTTGTTGCTGCTGTTTTCACTCCGCCGACAACTGAAGACTCGGGACTGTCTTCTCTTTCTTTGAACGCTCTCAATGTTAATGATGACGCTGCGCTCTTTGTTCTGGGCGGAGCGAGGCTCTCTCTCTCTCTCTCTCTCTCTCTCTCTACACTCACACACACACACACACACACACACACACACACACACACACACACACACACACACGGTTAAGGAGGCTCCATTTTACATAGGCTATCTAGATTACTAAGATTGGAATATTTCCTTAATAACTGTACTTTACATCATCAGTTTCTTTTTATAACTGACTGACTGTAATGGTCTCTGATTAACTGACTGACACGTTATTGGGATGTGTAGGCCTACTATTGGAGTATATTTATTATTCATGTGTTCCTCACTTTAATATTGCACCTGGTAAAGCTGGAGCTAATTTAATTACTTTATATAGCTTACTGCAGTATATAAAGTAATACAATTAACTTTATACTGCAATATAAAGAAGTCAAAAATGCAAATACTCAATTAAGGAACAAGTAGGCTTCCTTAAAATTGTACTATAAGTGCAGTACTTTAAATACTTGCTTACTTTCCACTACTTTCCAATGAGGCACAATTGAAACCCAATTTATGATGCTTTCAAATGTGTCGTGTTTGCTGCGTTGATGAGAATACTTAGGCCTATAAATTCACATTTTCTGTCTAATAGTCTGTCTAAAACTCACAGGCTCATATCAACATTGAACACTTTACTTGCTGTAATAATTTCTCATGTTCATAGTAGCCATCAAAAGATCCCTTCCTGACATGCTTCCAAGGGAAGAGATGGGGGACCAAAGTTCTTGGTCTGTGCAAACATGTCTTGCTCAGTTTATCTGAAGTTAATATGAGGCTTTATTAGGCTTTTTATAAAGCATAGGCAACTTTTGTTACCTTAAGACACAGCCAGGCTGCAGTCTGGTCTTAATGCTAATGCAACTGACTGCTGGGTCCAGCTGAATACATATATGCCAGTGGTATCAGTCTTTTTTTCCAACTCTAGGCAAAGATCCGTGTATACTTCTCAAAATGTCAAACTAATTTCTTTATTAATACAGAAGTGCCTGAAAACCAAACAATGCCTTGTTTCAGGTACCCGAAATAAACCAAAATGTAATTTGAACGTCACTAAGATCAGTATTGTAGGGTGTGTATGGATAACATTGTGGTTTTTGTGCATGTGGTACAGTGTATGAGAATCAAGGGTAAAGTTGCCATATCACCAGGTAGGGTGCCTGTCTGAGTGAGTAAGTATCAGAGCCCAAATTTATAATCTTGGAGCACCAGGCCCTGGTGCCACCAGACGGCATTGATAACTGCCCATCACATAATCAACCAATTGACCAGACAGACACTGTTGACTAATAGCAGGGTCTTCACAGTAGCAGTAGCAACTTTTAAGATCCATTTGGCTGAAGACACTGGCCACAACGTTTTTTTTTTTGGGAAACATCCTTTATAGGAATGATTTAACATTGTGGAGAATACACCTAGCACACTTTATCCGCCAAGAGTTAGATGACAAGATTGATACCTCACTCATACAAGGCTAGATATTACTATCCCTCCACTCATCTATTTTATTATAACAGTGATCAGGCTGACAAGTCGTTTGTCTCTGTCTGTCAGACTGTTGTCAGTCTGTAAACATAGACCAGTTACACTTGTTACAGTTCAGTGGGAGGGATACAGATACAATGAAGAGATACTACAGAGAATTATTGAGACAGAGCAGGTGTTTGCTCTTTAGTATTATTCATTTACTAGTTAGACAAAGAGGTCTTGTTTAGCTCATTTAATTGATGAACTGAGAATTGCTTCATATGTTGTCATCCAGATCACACTTTTGCTCCATCCCCATAACGTAATATGCCAATTCTTTGTCTCTGTCTTTTTTCTTTTTTTCTTGTTTCACTTCATGTTTCCTGAAGAGTCCAAACAAGAGGCCCCCAGATGGCAGTTTGTCAGAGCTCTGTGTGTGTGTGTGTGTGTGTGTGTGTGTGTGTGTGTGTGTGTGATGGGTGTGGGCTCTCCAAACAGCAGGCAGGCAGTCCCCAGGCTGTCCTCTAATGACCTAGGCCAAGACAAAAGGGGGTCTGCTGTGTAAAAGACTGGAGGTTCTACATCCCTCTGTGTAACAGACCCACAGCTGGTCACCCCATGGAAACAATGGACACCAAGCCTAAGCTCATACATAATAATAATAATCCTGAGGTTCACATATGATTATGCTGTACATGCACACACTCAGGAACTCTGACTGAAAGTTATGTTGTCAGTGTTGTCTCTTTCTTCGCTCTCCCCAAACTGCTCAACGAAGCACAGGAGACCATGATCAGATTCATGTCCAATAATGACTGAAACTCCAGGTGTGTTCTCTTGATGGTACAGATATGACTTAAAGATTTCCCCAAAACAACAGGCAGAGTTACACAATCTATATGGAAGGGAAGAAACAAACAAAGTAGTCACATGGCATAGTTGCAGGCAAAATATTTTCATAAAGTCAGGTGAATGGTTGGTCAAGAATGCCATGTTTTTTTCTTTACTGTAACATCTTTCAACTGATCCTTAATGGATTTCAGTTCTTGTTTTAAGGAGCAGGTGAGTTTTCAAGAATTATATAGAGTTACTGGAAATTAAGTAGTGCTGGTGAGCCAAAATGGAAACTGCAGTCTTTTTCCATTTTGCTCTTCCGGACATGTCCTCATTAATCCTCTAGCTGCTATAAGTACATTTACAGCAGCCATTTGCAGAAAGTGTGTTTAACAGTGATGTCAAGATCACAACATGAACATGCTAAATATTTTTTTTACTGCAGGGATAAAGATAAAGATATTCTATATTTTTCTTATTGTCAACAAATCCCAGGAAAAGACAGAAACCAACAATTAATTGACTCTTATATTGTCTGTGTAGCAAAAGTCTGATAAAGAATAACCTAGTCCCCTGTGCCATAGAGCTCCTTTGTTGTCCGAAAACTATTAAAAACACATCAATGACCCACACTGTTACACTCAGTGACATGTTCCTTCATTACCATGAACGCACACACAGTAGTTTATTTGACTCAATACCACAGCACCACACACCATCTGGCTGATTTAAATAGGCACTAGTGCACCAAATTTCTATTAATCAACAGCTGAAAATAGTCCCTAAAGAAGGCTACAGTGTCCAGGTGTTTTAGGAAATTACTGAGCCTTCAAAAAAATTTGAAACTATACATTTGTGACAAGACAGCGAGAACCAATGGGCTTGGGGCTGCGTGCCACAGGATAGGGAATTCAAAAAGTTTCATGAGACTGTTGGTTTTGGTCAAATAACAAAAATATAAAATAACGACAGGCTTATTCTAATGTAATGTATATTAAAGTGCTAAGAGAAAACCACATTAGCTTTAGCAGAAGCAGACTAATTCATTTGTCCCACTTGGGTTGCCGTATATGTGATTATCTGCTAGCAGAATTAATATATTAATATTTTAAGGCTTAGATATGATGGATCACCATCACATCCTCACCACTCTCCTCAACAAAGTTGTCCTGAATATAATGAGGGGATCACTTCATTTTTCTTAGAGATTAATGTCATACACGTGTATACATGCATGCATATGGTCCGATGTGGGTTAGAGTTAATTGCCTGTCGTACATTCAAGCCCTCCCCCAATGACTGTGTCAACAGAACAGAGGGCAGAGTGCTAATCTGGTCTAATGATGTTACTGTAACAAGATGGGATAGGATGACCAACGGAGCAGCGGGTGTGAGGAAGCCTGCAGACAGCCAGGACTCAAGTGTCTCTTCTGTCTACCTCCCAGAGTCTCAGGTGGTCAGTGAGGCGCTGTTTGTTGCGTAGTGATCACCCAAGGGTGTCTATAGAGAATAGGCTGGCACTGCGGCCACCCAGCTGCTCGTGTATCAGGTTTAATCAGAGTGGGACTGACACACACTGCTGTTAATGAGGTGCAGGAAAAGAGAGTGAGGAATCGCTGGGATCGCTGCACACAAGAAGCTCAGATGAAACAACTGATTTAAACAAGAAATGTTTTGCCTGACTGAAGTGTTTTGATCTGTGTTTTTAAGGTGGATCGAGTTTACTCACTTTAAGTTTGCTCACATCGCAGTAGTGACTGACAGGAAGACTTTGCTGACACTGGATACAATATGGAACAAATGATGTGAGTAGCACTGATGACTAAAGACTGGTTCACCAGCAAGGACCACGCCACAACAATATGTTGTATAAAGATTTATTGAATTCTTGATTATGTTGACTGTGAACGTAGGAATAGATTGGGGTGAGATTAAAAAGGGGATGTCGTCTGCTTGGTTGGTACGGGAGGATGTACTGGAGACCGGGTGGAGTGAGACTCAGTGTGGGGTTCCGTCTCAGGTGCTTTCACCCAAGGAGATTTCGGACGCCCCGGACGGTACTTAGAATGAGAAATGAGAGCGGTATGAGGTAGGGGGAAGGTTGAAGTATCGAAGGGAAAGGGTGGGTGGGTCGAGAAGTCGGAGACAAACAGTACTGAGTGGGTTGGCAAAGAATATAAATGCTCGTCAGGGGATTAGAGGTGTGGTTGAGGCGTGGCCCAGCTCCCGAACCTAAGTTAATTCATTTAATTCATTTCACCCGAGCAGATTTCAGACCAAGTGTGAAAATGAATTGTACTGATTTGTGTGTGACGATACGCCTGAGATGACCAGCAGCCTCAGTCATCTGGTGGTATTGGCCGATACTCAAATTTTTGTTTGAGGATTTCCATTCAAAATATGCAATTTGGTTAAATGATGGGATCTGAAATGAAGACACAAATCTTACCAAAAACTATACATAATTATACAAAACTATGTATTGCTTTAAATATTTCTCTCCACATCTTTTAATTTTTATAATGCTGTCGCAGCTCAGCCTCTATGTGTTTAAGTGCAGTTCATCTGTATATTTAATGACTGTGATGCTGTTTAGGGTAACTGAGCCAAGACTCAACACACACACTTTCCATTTCCAGTGAATTCAGTGATTCAGAAACAGGAAGCAATACTTGATGAATAGTAACACTCATACAAAGTAGTAACACTCGGCTACATGTGTTGTAATTTTTATAGTGCAGTTTAACGGTTGAAATGTCAGCTTTTGACACACACACACACACACACACACACACACACACACACACACACACACACACACACACACACACACACACACACACACACACACACACACTGATTGCTCTCATATAGAGCTAGTGTGTAGAAAACCCTTTGTTTACAAAATAAAATGGCTATTGTGACAACATGAGATAATGTAAAAAGTTAAACCACAGTGCTGTGAAATATTTCAGTGCCAACAACGTGGAGGTAATGACAGATCAGTCATTTCCCGGTTTGTAATTTCTACAACAATGTGGAGGATGAATGACAGCTGACATGAAGAATGTGGCACCTCCTGAGGAGTAAACCATGATGCAACTGCTTAAAAATGAAACTCTTACAAGCCTGAAATGAAACTCTTTTAGGTTGCATAGACACATGCTGAGCATACTGTATGCCAGTGCTGTCAGCAAGTCATCTTTGCTCAAGTGCCAAGTAAGTCGAAAAGTCATTTAGTCTCAAGCATGTCTTAAAGTGCCCATATTATGCTCATTTTCAGGTTCATAAGTGTATTTTAAGGTTGTACCAGAATAGGTTTACATGGTTTAATTTTCAAAAAACACCATATTTTTCTTGTACTGCACAGCTCTCTCTCACTGCTGCAGATCCTCTTTTCAGCTGGTCTCCATACCCCATTCAATCAGACCAGCAGCCATGCAATGTTAGCTATTGCTAATGCTTCAAGGCCATGTTGGAGTACTTCGTGGCTAAAGCAGAAGACTGAGGGTGTTGACAGATGGAAATGTGCAGCATATTTTAGACTTAATATTACATTTTAAATCTGGCTACTTCCAGGAGTTTTATTCCTGGCAGTGTGGACAGTAAAACTAAATTTAGACCTTAAAAACAAAATAGCTTGGCAATATAATTGAACATATAACTCAATAGATGTAATATGAAGAATGCAAATACTTAAAATATTTACAGAGTATTTCTGGTGTCTGGTGTCGGGTGGGGATGTGGAAACTTCAGTTTTAAAATCCTGGTGCTGGCATTAATGGCATACAGGTTAAATGTCAACCAGATGAGCACACAATCCAATTATGATGCTGTGGCCCTGGTTTAGGCAGTTTTTAAACCGGTATCTTAAAAATATATTTATTTCTCACAAATGTAGGATTTATAGCAGGGCTTTTGCAATATAGTAAAATAAAACTGCGTAAGAATAAACTGGTAACTCAGTTTTTATTTTACATTTCTCTTCATTTCTGGATTGAATGCACAACATGTTGTGTTGCAGAGTAGACACATGCAAACTAAATAAACCCTCCCAGGAAAAGTTATGGTTGAAATGATTAACATGCTAAACCCAGAGTTTTCTTTTTCTTCTACAGTAACTCTTGATGTAAGGGGAGGGGTGGTTGAAATTCTTTGTCATTTGTTTTCTCGAGGTTCCTCTTGGAACAATAGCAGCTTTGTAGCTCTTTGCCCAGATCCTGGCAGTGATGTCCTTGGGTCCTGTGACTTTGGGTCCCGGGTGTCTGTCTGTTCGTTCCTCTAACACAATCCAAGCCCTCTTTTGCTGTGATTGGTGCGGGCAAATCAGAAGGCTTTTTGACTATAGATGGTTTATAAAACACATCACTGATCAGACCATTCATTTAAAAAGGAAACGCAGACATTACCTGCATCTACTGGCTGATGACACATAGTGCATTCCATTTGTACTCGGAAGTCGGATTTTCCGAGGTCAAAGTCGAAAACACGCCCCCTGCCCTTGGATTTCCAAGCTCGGAACTCGGACAACAACCGAGTACCCCGAGCTAAAAATCCAACAAGGCTGCCCGGTGCATCAACAGTTGTGAAAGCTGTAGTAACATACATTATAAGCACTTCTGTCTCATTTGTGTCTACACAACTAGCTAGTAGTCCTTACCTAGGTACTGCGTATGTGCGACTCCCAACAAAGATGGAACAGAAGTGAGATGTCTCACTCTGTAGCTAAAACGGAGAGCTCAACACACAGGGGGAAAAGAGGAGCTGCAGCAATGTGCAATACAACAAAAATATAGTTAAAAAAAAAATGAAACCACATAAACCTATTCTGGTACAACCTCTAAATACAACTATGAACCTAATATGAGCACTTTAAGTTTCCTGTTAATTTTGTAGGTTCACTTCTCATGTGTCATGTCTTGTTTGATTGTGCCTTTGTGATTGTTGTGTTGTGATTCCTGATGTGTTTTACCTGTTGCCTCATGTCACATGTCCCTTGTTACCACCTTTGTTGCCTTGTGTATTTAGGCCTAGTCTGTGTGCTCCCTTTATCTGTTGTCAGTTTGTCATCTCCCCAGTGCTAAGACTGCGATATGGTATGCTGGTTTTCAGTGTTACTGTTTTTTACTGTATTTTTAGTTCTTCTTCTTCTTATGTTCTGCATTTTATAACTGTAAAGCGCATAAATTGCTTCAGTACTTCAGTTCAAGTTGGGGAACTAAACTTTAGTGTTATAAACCCAAAAGAACAAGTAGATCAGGAGTCAATTTTCCTTGACAATATTTCTTTAAATAATGACAAAATGCACCATATCTTACCTCAATGTGAATCATGTTAGGCTAATTGTGTCACAGTACATGCATCATTGTAATAAGGGCTTTTTCAGGTCAGTATCTATCAATGTTTGCTGTGATAGGAAGTAAGGTGTATCTCAACTGGACTGTGTGCATGACGGTGAGGAGATTTACACAAGGCCAATATGTGAGGCAAAATTGCGTTTCCAAAGCTGGTCAAATTGTTAATCATTAGCTATGACAGTAGCTACTGCTGCTGCACATGGTGTTCTGCTTTCTGGACAGCTATTATCTTATTTGATAGAGACAGAACAAAAACTCACTGTGACGTTTTTTCACCTCCATTTTTTAACCATTTCAGCACCCCATGTTTTCACCACAGACTAACAGAGAACAAAGCTGTGTTTCCTGTGTTTGTGAGCTCAGTTTCAGATCTCCTTAATGCTGAATGTGAATCCAAAACTACAAGGAAAAAACTGCTTATTGTAACCTTAACATATGACCCACAGTGTCATGGGACATGATGTGATGTCCCGATGTGTAGAACATCTCATGACTTTAGTTTTGAAGTGCATGTGTCAGTGTTTGTGTCTGTCTTATTCCTCCACTTTGGGGCATGCATCTTCTTTAAGGATTTAGTCAGGTGGGGAGAAGCACGGGGACGATAGAAATCAAAGAGAAAAATCAAGTCAATGGGAAGTTTTTATTTTACATTCAGACAAATGGAGGAATCATGCCCCAAAACATATTTTATATAGACTATTTCCTTAATGCAGCACACATGTTCTGTGACTCATCATACTGTATTTCTGTTTCTCTTTCTTACTCTCTCTCCTGTATCAATACTGTGGTGTCTTTCCATAAAGCTTAGTCTATACTGTATATGTGACAGAAAAGCGAGAAAAACAAAGCCGACAAAACCCCTCATTACACTTGCAGCTATTAGTAACTAATCCTCTCAGATCCTTTATAATACCAGATAAGATGGTAGAAGCATTGAAATGAGATCATTCAGTGAATCTGATGATGTAAACGATACCTGTTCTCATATAACTGACGCAGACAAAGATGAAGAGATTAGAAGAGACAATTCGGTGCATCACGCATTGAACAGCAGTAATTCATGCTTTCAAAATTTATTTTAGCCTGTTGTGATGTCAGGCTTACAACAATATAATAGCTGTATTTACTTAAATTGCATAGGATTATTCCTGATGAGGACTGGGATATAGGCAGAAATCAAAGCCAAATTGGTAAAACTTTACAAGAAGGTGTCTATTTTACCATTAGTTAATGCAGTAATAAGCCTTGACTAACTGTTAATAACAGTTAACTAAGGTGTCTATTTTAGCATTAGTTAATGTACTAATAAGCCTAAACTGGAAATAACAGATATAATAATATCAGATGCAAACATGCTTGAGTTTGAACTTTTTCTCCCAGTCAGGTGTGCCAATGTAGAGCCAAGAAATGTCCTTCATTTGGATAGGAAAATGTGTGTGTGTGTGTGTGTGTGTGTGTGTGTGTGTGTATGTTTGTGTGTCTGTAAAGGTGCTGACACACAGAGCCGATTATCGGCCGTCGGACCGTCTGGCGAGGTCGGTCACTCGAGTTTGTTCGGTGTGTCCCGTGCCGTCGTCCGTCGGAGGAGCCGTCGGCCTTCATTTGGGCCGACCCGACATGGTCAGTCGGAGACAGGGCAGTCGGGACTCACCCGGAAATGGCGAGCGGATGAGCCGCTCAAAATCTGACAAAAATCTTTTAAACTAACCTTTGTCGATCTGAAATGAAGACAGATTCAGCAACTGCACGGCCTATTTCTTGCTTAAAATGTTTTCAGAAACACGTTTCGGTGAACTATTTTAGTACAATATGAGATCGTATTCTGAACAAGCCGCCATGACAGTCTGGCTGTGAATTTCCGGAGAAAAAAAAAACACGTGACGCGTTCGTCCAATCAGCTGCCGGTTTTCATTTTCTGGGAAACAATACAGAGCAGCGCTGCCTGCTGCTATAGAGACGTATTAAGTTTTGCGCACGCGCAGAGCGTATCCTCAAGTCGGCGTCTCTTCGATGTGTTCTGAGGCACTTTTTGGACCTCGGGGACCCGACTGATCAATCCGACTGCCTTTTCTGGTTGGTGTGTAACTACCTTAAGGTCTGCTGAGGATCTCAGGCTGACAAACTCAGAATCTTACTTTAAAGCTCTTCTTAAGACTTTTTTTTCTTATTCAATAGTAAACATGCTGTAACTATTTATATTATTGTATATTGTTATATCTTACGTTCTGAAGCTGATTTACCTTTATCTTTTATTGTAAAGCAGTTTGCAACTTTGTAAAGGTGCTATATAATTATTCTATCATTATTATTATTATTATTTCAGTACCCAGCTTTAAGCAGGTAAAAAGGTTTGAGTGTTTGCCCTGCTTTCTGTTTTGTGTACTGGTAACAGGTTCCATAGAGATTTGATTCTTCGAGGGAGGGTTGGTTACTGTGTCAGCTTCAGACGATGAATTTTTTCGTTACTGAGCAGACAGACATTTGTTACACCTTATCTTAGCTGTGCTGTAGCACCGTTGAGGTTATGGTAACAGTGATGAAACACAGGAACAATAAAACCTGTAGATTCATTCTGCCTAAATGAAATGTCAGTGTATGGATTTGGTAGGTTAGACAGCTATATTTCAGTTGTGCGTCAAAAAATTACAAAAAAAGTACAAGCATACAACAATCTTCTTTTTTACTTAAGGCTGGATTATTTATCGAGCAAAACCAGCAACTGCCAAGCGGCCCCAGATTCCTAAGGCCCTAGACCCAGTTTCACTCTATGTCAATTGGTTTGTGGTAATTTGGTTAATTATAATTTCCTTTGGGAATATGCACTACTAAAGCACAACATCTACTGACATGATAAAGTCAGATAAAGTCAGATTTACATGAAATCAAACCTCATTTAAAAAAAAAGTATGGTCGTAATTTTCTTTTATGCCATTCAAAGTACTGACATACAGGCTGTACTGTTTCTTTAAGGAAAAAAGCAAACAAGTACATCAATTTAACACGTTGCTGCCATTAGAATTCCTCCGCATGCAGGAAATGCCAGGGACACCACCTACTAAGAGTCTAAGTGAACGACACTGTTTGCATCTGTGGTCTTCCCACTCTCTGGAAAGCTATGCAATTATCCATGATGGGCCTTCCACTGTGGTTATCACATATGTTTTGAGGGAGGCAAATAGAGACGGTTTCATATCTTCCAATTCATTGTAAACCTAAGAAATGTGACCTTTTAAGTATGTATCATCCTGTTTGGTAAAACTCAACCATTTTCAACTTGACTTCATTTGTCACTTTTTTATAGTGAAGAAACGGATCAATGTTATTTAGAATTTACATTTCCACTAATCACACTGCATTTTTATGTGTATTTTAACCCAGAGAATCAAAACACATGAAGACAATGTATTTTTATGTAATTGAAGAAATAATGCTGGTGCATTGTTCCAGGTGTATTCATCTGTCTTAGCTTCTGTTGTTTTCTGTGATACACACTCACATGGGGACAACAATGCAAATCAGCGGTGCTTTCATGCTCAGGTGCAGCCACTAGAGACCCAGCAACTGCTCTGTGTCCCATATGTCTGTGTGTGCATATGTGTGTCTGAGAAAGTGAAAGAGAGAGACACACAGAGAGGTGTTAATCTTAGCATAAAATCCAAGTAGAATACAAGTGTGTGGGTGCGGTGATGGTGGTTTAATGGCATAATGGCACACATTCCATATTTACCA
The DNA here is from genome assembly GCF_031162955.1 of Sander vitreus. NCBI lineage: Eukaryota > Metazoa > Chordata > Actinopteri > Perciformes > Percidae > Sander > Sander vitreus. Next base: position 25,598,936 of record NC_135871.1, read on the forward strand.
CTTGAAACCCAACACACTTCAGTTACCTAACCCTACAAACTAAACTCAACTTTGAACCCCAGTTTTAACTCTAACATTGTTTTATTCTAATCTTCCTCTCCTTGTGAGAACATTTGGTTCCAATAGTGCAGGCCTGGCATAGCACAGAAATACAAGAACACAAACATGTAGAGACGTGGGTTCTCTCTCTCTCTCTCTCTCTCTCTCTCTCTCTCTCTCTCTCTCTCTCTCTCTCTCTCTCTCTCTCTCAGGGGACAAAGTGTGTGGATTTGGATTTAAAAATATAAATTTTCCAGAGCCATTCAGTTTCATTTTACAATTTCATATTCATTTTTTCAACGCAGCAAAAAAAAGCACGAACATTTCTGCTGCTAAAGGACACATCCACTCAACCAAAAAGTGCACACAGAGAGTTGATTTAGCCTACCACGTCAACTGATGCATGCATGACTATATGTTTGCATGACAGCTCTAATCACACAGTGAATGTAATGTGATGCAACACAGCTCATGAAGTCCTGAAAGTTTCCAAAACATTTTCTGGTAATATATTCCTGTCGTGTGACTAAAAATAGAAATCGGAACACAACAGGGAAGAGGTGGTAATATTACTGTCTGTAGAGATGTTATGTCAAGCAGAGACACTTGGAAAAAGCAGAGACACGTGGAAAAAGCAACAGGAGAAGAGTAAGGGAGAGGAAAGTTTGGTAATCACACAGGAACGTGTTATTTAAAAGGAGAAGACAAAGCAGAGAGCGAGAAATAAATGGACTAGTTGTATATAAAAAAAGGCTAAATCAAATGTAGTTACCACCTGGTCCACATGCCCTCTTGGTGACGTTTTGCAATTAATCTGCCTGATATCAATCAGAAATATGAAACTGACCCGGGCATGACAGTGCAGAAGGCGCGGCATGCTTTTCAAGAAAATGCTGACTCTGGGGAACATGCGTAATGGTAGAGAGAAGCCGGGCTTCTTTATTGCTTGCCATAATACTGTGTAGTAAAGCGCTTGTTGGTTTGCTAATGTTTCCTGCTGGTGAGGTGCTGCCTGTCCTCGACCTTAATCCATTTACGCAGTATGCATACATGGAGTTCATGGAGGCTGAGGTGGCTGTAGCCTTCAGGCACACAGGTGGACATTGACCTGGAAAGTTGACGAGTTGAATCCCAAGAAAAGCCTGGAGGAGAGTGATTGAGTAACATCAGCAGTTAAGCATTTTCGCATTCCAATGTTTAGCATTTAGCTTAAAGCAAGTGCTGCCTCAGCAATGACCAATCCTGGGGAATAAACAATCAAGGAGAAAAACGATCCCGCTCAGTGGGCAAGGTCTATTTCAGGACACATTTTTATGATTGGCAGCTAAAAAGAAAACTTAGCTTTGTTAAGGTTTATTTGTCTCAATATTTGCAGCTCATTGGTTCCTATTTATTTCAGTCCTGAAATGTTCTTGATACACTCCTTGAGTGGAGCAGACACTGTAGTATTTGTATTTTGCATTTTCATGCTACACAACCACATTTACACATTTTCCCATAAACTGGCCTCCTGAGTGAAACATGCTGGTGCAAATCCAGTGAGGCATGAAACCAGCACTTTTCCAGTAAACACATAACAACTCAGGTGTCATAACATCTGTGGCTAAACATAATTTCACATGTGCAGTACTGTACTTCCTCACTGTCTGTGTTTAAAGAGAGGACAATTAACGTATTCTCTGTTTCCCTGAAACCACCCCAATTCTATAATAAATGGTTCTCTATTTAATTGCTGGCCGTTTAAAAGTGACACACCACAGGAAGAGACACAGTGAAGTTAAACACTTTCAGTTTTGAAAGTTTGCTTTCACTTGTTTTAACTCAGAAACGAAATTTCAGTTACAGTAAATTCTTAAGTCTGTTGCCTTGTGTCGGTGCGTCTTTTGCACTTTTTTTCTTGTCTTTAGTGTCTCTGTGAACTGTAATAAGTGCAGTAAAATGCACAAGATAAAGCGATGGAGGGTATTTTCGTGGTTGGTCAATCCTTTCTGCTTTTGACAAAGGCTAACATGCATACAGAATCAGTTTCATACACTACATACATCATGCACACATTTAAAGCAGCTGCTACTGATAAAAATAGGGAAGAAGAAGCCATTGATAAGTACATTTATTCTTTCACTATGATGTTAAATTGTACTGCAACAAAACTTTTACACAGGAGTCGGCAGTTCGTATCCGATTTCAAACCGCAAACATTGATTTCTTTAAAGCATGATCACGTTTGTTCCCGAACCTTAACCATGTGTTTATTATTGTAACCATATTGACAGGTCCCCTTGCCTTGGTAATCATTTCACACAAAGGATGTTTGCCTAACCTCAACAAAGTATGAATGTTGACCCAAACCGTGATCTTTCCCAAAACCTAACCCATCATCTTAACCGTCATTTTTGTGCCTAAACCTAACCAAACCTTGGCTATGGCTAAATACCACTTGCTGTGAGTTTTCAGTTAATTGGGTTAACTGACCCTTTAATGGGACTTACATGATTAAGAGCAAATCTACTTAAAAACACATTTAAAAGCAGATAGGAAATAGTTAGGAGCAACAACAGCACCGCTTGTCTAATTCATTTAACAATATTGTTCCTGATAGTAAACACAAAATGTCACAAGCCAGGCAGCATAGACGTACTGTATGGCGACAGATTAATAAGCGCCCAGTTTGATCATGCGTTGGCCCAGACTGTGTGGCTCTACCGGCGACACACAGTGAGGAGCCAGGCAGTCTAATCAGAGCAGAAACAGAACAAATTGTGTTTTGGAGATTAGAGGTAGAGATGAGAGGAGCAGCTCGACTGGATCTCAGCTTGAAACACCGTTGGAACAACATCAAGGTCCTTTTGTCAAGAGCCACAAACACAACAGTGCTACAGGCAAACACTACTACTAATATCTTCAACACGGATACACAAAACTGTGCTGAGCCACACAAACACACATTCCCAAATGATTTCAAATCAAACCACCGCCTCTAATGGGTTACTTGCTCTGCAGTCAAACCAAAGACTCTCAGACGAGAGAGAGAGAGAGAGAGAGAGAGAGAGAGAGAGAGAGAGACAGAGGAAGAGAGAGAGAGAGCGAGAGAGAGCGAGAGAGCGAGAGAGCGAGAGAGAGAGAGAGGAAGAGAGAGAGAGAGAGAGAGAGAGAGAAAGAGGAAGAGAGAGAGAGAGAGAGAGGAAGAGAGAGAGAGAGAGAGAGAGAGAGAGAGAGAGAGAGAGAGAGAGAGAGAGAGAGAGAGAGAGAGAGGAAGAGAGAGAGAGAGAGAGAGAGAGAGAGAGAGAGAGAGAGAGAGAGAGAGAGAAAGAGAGAAAGAGAGTCATCAACATGTTTGTGGGTGTTTGTATCCATGGAGGGACATCACTTAAGGATCTACAATGTGTAACTTCCCATTCACTCACAGAGCTCACAGAACATCACACACAGCATCAAGAGAAGATATCAAGACGTATTAAGAAGTTATTTGTCATTGCAGACGATAAAATAAAATTCCTTTCATTGTTGCTGTGAAATAATGCCTTACGTTTAGTGTTTTTTAATGGTGCAGCATGAAGTACTAGGTTGAATAGAGTGAGATGTGTTCTCTAGCACATCTTTGATTATTACTAAAAGTAATGATCGTGTCTTTTACGTAGTTCGGTTTTGGGCAAAAGGAAAGAAACGGAAAAAAATGGTACACTTTTCAAACTTCTGCTGCTGTCTGTCGTTGCACTGTGAGGGCCATTCAAGGACGAAGGCAAATTCAAGATATATAAACAAAAGCTGTGCAAAGCAAACATTCCTCCTGAAATATGGAGAGGAGAAAGTATGAGAGCACAAACTGAGAGAATAGACCAAACTGCTGCTTGATACGTCTGTATCTGACCCCCCGCTTGTTGGGACGAGCTACTGTGATGCCTATAAAAGGGAACAGGAATTACTCTCTTTATGAAAGGCCAAACACAGTGTTAGAATAACCTCACCCTCTTGCTCGCTGTCTTTACAGACCTCCCACAGTGCCAGAGAAGCCTTTGTTTGTCTCTTTTGTATTTGTTAGAGATGGCTGCTAAAAAGAGATATTGAACTAACGGTGGTGTAAGTTGGTGAACAAAGCATGAAGGCGGGGTCACTTTACATGCAGCCTACTGTATTCCATTTGCTTTTATTCCAACAGATGTGGAGAACAGACCACATAAACCCCTGCAGGCTTGGACCCAAAATCACTTCACCAACATCACAATGATCCCTCAGCTGAATACCCAGCATTGAGGAGTGGCCATCTTTCTTTTGACTTAGCTCACAAACATTTGGGACTCCTTCTTTTTCAGATTTTATATAAAAAAAGAACTTTAGAATTGATGGATCAGAGGTCATGTGGCTCATCTTTTTGGACCAGGAAGTCGCTCGAAGTCCTCCTGGATCATATTTTTCATTTCTATTGTGCTATATTATGTTTACAAACTTTTGTCGTACTGTAAGTTTGCTATTTTGGCCTATTCTGTACAAACAACATCTATCACATGTCTCTCCTCTGTTGCTCTTCCTGAAGTTTCCTGCATGTTTTTGCCCATTAAAGGAGTTTTTCTAATCCGAACCAAGGGTCTAAGGATAGAGGGAGTCATACGCTGTACAGACTGTAAAACCCCATGAGGCAAATTTGTGGTTTGTGGCATTGGGCTTTATAAAGAAAATTTACTTGACTTTCGTCTTTTCAAAATACCATCTGTATATCACAAGGGCTGTGTACTATAACTATTTTTAGGGTGTTTTCACCCATATTTCAAGTGGAAACAACTGAAATTTTCAATGTCTTCTTGCAGCAGGTTTTGGATGTATGGGGAGTTTATTTTTTAAACGCTTTTAAATAATTGTGTGTAGTTTATGACAGTACAAGCTCCAAACTTTCAAACTTCCAAAGATTCATGGTTTGAAACTGTAAACTAGAGATACATTTTTTGATTGGGTGAGCCTTTGTGTGTGCTTTTGGGAACATCATCACACATCACAGCCTGAAATGCGCATGTTTGTGGTGACGTTTGTGTCACCACAAAGTGTACTTGTTCCTCTCAGCACTCACTTTACAACTGCTTACTTTTGTTCTCTATTTCATAACCTTTTTCCCTTTTCAATAATCTGTGAATGCATTAAAATGCCTCTTCGTGCCAGGGCTAAAAAGCCATTTATCACTTCTTTCAACAGACTGGGAGATGGAGCTCTGTCAGTCTGACCTCCAAAAATAATCAACAAGAAGTTTCCCCTCACGCGATCTGTGAGATCAGTTTAAGAGCAACATATAAAAATAAGCCGAGCACAAGCACACATGCTCAAAGCTGAAAATAACCCCACATGTGCTATGTTTAAGCCATCTGAAGAAACTGCTTCATGCTGAACATAAGACTTTCACACAATGACAAACTGCATAAAGGCTGCTGTCTCTTTCCCCTTTCACAATGTGTTAGATTGGGTAATTCTTAATGACGCACAGATTTTTAGGTTGGAAATTGTGTAAACTTTTTTGCGTTGTACGTGTTGTTTAAATGTAGTTCAAATAAACACCTAACCCAAAAACTTTCACAGGTGAAAAATAGTGTACCACTTTTCTGATTCAACTTGTTTTGTTTGGTTCAGTTCAAAGATTCCTAGTGATTCATTGACTTTGTAGGTCGGTCACTTTTTATCCAAGCAAAGCAATCACAAGTCTTTTCAAAGCAGACAACTATTTGCAACAGAGTTAAGATACTTTTTGGATTTAGCAGTCTTTCAGAAAGCTTTGAACCAGGAAGAAATAATGGCTGAACTGACATTTGTGCTTTCAGTGTCCAGCTGTGGCATGTCAATACTTTTTTTGACTATGGTGGCCCAAGTGGGGCACTGACTTGGTGTTAAAGATCTGTTTGCACATGTACCGAACACCTAGCCTGGTCCTACCAGACTCTTGTACATTTCATTTGTACAGAGTCTGGCCACTCTCCATTGACAAGTGTTAACTTCCTTGAAGGCGGGTACTCTGTTGAAGTTTAAAACTATTGGATCTGCCCAGAGCCACTCTGGATCTGCCATAACCAATCGCTAACGTTTGGTCATGACGTCGGCTTAGCATCGCTAACTTTCGCCTTAGCCAACTCCTTCACCACTAACGGAGCGAGCTGGAAAATCGAACTTTTCCCAAACCCCATGGGGAGGAGGGCCACAGCATCATGGCAATGAACAAAACTCAGCAAAGACTGTTCTTGCTTGGGCTTTAACTTCTGGATATTTGGCAGTGTTCCCACAACGGAAAGTTAAAAAGTAGCTGTTAGCAGGTACCAGGGACTTATTTTCATAATGGAAAAACAAAAAAGGCGAGTAGAGTCGAGGTGAGTCGAGCAGGTACCATGTAATGGAAAAACGCCATTAGTCTGTAAAGGTGAGGACACACAGAGCCGACGGCCAAACGTCGGCAGAAAAGGCATTTGGGCTGATCAGTCTCCCCAAATTGGTCAAAAAAGGGGGGGGTGTTGGATGTCAGAGTACGGGTTTATCTGCTAATGTAAGCTACCGACCGTTACCTTGAAACCATCCAGAAAATAGACAGTACCGTAGGGTGATTTAATGTCACCGCTCATTTTACACACAGTTTAACAACAAAACAAAACGCTGAGTGAAAATTACTAGCTACATTTTTCATGTGAGTGCGGATTTCATGTCGTGGCTTTCGTCGCTGTTAATCACTTATTGAGTGAAGTAGTACTCGCCCTGTTGTTTATTTGGTTGCCATAACTTCGCGAGTGATGACGTCCTGTCACTGTTCCAGTTGCTCTGCTCACCCTAGGGGGAGAGAGAGCGGACGACAGTTCGCTTGAGTTCAGTAGAGTAGACGGCGCTACGAGTTTATGACTTTTCATAAACAGCTGAAGGAGCGGTGGTGCGTGGTGTACATAGCAGAAACCCTGTTGTGCGTCTGCCCTATTTCTGATACCGTGGAAATTTTACCATGGCGGACCACCACTATGCTATCAACATAGAGGAAACACTGATTTTTATACATTGTTCATCTGCTATTTTACCACTTAATTCACTTCTGAGACTTCTTTTCAAACTGTAAACTGTAAATATACTCTAGTTATGCTGAAAGTGTAGCTAACTAGCCGCGCTCTTTACCCATAGGATTGAAGGGACACTAGCAGCTAACGAAACCCCTCATTTTCACAAATATGCATTCAATTGAAATCGGACATAAGTGTTAGCTTTGTCAGACCTTGGGGTAGCTGTAATATAAGTGCCATGACGAAATTAAAACTGTAAATATACTATAGTTATGCTGGCAGCTGGCAGCCTGCGCTCCTGAAGTCCGACATGTCTTACCAAATTTGCAATTAGCCATCAATTTTCGTAAAACGGCCCATGTTTGAGCTTAATATAGTTGATTTCTCGCATAGAAAAGTCTCAGAAGTGAATTTAATAACGAAATAGCAGACAAACAATGTATAACTTTGCAGTGTCTGAAATATGACACCTGCTGTCTCGTCTCCAATGTATGTGTATGTGGTTCGCTCAAACCAATCAGCACGCAGCTCATCTAAATATTCATGAGCATACCATATTTGGAAGAAAAACTCTTGTTACAAATAGGGCGATATTCACAGGGTAGTTAAGGGCCCATAAAATTGCACTCAGGCAATTTTCAGCCCAACCAATGTTACCAATGAGACCTTAAGGAACAGTGTGAAATACCCTATATAATTATTCTATTACCCCTTTAAAAATGTACTAAGTCTAAGTTTCTGTTCCAGACAAGACTATAGTTATGTGGGAAACTGTCTACAGTCTCCATTAGCAGTAGGTCCTCCCCTGAGATGTTACAGTGTGTTGGTAAAGGTCAGATGGATCGTTTGTCCCTCTTTGTGGAATATCCTTAAAAACCACATGAACTCCCTGCAGCCACTGGCACTTGCAGTTTGTGCATGAGACATTAGTGTTTGGCATGCAGAGCAAAGGCCTTCACCAGAGCTTGGAACAGAGTCGCTGAAAACATGAGAACACAGTGTTTTTCCTGATGTCCTGACATCAGAACAGTTTCTTACTTGTAGGAAGAAACTGTTCTTTCATATGTATTAAAGTAATGAATTCCATGTTCCAGGAAATGTGTTTGTGTTATATATATATATATATATATATATGTATATGTGTTGTGTTATGTGTTGTATGTATGTTTCTTATGTTTTTCTTTTTTTTTTTAAAAGCAAGTAGAGAAAACCATCTTCATCTAACTGTAATTGCATCACATTATGTCTGTCTTTAGGGCGGTAGTCATGTTTGTCTAAGCTTTATATTTAGGCTGTGATCAGCCTCTCATTCACAGCCCAGGTTGTGTAACAGAAGTGGATTGAGGAAACTTGATGTACAGGGCTTGTTGACAAGAGGGTGGAGTATCCCTCTCAAAACCAAACAGATTGTGAAGTGCTGCTGTGAAGTGGGAGGTTAGCAGACGAGAGAGCCACTCCACGTCTTTGTCAGTGCAGGGCTTAATGTGTCTGTCTGCGCCCATGGTTTTTGAGTTCAGGTACTACATGAGTAAGTGTGGCCTATGTATGTTAACCATATTGTGTATGTGAGATGAGCTGAGGTGAAGGGGGTTTTCTCATAAACCCAAGCCTCTTCTGGGAAGGTGGTCCTGACAGAAAAAAAACGTCCTTTTAGTTTGCACAAAAAAAGACTCTTTGGCTCTTTCAGAAGAGCCCTAATAAACTCAGGAGTTTAAACAAATAATTAAATCAAAAGAAGAAGTTCATTCTCATCTCAGCATTTTCTCAGATGATGCAGTTTCTGTGCAAAGCACAGCTCCATGGTACATCCATGGTGGAAGAGGGCCAGCTTAGTTTTTTTTAGTTTCCGGTGATTATACATTTACAAAAAAAGATTTACAAATGTGAAATGTTTTAAGCTCATGCCACTCATGCTGACTGTATATGTCATCCATTTCCATGGGTATGAACTCATCTTACTACAGCAAAGAGTAAGCATTTTTGGTTATATTTCTTTTTAAAGCTGCAACACTCTAGACAACACTTTCGATGCTGCTATTGAGTCTCATGCATCACACACAGGTTTTGAAAAGACGTCCCCTTACTTTATGGATCTTATTAATCAAATAAAACTGGGACCCCTCTCATATACGGAACATTAACTTATGTAAAAAGAGTGAACCGTAAAACTTCCTCTTGAAAAAGACTCTAGGTAATGAGATAGGACATTTAAATACAAACTTGGCTTAAGGAAAAGAGAAGAGAGAGAGAATATTTTTTCTGCTGTTTTTCTCAACTTTGAAACAGACACATTTATGGCCTCAAGCAGCTGGCAGTATTTTTAATAGTAGCAACTCCAACCTTGACGAAAACCTGACACTAACCTTAGCCAAAATTGCATATAAATCATAAGTTATTATCAATAAGAGTGTCTTGTATTATATTTGGATGTCCTGCAAACAGTCATCATTTTCTCTGAAGGGCCACTGAGAAAGAAACTACCAGCTGAAGAAAAAACTAAAGAGACCTGTTAAGCATTACATCATGTCAAGAATGATTAAATGAATGAGTGAAACCTTGATTGCCCCAAGGGGAATTTGCTTTTAGAATAAAATCACAAACCCTTCAGATATTTGGTGGTTTAGTAAACCATCGTTTGTCCCACAAAAGCAGAGCGGAGCAGAACTGAGGCTTTGTGTAGCTGCACTGCTCTGTGTGGCGGAGGACGGCCAAGCTTGTGATGACTGTTTACTCAGCCCCACTCGGGCTTAACACAGTCACTATTCATCCAGCGCCAACACACTGAGGAACCCAGTGGAAAACTGGGCACACACATACTGCAGACATACAATGTCAGACGTCTGTGAACTTCACATTATACGATAATGTATAGCCCATGGCCCATGGAAAACATGAGGTAGTATTAATATTTATTCAACAAACAACTGAACAACAAGGCTCTTAATGTACAGTGTAATACAGTATATTTATACATAAATCAAGTGTTTTCCTCTCCAGAAATACACATTTTTCTAAAAATCAACTCCCCACACTGGAATCCAGCTCAGCATGTCTTTCAGTGTCTCCCCTCTGGCAGAGGATAAAGGTTACTACAAGGCAGGACAAAATGCCTAAACCAGCGCTTCTCACGCAAAGCCGTGCAATTGATGAATATACAAGAGTCGGTGTTAGGTGCCGTGTTTTGTTTTGTTTTGCTGTGTTGTCTGTCTGTGTGTGTGTGTGTGTGTGTGTATGATTCTCCTCAGGTGTGTGCTGGTGATGTCACTCCTGCAGCTGCAGCTGATCAGCTAATGAGGGAAGGTGTTAAATGGCTGTGCCAAGCCAGAGTGAGGGATTGCTTCAGTGGAAGCCAGAGAGTGACAAAGAGTGGGGAAGCTGCAGTGGAAGCCAGCTGTGTTTGAGCAGAGGAGTGCTGCCGCGAGAAGCTGAATCGAGCCAGTGACTAAGAGCCACTGGCTCTTAGTCACTGGCCACTTCCTTTTGAAGACTGTCTTGTGTTCATTTTGTGTAATAAGTTATCTTTCCTTTGTTCAGACCTCCCGGGTTTATTATTTGAAATTGTTTGTGTCCTCCACCCCTAGACAAATTAGAGACGTAACAGTCGGCCTAACTGTAATTGTATGTGGAGTTGTGTACTGTATTTTTTTTTTTTTACTGTTTTTTTTCCTTTTAGCACTTGGGTTCTTTGTGTTTGCACACACACACACACACAAGTCTGTACCAGGAAGGATGTGGAGGAACAGTTCTGTGAACGTTGAGGTCAAGGTGTTCTGAGAACTGCAGAAGGTACCAAATACCATAATTCCAGAAAGCACAATGTGAGAAGGCAGAAAGAAACTCGTTGTAAAACCACTGAACCTCCAACTTTTACGTAAAAGTTCAAATCAAAAATGTCTTAATGATCATTGCTCAGAACGATGCTACTCATTTGAAAAATATACATACAGTAGATATATACATGTTGACATACTAAAATAACAGCTGCCTACATTTGAAAGTAAAGGTTTCATACAAAAAGTGCAACAGCTCTCCCGTGTGGACAGATGTTGTCTTGTATGAACTGCAACGCTGGTGAGTTGAATCTTTTTGAACTCGTGGCCTTGATGCCAGTGAAGATCAAGAACACAGAGGAATTTTCTGCTGTAGGAAGAACTGATCAGTGGCCATAGTGGAATGATTTTAGGTTGGTGGTCATCATAGCGTAATGATATGGGACTACATTTTAACTTTTTTTTCCTGTATATTTCTTTGGGGCATTAATATTCCAAAAAATATTTTGTAAAAATGGTAAATTTGAAAGAAAAAAAAAGCCATTTTATTCTCATGAGGTACAGGCATCAAAGAAAGAAAACTTAAACAGAACTCTGATCCATTACGTTTTAAGTTTCGACACATCTAGTCTTCCACAGGATAGGCATACTGTACATGAAGGACATAATACTGTTGTGTACTAACCTGGAAAAAGTCCATAGATATCTCCTTACTGTAATGGAGAAGAAAGGTCTCCAACATTAAAATATTCACATTGCAATAACCAGATATTGATGTATAGAATTATAAATAATGAGATAACTTGAGTTATGCGTGTGCAGCTTTTCACTTCTACTGTGGTATCTTTAAGCCTACAACATTCCTACATAATTACATACTGACTTTACAGTGACCTTAAAATATATATTATACACAGGATTTTCCTTTTGCAGTAGTTCCCAACTTGGGGGTTAATCCCTACCATGTGGCCCCAACACAAATCTGAAAGCCATATTTTTAAATGCATAAGAAAGAGAGAAATGCATGTTTTTTTATTTTCAAATACAGGATATTTTCACCCTTTACGGTCACTAAAACATTCTTCAAATCAAACAATCTGACAAAGAAAGATCATTTTTCTGTTATCTGTACGCTACGGTCATAACCTGTGATGGGGTGGTCACAAGTATTTCTTGAATTTAAGGGGTCATAAGCAAGAAACGCTGCCCTAACCCATTCTTTACATAACATTTTGCTTTACTGACTCTGAAAGATCACCCTGTCCCTTCTTCTTCTTCTTCTTCTTTTTCAGATCTCTCTGTCCCCGGCTGTCTCAGGGTTTTAGGTAGATGGACAGGAGATGAAATAGAAGGCGACAGGAGACAGATGGGGAGACAGTCATGAGGAACCTAAGTAAACCAATTAAGACAGTGGGGTGTGGTTTGTGTCCTCCCTCTACAGCTTCATCTGTCAAATCCCCCAAAACCTCCCTGCTGAACCGAGGCCAGGTTTCCTTTCACTTGATCTCGGCCAAAGCATTCAGAGGCAAAACTTTAGGAGCTCTGCATTTAGCACCTACCATATGACCACAAAACAGGCCACTCAGAAGGGTTTAGTTGGTTTTGAGCCAGTTAACAGGCTTTCTGGGAAACAACACATCCTCCGAGTTTACTTGGGCCAGACATTTCACATAATCGATATGACCAATTAGCAATAACGCTCTGTAGGTATTCATATGTAGTATGGTGTCTTTTTCACTTCTTCCCCTTCAATCTTGCAGGCCTTTTTGCAAACCGCAACAGGTGCATGATGCTGTTTTTAAGAAAGTTAATCTGTAAATTAGATTGGGAGCATCCTCACAGACATTCTATCTGACTTTGAATCATGTCTTCACGTGAAAGGCCCTGGACCATATGGACCATCTGGCCAACGACTGTAAAATCACGACTCCTCCTGATGATAAGAGGATAAAGCTTTCAGTCTGTGTGTGTGTGTGTGTGTGTGTGTGTGTGTGTGTGTGTGTGTGTATATGTCAGTAAGTTGTGTGCTAATCTTTGTCTGCGTCCTACTTGGACTAACCCATGCTATTTGTTTAACAGGTCAGTGGGCAAACTGATGCGACAGAGGACACACAGAAGCTCTGTTCTGCAGGCTGGTTGTGAAGTTCCTGTTTTTTGGAGAAAACGAGGAAGATGGCAGCGATGTATCGCTCAACCTCTCTGGAAAACAAGGAATTAATGGCTCTGTATGGAGGGGAAAGAGACCATTACTTCACAGATGAGGAGTGCACCAGTGAGGTGAGGTTTTAAAGATAATAAACTACATTTAAAACCGCCTGCAAAATATGGAAAGTCTACTATCCCTCATGGAAAAGACTTGCAAGATTCGTACAGATTTCAATTGAATGCAGCTGAGTGTAGCTATTATTCTAAGCAAGTAAGACTTCAAATTTCTTAAATGAGTCTTGGACCTTATTTAGGGCTTATGAGTTTCATGCAAAGCAGGAGAATAAAATATATAAGTAAGCTACAATTACAAATACAAACAGTTTTATAGTTGGAGGTATACCTAAATCAGTTGCACTATCTTTTATTTTACATTTTTAATGAGATGCAGTATTTATTATTTAGACACCACACACCAAAAACTTTGTATGGCACATTGTATTTTACATATGTATATACATATTGAAATTATGATGGAAATCCCCTAGTTTAGTTCCATCTGTTACCCCACATCCTCACCCTGGGTCTTCAGCCAAAAATCTTTAGCTTTGAAATGCAACCACAGTTGTTGCATGAAATAGATGCAGTGGATGCAGTGCATTGCAAAAACCACATCATTACTTTTTCTTTAATTACAGGTTGACATTTTTGACATTTGTGTAAGCCATTTACAATAACTAAACACCTCTCCCATACTTCGTCAACAACATCATTTTAGGGAATGTTAAAATACAGTAAGACTGTTATTTGGTTTGATTATCACTATAAAAAATTTACCACAGTAAAAAGAAACATTACATAATCAAACAGCAAAGAGTTACGTCATTACGAGTTATAAGTTGTCATTGTTTATTATGTTGATGATGCATCCACCAAACGGCACAATGTTTACAACTTTCAACCTTTCAGGAGTATGATCTGGAGTCAGAGTGCAGCGGGGAAGTAAAAGGTGGTAGAAGCATTCGCAGCGCTCTGATGCTGGAAATCTACGGTCTGCAGAGGGAGCAGCATGTTTACTTCTCCAACCAGGAGTACTACAGGAGGCTGGAGGAGCTGAAGAGTGCTCACCTGAGGAACATGGCCGAGCTGGAGAGGATGTACATTAGCCAAAGCGGGGAGAGGCACGGAGAGGAAGATGACGGAGGTCTGGAAAGAACACAGAACAGAGAGGACAGACTGTCAATCAGGTTGGATATGTTAGACTTTCATATTAAGCTGTTTTTCCTGTGTGTTGTTTGGAGGTTAACCCCAGTAACCACTGTGATTTTCCAGATAATTCTGTAATAATTCTGTAATAAATAAATGTTAAAACTGTTTTATCTTGGTCTAGCTACATTAGGTTACATATAGTCTCGCTTTGCCAGACCCTCCTTTGCGCTGCGGAGGAAGGTCTGGCTAGTTCACACAGCATTCCGGTATGGGAGAAAAATGTGTTGTGGTTAATTGGCATTTCTGTAAACCAATCACAATCGTCTTGGGCGATGCTAAGCTCCGCACAGAGCCACCGTGCCACTGCAAAATAGCCTTGGTTACATACAAAAGGATTTCAACTATATTTCAATGTGGAGCAGATTAAAGGCTAAGTGTAATCTAATTTATGTAGCAGTTTAAAAAGAAAACATGTATGAACACATCATGCAACTGCTGATCCTACTACTGAGGATCAGATACACAAACTTATTCAACACGCATACAGTACATAGAAAACATATATATATATATATATATATATATATATATATATATATATATTCATATAAACCAAACAAGCAAACAATAACATTATGAAACGCCCTAATCTGAGGGGGGTAAGAACATGTTTTAAGGTGACGTATAAAAATAGATTTTTTATATTTTGTTAAAGGACCTGCTTCACACTGAAATAAAGCCATTGAAACAAACAAAGTTAGCCCATTTTCACTCTAGACATCTAGATGTGTTTTAAAAAATCCTGCTTATTGAGTTTTCTATTACTGTATGACTTAAAAGTAGATTTTATAGTGTAGGTGATTTCCTAAACAAGTGTTTGATCTGATTTATGTTCTACAATTCTAGTACACAGCAGCAAATGCAGCAGTCGATAGGAAAGACACTGTAACACAGGTTGCAGTGAATTATTTATTATTTTTCTTACTGTAGCCTTCTTCAAAAATCATTACGTGAATACACTAACATTGTGAGGTTAAATAGGAAACCCACAGTTCCTCTTCTCCAATTGTGTTGTCTATTCTTGTGGTTTTATCACAAGACAGGGGTTTTGAAGCAAAAGAAGCACCACATTACAATGCATAATTCTGATTGTTAGTGTTATGTTCATCTAGGGTGGCGCGGCCACGGTTTTTTTGGAGGGCTAGTCTTCCTTTTATTGCAGGGACTGTGTTTCAAAGTTTTAAAGATCAAAGGTCAAGACCGGTGATCACAATCAGCATCAACAACAATAAAGCCTATAAGTCATGTTTAATGATAATGTTCAGCACCAGATCAGATATAATGTAGCAGTACTTGTCATGCAGCTGCTGTACAATTGTTGTACAATGAAAAGGTTAAAAGGTGTCTTTGTCCCTATGAGTACAGCTATTCATTCTGACAGTAAAGTTAATGTCTCCTCCCCCCTGATACATAATCTCTGCACCCTGCAGTAGCGGCCCTACCAGGAAACTCCAGAGGATCAATTCCCAGGAGGAGCTGGACTTCCATGACACATCCAGCGGTTCGGACCAATCAGAGCTCTGTGGAGAGGACAGCATGGGGGAACCGGAGCTGGACAATCCAAGAAGAACTCCTGGCCAGGACCGAACCTTTGGGAGGTTGGTGAAGTAGTTGCACACATGTTCTTAAATCTGACTATTCTTGGAGTGGAAGCCAAGATGAGGAGGCAAGGAGGAAATTGATCCTTTCTTATCACTTCAGATTTATCATCACATTTCACTCTATTTTCTCCCAGAGACGTCCAGCTGAGCCCAGAAGAGCTGATAAACCAGAAGCAGTTTCGATTCCAGAATAAAGCCTCCTGTCCGAAACCACAGGGAAGACCGTCCCGCCAAACTTTGGTCCGGGTCAGGTCAAAACTTAACGTCACCGTGCCCAAACCCTTCCAGATGATGCTTAGAGAGGAGGAGAGGAAGAGGCACAAGGTGCGAACTCGCTCGGAGATTGAGCTAGAGAACATGTTGCTGAGACGGGAGCTTGAGGAGCTCCAAGAATGCCAGAAAAAGTTCCGGGCATCGCCAGCACCGGCGCACATACATTTACCTCTCTACGAAATGATCAGCCGTCGCCACAGTCAGCGATCTAACAGAAGCAGAAGTAGCAGTAGTCTCAGTAACTGTCACACCAGAAGTAACCAGGCCTCTGCTGCTGCTGCGTCACCACCACCACCACCACAGCCTTTCCATTTCCTGGAGAGAGAGAGGAGGAAAAAGGAGGCCAAGATTGTGGCAGAGCTGGAGAAGCTGGGACCAAAAGAGGAACGACAGGCCTTCAAGGCTAGACCCATGCCCAGCTCGGTGTACGGCACCAAACACAGAACAAACACCAGGAACACAAGCCACCAGTTTCTAACCATCTTCACATTGGAGAGGGAGGCTACAGAGGGCCAAAGTGATCCAAACTCCGACCTGGAGCCGGTCGTGCCCCACTCCAAGTCGGACACCTCTCCTGACTCCCGTAGGCCTCAGAGATGTCCGTCCTCCAAGCCTGTGAAGAAGCAGATCGAGCTGTCCATTGAGATGGTGAGGGGCAGGGAGTGGTCCTACACTGACCCACTCAAAGCCACCACCTGCAACCTGTACTCCCCTCTGCAGCCACGTGGCCCCGTGCCTCTGCTCTCTAACAAGAGTGACTACTGTACATCAGTGTGTGAGAGACAGTGTTCATAAATCAAAGAAAGACAGCAAAAACGTGAGGAAACCAATAGCTACATCTAAACATTTTTTTTTCGTAGATTAGTTTAATTCTGCAAAGCAATAGTAATTTAGTGCAGAGTCATCCAAACAGCAGTTAACACAGATAGTTTAGGTATTGTATGTCCTGATGTTTTTATAATACATTTCAGGGGTTATTTTTTAAGCTCTTAAAGGTAAATTGTAAATGGATGGCATATCGGATGTATCACCCTGACTTTCACACACAGACACACACACACACACACACACACACACACACACACACACACACACACACACACACACACACACACACACATAGATGACATTGAGCTATACCAAACCTAATCATCTGTATTATTTGGGGTTCATTTGCAAATTGAATTACATTCACTGTTTATCATCAAAACATATTGTGTGTATCTTATTAAAGGGTTTCATGAATTTAAAACCTACATTGTTTATGCCATGTTTGGTGCAATGCAACATTTCTTGGCACGTTACTGCTACCAGCTACCCAGGGCTGTATAGGGGTAAAAAGAAAAGGGTAAACTATAAATATCAGCGGCAGCTGTCTCAAACCGTTATACAAAAGGTGGATATTCGGTGCCCATATATACAAGACTAGATAACTAAAACCACTAAAACCAAATCATATATCATATCATTTTATTTAAATACTGTATGTCAGTGCAAGACTTTAAAACACACAGCTTTGGGGAAAAAAAATAAAATAAACGTTAATAATTTAAAGTGGCTATAATTGATAATCTAATATAATAATGTAGACTACACCACTGCTCTCTCCACTCTCATTGCGTCATTTCCAGCCAGACAGACACAGTTAGAAACTAGCTGGTGACCCTAGTGGAGCATTTAGCAGCTAAAGAGACAGATATTTCCCTCAGGAGTTGTAAGAGACCAGAAACTAAACTAAACTAACTAATAGAGTGAATGTTGGACTTACTTTCATCAGGCGGACACAAACAAGACTGAATTATGTTGTTCTGTAGCTGCTAGATTTGAAAATTGGCAACTGTTTGCTAAAAAAAATCATATTCACTTAAAAAAGTCAATATTATGTTCACAACTTGTCTCCACTGTAAACAAACAGACAAGCAAATTGGTGCGGACTTAAAAACAGGTTAGAAGTGATACCAGTTTGAAATCAATCCCTGTCATTCCTGGCAGTATGACATATGTTCCTCATGGACCACAGCCACATATAGCAGCTTATTCATTTATTTATTTAATACTTTTTGTTGTTGTGTAAATACATTAGTGGCATTAGTTTTCTTTTTTTTTGGCAGTAGGCTATGTGGTAAGAAGGTCGAAAAAGGCTGTTGACAATCTAACCTGCAGGTGGTGGTCAAACTGCACAAATTGCATCTGCACCTCCGGAGACTCCACTCTTCCTCCTCAAGTGAGGTGTTAACACTGGGTGTCTATCTGTTGCATCAGCATCTTTGATACACACGCACAACTCTAGAAGGCCCCTCCTCTGTGTGTGGGGAATTCCAAGCTCATTTACGGAGAGGAGAGGAGTGAGCGAGAATTGAGTGTATCGTTCCTCAAGGATATAACTTAAGGCACGCTAGTGACAGAACACACACACACGCTGAGCGTACAACCTGAAGGTTTATAGAGAGCTATAGCGACCGGCAGTCAGGCTGCGGACAGGATGTCGAAGCGTTACCAGTGGATGTTCTACCACTGTAAGTATATAGACTAACCTTTTATTTAACTTATGAAACCATATAGCCCGCAGCGTGCGTAATCAGAGTAGGCTAACTCTATCTGTAACCAGTAATATCAATAATCGGTTTATTGCATCATGTCATAAACACATGTTCTCTCATTCATTTAGAGGAATAAGGATGATATGAAGGCATTTACTGCAAAACGCATGTGCTACAGGCAAACACCGTATACACACTGAGTGCACACACACACACGCACACACGTACAGCTTTTAAAAGCAGTTATAGTATAACGAGAAGTTTTATTTTTTTTATGTTAGAAAACTTTATGGTGGAGTATTCGCAAGAAATAGAGTCGAGTCTTTAATCATTGATTTATGAAATATCCTAAATATGTGGAAAATGTGATTTCTGTTTTGCTAAGTCATGTTGTTTCCTTAAGACAGGATTGCTCGGCAATATTCCGCCGAAAATATTTCATCATTCACAACATTTCCTCTTGTGTTTGTGTGGAGGGAGGTGTGGAGCAACAGGGACGGGAACACAGGATAGCAACTCAACAATACTGGATTTTTGAGCCAGCTAGCAATATAATGGCTGATATTCATTTCTTTTTTGGTGAGGCTGATATGGCTGACATGGGCAATAGGCTACAGACATGAAGCACACGGGCCATATGTGGAATGCATTTATGAATCTAACCATGGGTTTAGGATAACAACTAGCTGAAGTGTGGTGACAGTGGCAGGGATGCCTTCATGGGTTGCCCGAATGATCAACTGCTGGTGTTTACAACATGTGTTAACCTGTACAGAGTATTTGAGTACACTAAAAAATAAATAAAACTACATTTGTTTTATCATTATTACTACTGTTATTATTATTATTACTTATGTTTGTGAAAAGACGCAATGTAAAAGAAACGTTTGGCACAAGACATGTCATAACTAAAAGTCCTAATCAGGTCACAGTTTAGTGTAGCTGAAATGAATCATCACCAGAAAGGCCTGGTGTTTATGGGGTGCAGAGGATGAAAGCTTAACAACACAACCAAGTTATTTTAACATTTGTTGGAGCTTACGCAACATGTGTGGTTACAGTCTTGTAATTGTTATATCATATCTAGAATAAAGGCCAGGACAAGATCATGCTTCTGGTAATGCATTTTCCCTTTTTTCTCCGCCAGTCTTTTTGGAGATATACCTAGCTCAGGACCTTCCCTGCACTGTGACTCATGAAGCTGGACAGACACGTTACAGCATCCCAGAGTTCAATGAAACCGGCTGCTATTACCAGTGGACTAACGGCACTGTAAGTTAGACAAGCTGTGTTAAAACACTATCCCACATATACCTCTGTCATGGCAGACATTTTTTACTTGTCATAGCAAGCAAAATCTCTGAAAGGTAGGCCCTTTAACTGTAGTTAAAGTCAGCTGATGTCAGTGATACATGCACTTGTTTTGATGATGCAGATATGTGTCCAAAAGGTCACCATTCATATGAAGTGTCAATCTTAACTAGTTTGTAAAGGATTTTATTGTCTTCTATATGTCCACTTTAGAAGTTCCCGCTCGCTACCCACGAGACACCTATGGGTAAGCAGGTGGTAATGAAAAGCAACTGGACTCTTCTTACCAATGTGTGCTCAGAGCTGATCTATTACAATCGCGACTGCCTTACCGAGGTACAGTATTACACTGTTGACATAACTGCACGCATGAAAGATTTTATGCAGAGATACAAAGTAAAGTTAGATCTTCTAAATTATGTTGACATAAACTGATTCATTTTAATAATATTGGTGTCATGAGAAGATTTAAGAGCTGTATTTACTGATACTTGGAGATAATGAAAACCAGTTATTTCTGTTAAGGGGAGGCGTGAGGCAACCTGCACCAGTGAGTATTATTACCTCTCAGACTTTGCTTCATATGTTTCTTTTTTTTCTCTCCTTGATTTAGTTTGAAGTAAATGGCTATTTTATTTTTACAATCTCCTGAAGTAAGAATATCTTCTTTTTACAGCCAACTGCAGTGGACAGGACAATTGGCAGATTGGAGAAGGTAGGAACTAATATATAGCAATTAATATAGCAGTTCATTTAAGTTAATTATATTGTAGTTTATATTTGTGTCAGATTTGGGTTACATCATAGATGTGATTCAGACATAACAAATATTTGAACTGAGCAGAAAGGCATGAAGTGTGAATAAAATCGGTCTCACACTTACCTTTTTTGGGTAGAGACCTGAGACACTGTTATTGTGAGCTTATATGATGACATACTTTAATTTATAGCATTTTGGTGCATTTTTGTGCTCTTCACACAACACTGGTTGACCTCTGCTAGTATTTATGAATGAAAGCACTTTCTGGCAAACCACATTCTGTCACATTTAGTCAACAGGAAGCTGTGACACATAACTAAGCCTCACAATAACAGCATCTCGTGTTTTAACTGGCAAAAAAGAGAATGAGTAGACATTGATTTCATTCACACTTTATGCCTTTTTTGCTCAGTTAGGTACTGTGTTTGTGCTTCCTGTTTATCCCCAGATAGGGCCGAGCAGGTAAGGTGTACTGACAGCAGTGTAGGAGAACACGTGGAGCGTGTCTTGTGTCACTAATAGACACCTGCTTAATCTACAACTTAGTCAATAATTTGCCAGTATATTGTAACACAAATCAGTGGATTACACTGTACATAGTACTGTACAGTGACTGAACTGGTCTTGCCTAATGTTGTTTATTGCTTACACTCTTGATACAGCAGTGTTCAGGTGTGTTCACACAGAACACAAGGTGATTTTAGACACAATCGCATACTAAGTCAATAGATAAACGCGTGTGGGCACGAGTAGAAGAACATTTTCCTAGGCAGAGGCTATTGAGGCGAAGATGCACAAGCACGAGATAAAAATGTTTCAACTTGAGAGAAAATTTTGAGCTTATCTGGACTGCTTTATGGCTCTGCTTCCTAAACATACAGACACGAGAGGTGAAAGGAGAGAGGCTAGAGGCTTTGCTTTCTGTCTAAACACACCTTTAAAGGAAATGTTTGACATTTTGGGAACCACAATTAATTGCTTACTTTAATTGCCTATTGTTGGATCAACTGTTAAACACAAAATCTCTTCTCTTGACAGAGATTGCTCATTGCCACTGGATTATTCCTACTGTTGTCCTGCTGCTGGTGCTGCTGCTGGTGCTGCTGCTGCTGGGGCTGTTGTTCAAGAATCGGACATTCTGGTACTTAAATTATTTAAATCATTGTATAACAAGACACTTAACTGTCCTTATCTGGCATGTTTTCTAATGCGCTGTTTTTCTCTCTCCAATATACAGCTGTGTAAATCTCTTTTACACTGTAAAAAGAGTTCTGTGAACAAGAACAACATGCCTGATGTGGAGAAAGATGCAGTGTGTGTAACTATGTAGTGTATGGTGTAATCAGTTTGGACTTAAAGGTCCCTCCCCCCTTTCTGCTAAAACCCCAAAACGGTCTCCTTAGCCCCTCCCCCCACAAGGGAGAATGAATGTGATTGACACGCAGTTGTGCATCTGAACAGGGAGTGGTGGATTTTTGCAAATCGCACTACAGGCTGTACGTGGTGCCAGATTTATTTTTAAATGACCTGCTTCCTGTAGTTCTACTCAAACATAGGGGCAGTTTCAGCAAATTTGACAGAAAGTTAGTTTTATAAGGCTTACCTACTGCATCTTTAAGCAAACACTTTTGAAACAATGAGATACAGTATTTGTAATATCTTGCCACTATAAGCTTCCTTTTTTTGTTTCATTATTCCGCTCACTTTTAAGATAAAATCAAATAAAGTTGTCTCCAGACATATTTTCAAATATCCAGTCAGCTTTCAGCACTGACTTAATGTATGGCACCATGTAATCTGTTTTATAGCTTTTTTAAATTCTCAATTTTGATTCACATGGAATCCATTGGGCTCTACAATAATGCTGCCATCAGTCTGTGACTGGCCCTTGTTTGATTCAAAAGAACACAAATAGTTTTTTAACAGTCTCAGCTATGATAATAATTG
The DNA here is from genome assembly GCF_031162955.1 of Sander vitreus. Taxonomy (NCBI): domain Eukaryota; kingdom Metazoa; phylum Chordata; class Actinopteri; order Perciformes; family Percidae; genus Sander; species Sander vitreus. The sequence continues at coordinate 25,621,598 of NC_135871.1, forward strand.
CACAGCCAATAGTCATTGATTGGTGACACAGATGAATAGTTGTTGCGGCTGTGGAAGCTGACAGACTCTCTGCGGCGCCAGTGAGTGCACTTAGAGGACCAATTCCCAGGACTGTGTACCCAGGGGCCTGTAGCACACAGCAAGCATCTCGCTTTGTGATACAGGCTCCTGGTCCACTCAGGACCCCAAATATTGGTGTTAATGTGAGCCTAAGCTGTGGAAGCTTTTTGACTTGTAATGGAGCACCAGAGAGTGCGCTTTCTGGTCATGTGGTATTACAGCAACCTCATTAACCTCAACCTAAAGCCTTAACAAACAATAGTCATTTCTTTGCTTTTGCTCTACTGTGTAGAGAAATACATCTCTCTTTAAATAAATGTTATTCTGCGTGATAACATCTTATGATGTATTATATTATATTAAATTATTATATATGTATATGTTCATACATTTGGGTATTATACTCAATATAGTAGGAAAATCTTAAATTATTTGATAACATGATGCTTTATATTATATGTACATATATATCTATATATATATATATAGATATATATCTATATCTATATATATACAAACGCCTAGCTTTGTTTGTGCTCCTGTGTTTTAGTGCATAAAGATTTAGTTTGTGTTGTACTGAAATGCATTATATTATATATACATTATGCCCAGTCATTGTATGTCTTTTAGTCTTAAATTATAAGTCCATCTGTTAACTCAGATTGCCTTATGGAATTTTAAACACTTTATAATCACGTTTCTAGCATTAACTGCATTAGACCTCTGTTTCAGCTCTTTCATTGTGATTTGCTTTTGCTGTCAAACTAAAATAAACTTCCATTATTTGAAAATGAAAGTTGTTTTTATTTCGTATTGTTGTACAACAGCAGAGGTGTGTTCTATTATCTGATGATTTCTGTTTGCCTGTGAAAACAGGTAAGGTGGGGGTATACTTCCACAGTGTGAGGAGTCTTGTGGTAGGAAGTGAGTCATCCACGGTATTTATGCACTGCACATGTTCATAAGTCAGCACATATACAGTGCAGTAACCTGACACCATTGTTTTCTCTCTGGCCAGACAGAATAAAGCACAGCAGAAGTTTCTCATCTTATCTTAACATGTGAAGATAACTGTAAAAGTGGTGAACAAAATACCTTAAATGTCTCCCGCAGTTTTTTTTGTACTGACTGAATATAAAAAAATAATAAGAATTAACAACTGACCAAGGCGTGTTCAAACATGACAGACACGGCCAGAGCAGGAAGTTGCATAAATGCTTGTATGCAAATGTAGTGATTTAAGTGACACACCTAACGCAGTATTCCACATGTATAAACATAACAATGCTATCCAGTAGATTTTAAACAGAAAAATTATATATTTTAAACCCTGTTTTGGCCATGGGTTGTAGTTCGGCTATAAGTCGATCTTGTAGTGTTTATATTTGGCGTATATGTATGTTGGAATTGTGAAAGGGTTTGTGCTCTTGAATCTAGGCTTGTGTCCAAAATCAACAGTCCCATTGTGTGCCTGCACACTTACCAAAAAAGTGGAAGAGGCTACTAAGATGCAAAAAGAATACAAAAAAATTCCATGTGGAAAAAGTGACACACTGGAAAAAAAAGGAACAAAAAGTGAATGTTTCAGTCAAAGGACCATCGTCAGAACAATTTACAGACCATGTTATTCTATAGACATAAATAGGCTAATGGGTTGATTGGTGTGTGTGGACCTATGAACCTCCATACTATTACTGCAATGCATGAACTGGTGATTAGATGTCATAAAGTACTAGTAAAACTATCACTATCACTGGCATTCATGGACTCCTGGATTAATGCTACTGTCACATCCAGGGCCTCAGCAACCTTGAGGTGCTTTCCCATATGGCAAACAGGGAGCTGATTATGTAACACATGCCAAGCAGCAGGCACACTTCTCTAGTTTACAGAATGAAGGCTAGTGTGTGTCCTTATAGCATGCATAACACTGCCATTAGCCCTATTCACACGGAACTAGGGTTGCCTGGGGACCTCTAGTATTTTGTAATAATTGCGGAGGTTGTCTGTGATCTTAATCCCATGGAAATTCGGCATACAGATGAACAGCTGTTGCAGCTATGGAAGTTGAAGGACTCTCTGCGGTGCCAGTGAGTGCACTTTGAGGACCAATTCCCACTAATTTGCCCAGGGACCTGTATCACGCATCAAAATAAAGTCACAGCGGAAGCTTCCCAATATTATCTTAACATGTTAAGATAACTGTAAAAGTGGTGAACAAAATACCTTAAATGTCTCCAGCAGTTTTCATTTTACTGACTGAATGTATATATATATATAAAAAAAAAAATGTAACTGAAGTTTAAAAAAATAAGCAGCAACCATCCATGTGTTCCAGCAAACAGCAGCCTGAAACCTTAACAGTGTGATAAACATTCCCCTTCCGATACGTAACCCCATATCAGAAGGGGATGACCGGAAGAGATAAGATGCCAGTTTCCTTAACAGTCTGTGTTTGAATATAGCACATTGTGACGGGACGGACCGCCACACGCGGCCACAAAGGGGAAATTAAATGCCACATGCCGGCGACTACAACGGGACATACCGCCACACGGGGACGCAATCCCAGGGTGCAGGGACACAATCTGCGGTCTCTGTGGCACGCAACAACGGGGACATGAAACACAACAACAACGGGACGGTTGAGGTTAGGAAAAGAAAAACTGGGAAAGGAACTGTTACATGCAGGACACGCCGACAACAACGGGACGGTTGTGGTTAGGAAGAACACGCTGGACGCAATCCCCAGTCTCCGGGGTGAAAGTCCTGTATTGTTTGACCCATCCACCACCCTGACCAACCTCCCTACGAGGATTTTATGCTTTTCATACTACTCCCTACCGTTGTCGTGTTGTGATCACGAAATATGCTTCCCATTTAAATACATTACATTAAAATTCGTAATCACCACACGTAAAAAACGACATAATCGTGTCCTGTTCACGAATCAATAGATTCAATTACGTAAACATTTCACGAACTGCCATGAGACTAGGCTGTCTGGTAAGACTTGTAAGTCTGCGAAATATGATAGAAAAGGCTGCGATATACAAAAAAACTTATCAGTGTTACCTCTCATCGTGTACTTAATTTTCTCAAGTTTCAAGAAAGACATTACATCTTTAAGCCACTGTGAAACTGAAGGAGGGTTTGGAGACTTCCACTGTAAGAGAATTTGACGTTTGGCTAGTAAAGATCTGAAACTAAGAACTTCTTTCTGTGTCAAATTTGAACAAAGACGAAGAAAAAACAACCTGTCAAAATGACATATATATATATATATATTATAGTGATGATTATTCAAAACAAAGGTCTGAGAATGACAAGTAATCTGCTACTGGGTTGGGTTCAATGAGCGCATACACACGTGTATGTTTGTGTGATTAAGATCTGAGAAATTCCAGCCACCACAGCTTCACACAGTGAAGCACAATATGACACAAAGTGTTCAATAGTTGCTTTAAAGAAGCAAACCCTCACCACCATTCAGAATGTTTAAAAAAATCTTTGATTATATGTATCTAACTTTCATTCAGATATCCACATTCACAAACACATTATGTGTACAACAAGATTAGAACATATCTTATATTCTTTTACGCAAGCTGACTCTCTATAGAATCAAAATCAGCTTTAATGGTCAAGTAAGTGTGATTACACATACAAGGGCATGTGATTCAGACATAACAAATATTTGAACTGAGCAGAAAGGCATGAAGTGTGAATAAAATCGGTCTCACACTTACCTTTTTTGGGTAGAGACCTGAGACACTGTTATTGTGAGCTTATATGATGACATACTTTAATTTATAGCATTTTGGTGCATTTTTGTGCTCTTCACACAACACTGGTTGACCTCTGCTAGTATTTATGAATGAAAGCACTTTCTGGCAAACCACATTCTGTCACATTTAGTCAACAGGAAGCTGTGACACATAACTAAGCCTCACAATAACAGCATCACGTGTTTTAACTGGCAAAAAAGAGGATGAGTAGACATTGATTTCATTCACACTTTATGCCTTTTTTGCTCAGTTAGGTACTGTGTTTGTGCTTCCTGTTTATCCCCAGATAGGGCCGAGCAGGTAAGGTGTACTGACAGCAGTGTAGGAGAACACGTGGAGCGTGTCTTATGTCACTAATAGACACCTGCTTAATCTACAACTTAGTCAATAATTTGCCAGTATATTGTAACACAAATCAGTGGATTACACTGTACATAGTACTGTACAGTGACTGAACTGGTCTTGCCTAATGTTGTTTATTGCTTACACTCTTGATACAGCAGTGTTCAGGTGTGTTCACACAGAACACAAGGTGATTTTACACAGGTGTAAAATCACCATACAATCATACACACGTGTATGTTTGTGTGATTAAGATCTGAGAAATTCCAGCCACCACAGCTTCACACAGTGAGGGGATTTCTCCTTGTGAAGCACAATATGAAAGTGTTCAATAGTTGCTTTAAAGAAGCAAACCCTCACCACCATTCAGAATGTTTAAAAAAATCTTTGATTATATGTATCTAACTTTCATTCAGATATCCACATTCAGAAACACGTTATGTGTACAACAAGATTAGAACATATCTTATATTCTTTTACGCAAGCTGACTCTCTATAGAATCAAAATCAGCTTTAATGGTCAAGTAAGTGTGATTACACATACAAGGGCTCTGACACTGGCATTATTTGCTCCAGGCTTGTTGCTCTCAATGCTCAGCTCTATATGAGGATTGTAAACAGTAATACAAGAGGTTGCTTATATATCGGAGGTAGGTGGACAAATACAGTTTTTGTTTGACAGATATTTTTATGTTTAAATGATGTGTCTAACACTATAAAATATATAATTTACTTGAAAAGGTAGAAACTTGGTGTAACAGGGTTATTACACAGAAATTGATCCTGACACTGACTGGTGTTAAGTGTGCATCATGGCGACGGCCTGTGAGAAGGAACTGTTCTTGTTGTGTCTGGTTCAAAGAATTTCTAATAAGGGAAGAAGTTCCACTCTCTCGTTACTTCCGGCTTCTGAACTAGTTGCAGTTCCACCAGAGTTCCATATAAGGGGGTGCTCACAGGCCAGTGCAGAATGAATGGGACTCTATGGAGCTATACCCCTCAAAATCCACTTTTCTCAGGATATCATTTTTTGTCTAGTAATTTGAATGTTGCATTCGAAAGGGGAGGCTAAGAAAATACACACTGCTGGGTGTTAGATTTTTTTAAAGTGGCTTTTTTGTTCTAAAAAGCCGTTTAAAATGTCAATGACGTCATACACATATACGGCCAGAGATACTGCTTTACAGCAAGCTCTGAGTCGCTTCCTTTGTTCTCTCGAAGCATCGACAACACAGCTGACAGGTTAGGCTCTCCCTGTTAATACACGTCCTAGAAAGAGGTTTGCTAATGTTTTAAAGACCACGCCGAAATATTCACTCTGACATTCTGGTTCTGTCTAATGTGAAGTGTGTTGTTATATTAAAGGAAAAAAGCACAGAGGAAATTGTGTGCATGTGTGTGTGTGTGTGTGTGTGTGTGTGTGTGTGTGTGTGTGTGTGAGAGAGAGAGAGAGAGAGAGAGAGAGAGAGAGAGAGAGAGAGAGAGAGAGAGAGAGAGAGAGAGAGAGAGAGAGAGCTACAGAGAGAGAGAGAAAGAGAGAGAGAGAGAGAGAGAGAGCTACAGAGAGAGAGAGAGAGAAAGAGAGAGAGAGCGAGAGAGCCAGAGAGAGAGCCAGAGAGAGAGAGAGAGAGAGAGATCTACAGAGAGAGAGAGAGAGAGAGAGAGAGAGAGAGAGAGAGAGAGAGAGAGAGAGAGAGAGAGAGAGAGAGAGAGAGAGAGAGAGAGAGAGAGAGAGAGAGAGAGAGAGAGAGAGAGAGAGAGAGAGAAAGAGAGAGAGAGAGAGAGCCAGAGAGAGAGAGCGCTACAGAGAGAGAGAGAGAGAGAGAGAGCTACAGAGAGAGAGAGAGAGAAAGTAAACTGAACTTGTTTCTTAAGGGCATTGAGAGTTCCCACAGGATCAAACCGGTTACAGCTGGTGATGTCTAAAATGAGCCTCCTCTCATTGTTCTCTGGAGGAAGCATACTGTATATGAACATATTTGGAAGTTAGTTTCTGTCTCAACCATAGACTGTATATAATATTAACAGTCTATGGTCTCAACTGGATTGTGCTGAGACCATTGTTAGTTAGGTAACTGGGCAATTATCTTTTCTTTGCATTACAGAACCCACCAGCTACAGCTTTGTGTGGGGAATCCCATATTTCTCTGAAACAGTAAGGTCTGTTTTGAGAACTTGTGTTGACTAATCAAAGAAATGAAGCTGTAAAAGATTGTTTTCTTCTCTCTCCAATGGAAAACAGAGTCTCTGCAACTACAAACCAAATTGTACACCGTGATGATTTGAAGCTCCTCAAGTGTAGCCACTTTGAATACTGAAATAGATTTAAGATTTGTGTTGAAAATGACTCAGAGAAAGGATTTAATTAGCTGATATGATAGCTGGTGCACCCCAAAGCTCCCCAACTTAAATGCATCTTGCTTTCCAGAAGTAGGAGGGTACAATAACGGAGTATAGTCTCCTGTGAAAGCAGAATTAGTGTGTATGTGTGTGTGTGTGTGTGTGTGTGTGTGTGTGTGTGTGTGTGTGTGTGTGTGTGTGTGTGTGTGTGAGTAATGTTTTACATAGAAATGAGGAAGTGTGCAGCCTTATTCAGCTTAGGCCTACTGCTTCTACTCTTTAAGAAACCAAGCCCTTATCTTTTTCATTTATTTACTTTTGTCATTTCTTTTATTGAAAGAGAGTTAATAACATAAATAGCAACACATCACAAGCCGTGCCGATTTTGAACAGCTCACCCGGAGACTGAAAGCAGGACACATTCAGAAACCGTATCTCACTCAGAACAGCATGGATGGATTTTTTTCAAAGTTTGTATGTGTGTGGAAGCACCAGAGACACAAAAGAACACCCCAGAAAAAGTGTTTTTTTCATAATATGGGCACTTTAAACGTCTCAAGTTCACTGTGTGTGTGTGTGTGTGTTTGAAAAAATAAGATATGCAGTCATCATGATATATATATATATGTCCAATAATGACTGTGGTTTAATGTATTTCCCTATAGTTTTTATGATACTTAGGTTTTTACATTTGAACTTTTCCACGCTTATGAAATCACTGTACCGTTTGTTCACTGAAGCTCAAGTCACTTACAAGTCCCTCAAATAACTGTAACTACACTTTCCTGATAACAGTGTTTATATAGTTAGACCCTGTGTGAGTGAAAAAAATATGCATAATCATCATGACTCCATTTATTTGGAAAATTTCTACACTTCTGGTCCAAAAGCTACTTTAACTTCACATAATCATATTTACGTAGGCCTACACAAGTATTGCATTAATCTTTTAAATTTTGATTTTATCATGCATTATCTTATAATAACCCTTATAGCCTGTTTCTTGTGCTCCTGTAACATTTGATTATTATCCCCGTGTGGCTCAATACAATGTTATCTTATTTTTCCAGTGCTGTATTTCACACTGTGATTGTGTTCATGTATTAAATTCATTTATTAAGGTTCCACGCGCTAAAAAAGTATGGTTATTACCAATAGTGTGCTGCAAAAGACTTAACAATAAGTGTACTGCAAAGGATAGTTTTAGCAACTGATACAAACCTTCACTGTGATGAACTACTACACCCAATCAACCCTTTACAACTCAAAGTTCGCTTGAGTTAAGATTATAGATTATTCTGCCCACCTCTTCCACCCCCATTTACCCGCCCACCCCGCACATTGCTGGACCTCATTTAGGACAGGTCCCACATATACACACACACACACACACACGCACGCACGCACGCACGCACGCACGCACGCACGCACGCACGCACACACACACACACACACACACACGACAATAAAACAAAAACAAAATAATAAGCAAAGAGGCATTATAAAGAGATTTCTCCTTTTTTAAGTGGCTTCCTCACATTCTCCAAACAGTCCTTTACGATTCACAGAAACTCCACACTGCCCCTAAACTATTACAGTAACTCCAATACTAATGAACCGCACCCTCTCAGCCACTAACATGGCTTGAGTTCAAACAAGCCATGATCAGATCAAGAGAATGTAAGACTGCATTGTGGTAGTGAAAATTAAACTTTGTATGCCAGTTAACTACCCCTTCTACTAATAGTTAACTGGAATAACTGAGCAACTAAAAGCACAAAAGAAAAAAAACACAAGAGTCGAAGAGAGAGGGAAAGCATGCTGATTGTATCTGAATTTGTCTTCCACAAGATGTCAGCAAAGCTTCTTTACACTGAAGTCACACACAATGAGGGTTTTATCAACAAATGAGGCCTTCTGCTTCTTCATGTTTGAACATGACTTATAAGATAAACAATTGTACAAATCAGTGGTTAATACAAACAATTTCAGTATGAGCACACATCCTGACGAGGCATTATACATGTGTACATGTTTAAAAGTGAGGCAGTATGGAGAAATCAAAGCAGCCCACACACAAGTGGACATTTTCCATGTTGGAAAGTTGTTGGTCTGACTCACCAGATGGCTGTGCCCTTGGCTGTTCATCACAGTTTCACATTAGTGTGTTAAACAAGCTAAGCTCAGGAATGTGAGCTTAGCATTTAACATGTGTCAAAAGGGCAAACCTTAAATAACTTATTCTTAAACGTGCAATATGTAACTTTCTGCCTCTAGGGGTCTCTCAACCAAAACCATGGTTTGTAAACACAGACGAAGTTGCGTGGAATTATGGGAGTTGCAGTTTTTATTGTTAAACACATCGCTGGTTAGAATGCATCTGTTCACGGGCGAGTGCACCCATTCAAGTTTATTCACGTTACGTTTAGTAACGTTTATTCATGTCATTCTAAGAAAATAGCTGCATTGTCCTCAATATAATTACGTTCTTATTGATTTGATCTGTATTGGTAGCTAGCTGACCAGTTAGCTAGTGAGCCAGCAAGCTAACATTAGCCAGCAGTGCAGCAGCAGAACATCTCCAAGCTGCCCAGAACGATCTCCCTCTTCACATTTCTGTAATCTTAACTATTTGTTTTGGTGCTTAACCCACCTTTTGTCGGGTTAATTTAGCTAACTGTAAAGACAGCTAAACGCGAAGGGGGGAGAAATTCGGCAGGAAGGAGATTTTTGGCACGAACACCGGTAGCGCTAACGGAGACGCAGCTAACGTTGTGGATGGCTGCTGTTGTGACTGGATGCCTGGCTCTCATATGGCTGTATATATATGTATGTATGTTTCCCGATGCTTCATTAAACTGCCGTTAGCATTGTTAGCATCTGGCACTGAAGTTAAGTGCTGGCCAGATAAGGATTGCTGTAATATTGGGTGGCTGTTGGCTGGCTAGGGGCTAACTAGCCAGCTAACTAGCCCCTAACTAAATTAGCATTAGATTAGTTGTCTATCTATACATCTAACGTTAAAGTTACTAGTGAACTTATTCGTGGGTTAGCCCGGCGCTGCTTTTATCTGTAGTCAAAACAATCATACTAAAAATAACTTGTAACCCTATGATGTTACCCACCAAGCATTAGCATTAACTTTAGCTAGCTACTTGTCAACCAACACACTGTAGTAACGTTACGCTTGATTAATATTGATATGTATCAATAAATAAGGTTTCTGTTGCATTACTGTGTTGCAAAGTGGCATGTAGTTAATCACAAAATGATGCCTTGTGGCAGAAAAAGCAGTATCACGGTTACAAGTATTTTTTACTGTGACATTGTACGATTTACAATTACTCCTGAACATATCATCTGGGTGCCATGTTTTGACAGGAGTTACAAGTAACTAGAGGGTGAAAGGTTATATGACACCACTGACGGGCGACTATTTATGAAACGTGACGTGTCTGAAAATAAAATAACATTTCTCTGGGTTTGCCATTTGGTGGAAACATTTGGGATAGTGTAACTCCAAAAAATATATAACATAGATATGGTCGTTTTTAGACATTTTAATGCAGAAATGTTACATATTGTACCTTTAAGCAGACCTTTTTTAATTACTTTTGTAACCAACCTTGAGTGCCTGGTCATGGTTTTTTTTGACTTTCTTGGTCATAATTCTTCTTCCTTTTTGTAACTTCTTCTTCTACTTCTATTGATGTTGTAATAGTTGTTGGTGTTGTAAGTAAGCATGCCAATCTCATTTTCAGCTGGTGATGATGTAATCACTTTCCTTTGTGTGTGAACAAGCCCGATGTAGCTTTAGCTTTATTACTATGTAGGGGATTTTATGGTGGCTTGTTTGTTTGCATGTTACATGACTTGTTCTGAATTGACGCTTATGAATCATTACTTAGCATAAAGCACTGGAAACTCCATATATATATATATATATATATATATATATATATATATATATATATATATATATATATATATATATATATATATATATATAACCATATATGCTCAGTACCATACCTGCACTAATGAAGAGATGTCAGAGTGAGGGTGCTGCAGCTGTCGATGGAAAAGCTCCCTGAGCTGTTTGGGGTTCAGTGCCTTGCTCAAGAGCACCTTGGCAGTGCCCAGGAGGTGAACTGGCACCTCTCCAACTTGAGCCAACGACGCTCCGGTTCCCAACCCAACTCCCTACAGACTGAGCTACTGCCACCACAAAGCAGGGGAAAGTACACAGGACAACCCACTGTTTGACATTGGAGAAGATTAGTTTAATAAACTCTGTTAAGTTGCTGCTGATTGGCAGTCATGTTGTTAGTCTGTAGGCTACATCTCTGAGCGGTGCTCAGCATTCATCTAAGACCCGTCCTGCAGATCTCTCTCACGTTGCACCATCTCCTCCCTGCTACCTGTCAATCACCTCAAGCTCCGGCCGCGGCTCCAGCTATCTGGCCCTCACCGGCCTCGGCTTACGCATCACCTCGCCTCAGGCAGCAAAACCAATTAGTGTCTGATAGTAAAGCAGAGAACTTCTGAGCTCTGTTTTAATTTCCTTCTCCCTGTGACCACAAAACAATCTCCACCATTGACCCACGGCATCTCTGGTCAAGTGGAAAGATTTTAGAGGGATACAATAATGATTTTGTGCTTCACTGTTCATGAAAAGTGAAAAATAAACCGCCTGCCTAATGCTGTTAAAATTCTGTTTGTATTCCTCTGTGTGTTTGGACGTTGAGGTATTTTAATATTTACTTACTCTTTTTTTTTAGGCGTGGACATATTTACATTACAAATATTTGATTTCCAGCCCTCTTAAACTCCGTCATCGAACACCAAACCTGTTATACTTAACAGAAGCACTGCCAGCACGGTGTTCTGGGCAACATATTTTAAAATTATGAACTTTTGTGATCCGTGCTCAATGTTTCAGGTCTGATTTCAAAGCCATAAACCAACAGTTGACTCTGATTTTCTGAACCACCTTTAGGAAACATCAATCGGTGTATCATGCATTGTTGCTTCGCATAGTTTTGTGTTAAGAGAGAGAGAGAGAGAGAGAGAGAGAGAGAGAGAGAGAGAGAGAGAGAGAGAGAGAGAGAGAGAGAGAGAGAGAGAGAGAGAGAGAGAGAGAGAGAGAGAGGGATAGAGAGAGAGAGAGAGAGAGAGAGAGAGAGAGAGAGAGAGAGAGAGAGAGGGGGAAATACGCTTAATGCCATATGGGATTACAGATTGAATTTGGTTGTAGATCAAAGAGATTTTAGAGGGATACAATAATGATTTTGTGCTTCACTGTTCATGAAAAGTGAAAAATAAACCGCCTGCCTAATGCTGTTAAAATTCTGTTTGTATTCCTCTGTGTGTTTGAACGTTGAGGTATTTTAATATTTACTTACTCTTTTTTTAAGGCATGGACATATTTACATTACAAATATGTTATTTCCAGCCCTCTAAATAGAGATGAAACAAATAAAAACGTCCCTTTTGAATCTGTTCGTTTGTTTTATCTGCATTTATTTGTATCCAAAATGTGCTTTATTGTTTCCTGATGAGTCACTGTGTGTTTTTGAATTTGGCTGACAGAACAAGATTAGCTGCTGTGATTGTTTCCATTGAACAAAACCCAACACGGTTAGTAACAAAACAAAACATCATCCTCTGTCTGAGTCATCTCATCAAAAGTTCCCACTCCTATTGTTATTGGTGAAGCTGGCAATTAAGGCCAATCTATCTCGGTGCTTTGTGGGAGTTTTGTTCACCTGCATCGATCATTTTGTCTTTTCTACCTCTGCATTGCTTTCTGTTTGGCTGGCAGTGTTGGGCAAGTTACTTCCAAAATGTAATACATTATTGATTACTAGTTACTGTCATTTGAGAGTAATTAGTTGTATTACAATATTACTGTCTCTGAATTGTAATGCTTTACATTAGTGCTGTCAAATGATTAAAATATTTAATCGCGATTAATCGCATTAATGTCATAGTTAACACGCAATTAATCACAATTAATCGCACATTTTTATCTATTCTAAATGTCCCTAGATTTCTTTTTGTCCAATTATTTTTCTCATTTTAATACTCTTTTCAACATGGAAAAGTGGATGGGCTTGCTTTGTGCTTTTGCCGGCTGGCTTTGACGAGGGGGCGGGGAATTGGCATCAGCTGTGTGGTATTTCAGACTGGACGTGCTGCGATGATAGCTCAGTTCACAACGACAAAACACACAGATCACTTTGGTCTTGTCAATGGAACCATTTGGCAACTTTTTAAAAGTAAACTTTCCATTCAGAATGTTACTGGCATCCATTTCTGCATCTCCTGCTTGCCATCCACTCAAAACGTGACGTTAGCCTACTACTCTTTGTCCGGCTCGCGAGCCCAAACAAGTGTGTGCGGTGTGCCTGTTGTTTTGTTTCCGGTCTAGCTAGATCCGGTGTGGTGTTGTAGTTTTTCTAACGTTACTAGTTGCTGCAACAGCATGTGAAAAAAACTACAAAGTTTGCTTGGCCAAAAAGAACGTTAATCTCGCGATAAAAAAATTGACGTCGTTAAAATGGGTTTGCGATAACGCCGTTAATAACGCGTTTAACTGACAGCACAGCACTACTTTACACTACTTTTGCGTTACTTTTGAGTTTCTTTCACCAAAATAAAAGCGGAAGTATGACTTGGCAGGTAGCTTGTGAATTTCACCACGGGATCAACAAAGTCTCATCTTTATCCACTATGTACATCATAATTTATTCATATTATTTTGTATACAAGTATATCAGCTTGGACACGCTGTGATATCTGTATCATTTGGACAGCTCCGTGGTCATGAGTGGTAAGGAAAGGATCATGGTTATAGTTTGTGATGATGACGTGATCATTTAGTGAGGGAAGTGAGAGGTCAGGCTCAGTACAATGCAGCATCCCTGCAGTTGAAGGAATTCAAAATCATATTTTAACCAGTTAATACAGTTAATACTGTGCTGGCTTTAACCTATGTAACCTGTGTAATTTTACTCACCATGCAATTTCTTATATCCGCAATTTGTGCAATTCCCTTACTATATGTAATTTATTTCATAATAGGGCACGTACAATACCCTACTATATATATATATATATATATATATATACTATATCAGGGCCTGTACAATATCCTCTCAACCAGTGAATGATTTTTATTTTTATTGTCCTAAAGTACATTGTCTTGTTATATGTTGTCATGTACTGTACTGTCTGTGACAAACTATATGATTAATAATTAATGCATGTGTTTGTTTGCAGCTGTTGTCAGCGCTTCCCCCAAAACAAATTTCCTACGGGACAACATTTTTCTAAACTCTGTTGAAACAGGACCAACCAAAAGCAGGAAATAGACGATGGGTGCCCCGTTGTAAACGAACAGAAAACAGAAAAAAAATTGAACTTGGAGGGCTGACTCATGATCACATAAATACTTGATATTCACTTTTGTTGCACCATTTCACTAATCATGAGAAGATAAAGGCAAATATGTTCAGCAAGGACTTAGTTCAGTTCAGTTGTCCCAGGGCCATCAACAAAAATGGTCTGACAAAATGGCAGAGCAAATTGTGCATGTGGCGTAAAGAGTAAACAAAATATATAATTTTTTTAGGCTGTGACAACTCTACGAACAGAACCTCTGAAAATCTGCAGGGTTCTTTTTTGTTTCCCTTCAGAGACAGTGGTGTAGTCTACAAGACATGCAGGTATACACAGTATACCCACTAAGAAAGCTCCAGGATTTCCATATACCCACTTAAAAATGTCCAATGACACGCAACAACATACTTTCCATTATATTTTTGATATATTTTGAATTGTCATTTGTGTTTTTCTTCTTCACATAGGCTAAATAAAGGTATTTTCACCATAAAGTGGTGCATAAAAGTGTATCCGAATGGAGGAAATGAAGTCGTTGATGCTTCCCTAGGGGGAGGACACCCAGACCCCATCCCCCCCACCCCCCACACCAAAGGCAGTACATTAGACTACACCACTGTTCAGAGAAGACTACAACGAGTAAAAATGTTTTAGGATTTGAATAAATGAAGGATGAGGGAAGCCTTGTCACGGTCTATGGGTTTTCCCTGAATAGGAAATGACTGGTAGCCAATGGAGCATGACAAGAGTGTGTACATTTTATAAAAAAAAATGTTGTGGGAAAATGTGTCTGTTGTGCACTCACCAGTAGTCTAAAGGCCTGGACACATAGAGCCGATAATCGGCCATTGGACAGTCTTGCGAGGTCAGTGACTCGAGTCTGTTCGGTGTGTTCCGTGTCGTTGTCTGTCCGAGGGGCCGTCGTCCTTTATTTTGGCTGATTTGACATGTATAATTGGTGGGGCGGGCACTGCCGGCAGTCGGACTCAAATGACCCATTTGATTGGTAGAGTGCTAACCCGGAAACAGAGAGCGGAATGAGCGTGACTAGAGTCTCTCAAAATCTCACGAAAATCTTTTAAACTGACCTTTGTTGATCTGAAATGAAGACAGATTCAGCAACTGCACGGCCTATTTCTCTCTTAAAATGTTTTCAGAAACACGTTTCGGTGAACTATTTTAGTACAATACGAGATCGTATTCTGAACAAGCCGTCATGACGGTCTGTCTTTGAATTTCCAGAGAAACAAGACCCATGTGACGCGTTCATCCAATCAGCTGCCGGTTTTAATTTTTCGGCGACAATACAGATTAGCGCCGCCTGCTGTTATGGAGACGTATTACGTCTCGTTGCTTTGGTGTGTTCGAGGCACTTTTTTGACCAATTTGGGGAGACTGATCAGTCCAACTGCCTTTTCTGCTGACATTTGGCCGTCGGCTCTGTGTGTCTGGGCCTTTACTAATACGATCTCATTGGTCTGTAGTGGTGTTATGTCAATACATTTCAACGTGAGGCTGAGGATCGCTGTTAGTTAACTTTGTTGAACATTTGATTTTAACCGTCACAGAAAAAATTGCATAGTTAGTCTGATGCTCAGTTCTAAATGCACTCTAAGGTCTGTTATTTCTCCATAACTGACCTAATTTACAGGTAATCATATATCACTGTACAATAAGGAACTTTTGAAATTAAATTAACAAATGGCCCCACCCTGTGTCTAAAAGGAGGTATTGTTTTCTGCTTTTGCAAATGAATATTTAGCTAATGTAAGTTAGAATGAAGATTAGCCTGAATCGATTCTGTGAGCACAGAACTTTTAATTATCTTTCATGCATTCTTGTTAAATTAAATTGAATTTGATCATGAGTGGGCCACCAGCCTTGCTGCCGCTCCGGGTGCCACAACTACAGGTCAGGAACAAAGCTGCCACCAAGTCCTCTTCCCACTGGGAAACTGTTGTTGACGACCTTTTGAGTCTCCACCCTGGGCATCAACTTTGAATATTAACTTAAACTCCGTCATCGAACACCAAACCCGTTATACTTAACAGAAGCACTGCAAGCACGGTGTTCTGGGCAACATATTTTAAAATTATGAACTTTTGTGATCCGTGCTCAATGTTTCAGGTCTGATTTAAAAGCCATAAACCAACAGTTAACTCTGATTTTCTGAACCACCTTTAGGAAACATCAATCGGTGTATCATGCAGTTTTGCTTTGCATAGTTTTGTGTTAAGATTAATTCATGCAAAAGAGAAGCAGACTGAAACTTAGAGAGAGAGAGAGAGAGAGAAGGAAATATGCTTAATGCCATATGAGATTACAGATTGAATTTGGTTGGCATGCACACACGCACCCCCCCCCACACACACACACACACACCCACACAAACACACACACACACACACACACACACACACACACACACACACACACACACACACACACACACACACACACGTAAATGGACAGGACAAGGTGAACAAGGGTTTGCATCATGTCCTCAGCTATGAAACAAAAGGCAGGTGATTTAAAGAGAATCAGGATGCTGAATCACCAACGAGGAATCTCTCTGTGGTGAAATGAAAACACGATAAAAGTAACTTAAAAGAGAAAAAGAGGCAGACAGAAGGTGACAGAGAGAGAGGGAGATCAGAGTTGTCAAGATAGACAAAGGAAAGGAAGAACAAACAAACTTTTCTTCTTTCACCTTAACTGTCTTTCTCCGTCCTTTTCATCCCAGCTCCCTTTTTTCCTGAAATCATGAAAAAGGAGAACGCTGTTTTTTTCTTTTAAAGATGCCAGAAATATATTCTGCAACCTTTCAACCTGAGCTCTTCATTAGATATCTGATGTCAACAGGACTTAAGGTCAAAATATGAAAACACTTTATCACATGGGATCATATTTTGATCAATTTGTAAAATGTGTCAGTCGGATAGGGTTCATCTTTTCTACTGGCTCTCCAGCCTGCAGGATGATAGCTGGCTTGACCCTTGAGCATGTTTATAATTAAAAACAGCACCAGCTTTAATCCCAAATCAGATCAGCAAAATAACTCTGCAAAACACTACTAAAGCAACAACTGCAACCTTGACTCCATAAATAGAAATATGTTGTGTGCTATCTATGTTGCATTATACTGGCCACCTATAGGACTTTAACTATCAAACTAAAATGGAAGGAGCCTCTCTGATTTTCTCAACAAGCATTCATCCGATCGACTTCACACTTGGTGGGTGGATTGCTGAGGACCCAAGGAAGTGCAGTGTTGAGTGTGAGCTCTTTAGATCTACAGGAAATATATATTAGTAGTGTGTTACATACACACTTTGTAGTTTATTACAGAACTGTTACACCTCAGAATTGCATGCTGGGTACAGGTCGCTCTCCGTTGCTCACTACAGTACATTCAAGCACAGCATTAGCTTTGTGTGTCTTTGTGCATGGGTGTATAGTGTCAAGTATTTTTTATTTGTTTATGTAACTGTTTATACATAGCAGGAAATATGTTTTCCATGTCCAAATATTCAAAGACACCCTAGAAACGGGAATTTTTTTTTTTATAAAATGTGGTAAAGGTTGAGCTTCACACAGAGAGGAAATTATCGGTTTCCCCAGAGCCTCCCTAACACCACATTATTCCAAACAAATTATCCGTACACTTATAATATCCCCTCTGGAGGAACAGCCTTCAGCTAATTAATGGGATTTATGGGATGCTGCTGTTTAAGCTTGGTGATGTCTTTACGAAGGATAAGATGGAAACAGATGGAAATCAGCGAGAGAGAAAGAGGACCAGCGATCCATTTATCACCATCAATTACACTCATTTATTTTCAATTAGCCTCTCATACGGTCGGTGTTTAGTTCATTATCGCTGCTGTAAACACTTGGAGCAAAATGCAAGAAATATATGCGCATATTGAAACACATTAACATACAAAAGAAATGCAATTAAGCAAGACAGTCAACAAAAAAGCATATTTTTCAGCTTCTACAGGCACAGCTGCTACCTATACTCTTTCGCCATATCCCATGGGTCTATACGGTACATGCGGAGGAATTTTAGATATTTTTTCGAATGAAAAACCATGTGACGCATTCTAGCTGTCGACCACGGATGAAAATAAGAATGTGAAACAGAGCCATGACTATAATCTAAATGGCAGAATATAAAAAGGGGGCAACAAAAGCAGGTTTCACACTGAGATGGAAAAATGAAACCAGGCAAAAATCAAGACAGATTGACAGAAGCCGCAGAATAAAACAAAGTGAGGATGAAGTAGGTGGAGGATGAAGGCTGTTTTTTTTATCTGAACGTGTAACACAACCAGCATTCTTTCTTCTACTTTTGGCAGGAAAACCACTCTCTCCTCCTCTGCGAAAAGAAGCAGCGCATCAACACGATAACATACTGACAGGATCCAACACACACAGTGCCAAGAATTCATAATAGAGAGAAGGTTCAGAAGTATTTATAATGGAGAGACCAGCAGCTCAACTTCAGCTGAGGACAGGAATTTTAAACAGACACTTCTAGTATCTTAAAGCAACCTCACATGCAAACAGCTGCACAGACATCCTTATACCGACAAACAACTTGTTAAATAGGCCATTCAATCTATTGATTAATCAGCGTATGCATAACCATACTACAATCATATACTTGTTGCTTCTATCAGTAAACATCATTAGTACAAACCAGACATCAATTTTCCTCAGTGTAGTGCCAAAAAACCTCCATATTCACAGGCTAATTCTAAATCACATAACATTCATGCCAATAGAATCCCCCCCAAAGCTAATACAAAACTCAAGAAAATCGAGATTAACAATGGCCGAACCTAACCAAAAGTGTTTTTAACCTCAAAATGTTGATGGTATCTGTAATACATCATAATGCTAAACACGAACAAACCCAGGATAGTAAGTGGTTGCAAAGCTACAGATTAAATATGGTATGTTGGCTAAAGAAAAAAATAAGCATGATTAGAAATATGTAAAAGTGTAAATAGGATAGATGTTCTGTCACTCACTTTGAGACTTTTGTTCTGCAATTGCTTAGTTTATCATCTTGATTGACTGTGACAGAGCAGCAATAACAGAAATGTGCGATGATGTGTGAGTTCTTTGTCCAGCCTCCTTAATGTTGTCTTCAACAGTCTCCACCAGCATCAGAAGCTTGTAGGAAAAACACACTCAGCCCATGTTAACATAAGGCCCTTTATCCCATAACTATGAATCCCCCAACAACAGTGTGCATTCAAAATTGGTGGGGAAATGGCGGAAACAAATAAAGAGTCTACAGTCATGCTAGCGGCTCTGTGTGAGGCTGTACAATCAAATCAGGGACATCAGATGGAAGTTAGCCTTCTAGGCTAACTATATAGATTAGTGGATGGCACTGACAAAACTACAGTATGATCTCAGGCTTTCAGTGCAAATCAGTCACTTTCTTATTGAAACCAGCTTCATGAGCTGCTGTTATAAGTTAAAGCGCAGTTTACTGTGTCCTTTCATTGTTCTTTCGGTGTCACACACACACACAGACACACACACAGACACACACACACACCCACACACACACACACACACACACACACACACACACACACACACACACACACACACACACATGCACACACACACACACACACACACACACACACACACACACACACACACACACACACACACACACACACACACACACACACACACACACACACACACACACACACACATTGATGGATAGATATGCACCTGCTTAAGTTAATTTTACTGTTTAGTGCAGTTGACAGTGGTAATTAAAAACTAATTAGAAAGGAGATCAGAGCAATCAGCCGTGTAACACATGTATGGGGAATCCAGCTTATATTAGTTTCTCATGTTGCCAAGCATGAATGCAAATGTATATACCTTCTTATATTCACTTTTTAAACTTCAGCATACAGTAACAGAGGAGACTAAAGAAGGGAAAAGCGAGTTTAGCTGTTGTTTCAAATGGAATGAAACAAGATATTCTTCTGTAATCTTTGAGGGTTGTATTGCACACACACACACACACACACACACACACACACACACACACACACACACACACACACACACACACACACACACACACACACACACACTGTAAAAACATCAAAACAAAGTGAGTCACTTTTCCCTTCTTTAGTCTCCTCTATTACTGTATGTTGAACTTTAAAACGTGAATATAAGAAGGTATATACATTTGCATTCATGCTTGGAAACAAGGAAAAACTAATTTAAGCTGGATTCCCCATACATGTGTTACACGGCTGATTGCTCTGATCTCCTTTCTAATTAGTTTTTAATTACCACTGTCAACTGCACTAAACAGTAAAATTAACTTAAGCAGGTGCATATCTATCTATCCATCAATGTGTGTATGTGTGTGTCTATCTATCCATCAATATCACACATGCACACACACTGTAGAAAATATCAAAACAAAGTGACAACAGCTGTGGAAAATTAAGAGCTTGTCCAACTGTGTGTACCCACGTATGAGTCATCTGTCTGTGTGTGTGTGTGTGTGTGTGTGTGTGTGTGTGTGTGTGTGTGTGTGGATCTAAGCAAGTGTTTCCATCAGGGATTCATAATGTGTTTGATCCCTTTTCTCTCAGAGGGAAGCGAGGCGTGTGAAAATGATAAAGGATGCGAGGAAGCACTGTAGCCGGCTCAAACACTGCCAGCTTTTGACTGACGGCCGCGGCTGCCAAATCTATTGATCAAATCGATGTATCCGTTCCGAGAGTCAGATCTGAGCCACACAGACTTTACACCAACAGCAGCCTTTAGAGGATCCTTCTGAGTACCAGTATGTCTTGTTGTGAAACTCGACCAACTGCATGTTAAAACAACTAATTGCCTCTCACTGGAACTTTTGTTGCAATTGACTCATGGAGACAACTATGCTCATGTCAGCTATTATCTGCAGTAAACTGTTGCTAATTGCAGCATTCTGTATGGCCGATGCTTTGCTCAAATATACTTGGCTAGTTAACGTCAGGCTGCTCAATTTTATTTGCAGTCGGTGCACCGAAGTGACAGCCCCTGCTCCTGCAGCTGGCATAGACATGCTAGGGAAAATGAAAAGCGCAATCTGATCCTCTCGCTAATTGTAAATAATTGCTAGTAATAAATGCTGGTTTTAATATTTGAGAGAATCTGACAGAGATTAGAATGCCAAAAACAGAATTGTGGCCCTTATGGCACCATATGCTTTGTGATTATCCTGTCACAGCCTCAAAGGTCTTCTAATTGGAGCCATGTGCTCCTTTTTTCAGCAAAGCACTCACACTGATTCACTTCACACATTAATGCACGGGAGATGTCAAGTATGACAGCAGTCTAAGTGCCTGGTCACTCCAGATAGTGGCACCACAATATTCAGTCATGCATGCTTGTGAAATGGCTGGTGCTGGAGGGTTGGCAACGTATTGACTTGTAGCGGGTCATGTTGTTGCTTTTGTTTATTGTAAAGCTAATTCATTTCTAACAGCAAGTTTCAAAGCCTCATTGTTCAGCAGAGAAGGGTTAGATAACATTTGGATATATGAAAACTGTTCCAACGAAAGTCAGCACTGTTGATATGCTTTGCAATTGGTTAAATCCATACATTTTCATAAAAATCAAACCCTGGGTTTAATGCTATTTATGGTATTTCTTTAGGAATACCCATTGCATGCATTTAAATTCCATACACGCCTCCACATAGTATTTTTTATTAGGAGTCACCATTTATGCTTTGGATTGGAAATGCCTACATATATGCACAAGGGATTCACAGGAAACAATGCAGCATGTATTCCAGAAAAGTAAATTATTGCTAAAGGAAAATGTCCTACTGCTGCAGCTTCATATTAAAAGTATACTGTAGCTGGCAAAACACAGTGTGGCTTTTATTATGAAGCATGTACTACACAACACTTAATGTTTCCACTAGTAACCACTGGTTTCAATCCGACAGGATTACAATTTAAACAGTATGACATTAACCAAAAGGGAACTCTATCTGAAAGAACTACATGAAGCGAAACCACTGGCCGCGTCAATTCCATTTAAATCAGCTGATGATGTGTTAGAATTGAGACCATAATGCATTTCTCTGCTGTTAATCTATAATGTTCAGCAACTATTATTGCTTTGTCAATAAATCGCTAAATGCATTACTTCCAGCAGAGCTCTGGAGTTACAAGCAGGTGCAAAACAGAAGTGGTCTATTTAGTTCTGTTTTGGATAAATTATGCTATCCTTCATGAGGAAACAATCTACAAATTTTTCAGTGCCATTTTTTTTAAACCTACAGGGATAAGTATGTGACAGTCAAGATAGATGTTTAGTGGAGTATTCCTTTACATGGAAGAAACCCATTTACCTTTTTTAACCATTTAACATTAGGTAAATTATTTCCTCACTAGAATGCTTCATGTCTGGCATCCATCCATCCATCCATCTTCATCCACTTATCCGGGGTCGGGTCGCGGGGGTAGCAGCTCCAGCAGGGGACCCCAAACTTCCCTTTCCCGGGCCAGATTAACCAGCTCCAACTGGGGGATCCCGAGGCGTTCCCAGGCCAGGTTAGAGATATAATCCCTCCACCTAGTCCTGGGTCTCCCCCGAGGCCTCCTCCCAGCTGGACGTGCCTGGAACACCTCCCTAGGGAGGCGCCCAGGGGGCATCCTTACCAGATGCCCGAAACCACCTCAACTGGCTCCTTTCGACGCAAAGGAGCAGCGGCTCTACTCCGAGCTCCTCACGGATAACTGAGCTTCTCACCCTATCTCTAAGGGAGACGCCAGCTACCCTCCTGAGGAAACCCATTTCGGCCGCTTGTACCCTGGATCTTGTTCTTTCGGTCATGACCCAGCCTTCATGACCATAGGTGAGGGTAGGAACAAAAACTGACCGGTAGATTGAGAGCTTTGCCTTCTGGCTCCAGCTCTCTTTTCAGTCTAACGGTGCGATAAATTGAATGTAATACCGCACCTGCTGTGCCGATTCTCCGACCAATCTCCCGCTCCATTGTCCCCTCACTCGCGAACAAGACCCCAAGGTACTTGAACTCCTTCACTTGGGGTAAGGACTCATTCCCTACCTGGAGAAGGCACTCCATCGGTTTCCTGCTGAGAACCATGGCCTCCCGATTTAGAGGTGCTGATCCTCATCCCAGCCGCTTCACACTCGGCTGCGAACCGATCCAGTGAGTGCTGAAGGTCACAGGCCGATGATGCCATCAGGACCACATCATCTGCAAAAAGCAGCGATGAGATCCCCAGCCCACCGAACTGCAACCCCTCTCCACCCGACTACGCCTCGATATCCTGTCCATAAATACTACAAACAGGATTGGTGACAAAGCGCAGCCCTGGCGGAGGCCAACTCTCACCTGAAACGAGTCCGACTTACTGCCGAGAACCCGGACACAGCTCTCGCTTTGGTCGTACAGAGATCGGATGGCCCTGAGAAGGGACCCCTCACCCCGTACTCCCGCAGCACCTCCCACAGTATCTCCCGGGGCACCCGGTCATACGCCTTCTCCAGATCCACAAAACACATGTAGACTGGTTGGGCATACTCCCAGGCTCCCTCCAGGATCCTTGCGAGTAAAGATCTGGTCCGTTGTTCCACGACCAGGGACGGAATCCGCATTGTTCCTCTTCAACCTGAGATTCGACTATCGACCGAACCCTCCTTTCCAGCACCTTGGAGTAGACTTTACCGGGAGGCTGAGAAGTGTGATACCCCTGTAATTGGCACACCCTCTGGTCCCCCCTTTTTTAAAAAGGGGAACCACCACCCCGGTCTGCCACTCCTTAGGCACCGTCCCAGACTTCCACGCAATGTTGAAGAGGCGTGTCAACCAAGACAACCCCTCCACACCCAGAGCTTTAAGCATTTCTGGACGAATCTCATCAATTCCTGGGGCTTTGCCACTGTGGAGTTGTTTAACTACCTCAGCAACCTCCACCAGGGAAATTGATGCCAATCCCCTCATCCTCCAGCTCTGCCTCTACCATAGAGGCGTATTAGTCGGATTTAGGAGTTCCTCAAAGTGCTCCTTCCACCGCCCTATTACCTCCTCAGTTGAGGTCAACAGCGTCCCATCCTTACTGTACACAGCTTGGATGGTTCCCCCTTCCCCCCTCCTGAGGTGGCGAACGGTTTTCCAGAAAGTACCTTGGTGCCGACCGAAAGTCCTTCTCCATGTCTTCTCCGAACTTCTCCCACACACGCTGCTTTGCCTCTTTCACGGCAGAGGCTGCAGCCCTTCGGGCCCTTCGGTACCTTGCAACTGCCTCCGGAGTCGTCTGGGATAACATATCCCGGAAAGACTCCTTCTTCAGTCGGACGGCTTCCCTGACCACCGGTGTCCACCACGGTGTTCGTGGGTTACTGCCCCTTGAGGCACCTAAGACCCTAAGACCACAGCTCCTCACCGCAGCTTCAGCAATGGAAACTTTGAACATTGTCCACTCGGGTTCAATGCCCCCAGCCTCCACAGGGATGCATGAAAAGCTCCGCCGGAGGTGTGAGTTGAAAGTCTGTCGGACAGGGGCCTCCTCCAGACGTTCCCAAAATATCCGCACTACCCGTTTGGGCTTACCAGGTCTGTCCAGAGTCTTCCCCCACCCCCTGACCCAACTCACCACCAGATGGTGATCGGTTGACAGCTCCGCCCCTCTCTTCACCCGAGTGTCCAAAACATATGGCCTCAGATCAGATGAAACGATTATAAAATCGATCATTGACCTTTGGCCTAGGGTGCTCTGGTACCAAGTACACTTATGAGCATCCCTATGTTCGAACATGGTGTTCGTTATAGACAATCCATGACTAGCACAGAAGTCCAACAACAAACAACCACTCTGGTTTAGATCAGGGAGGCCGTTCCTCCCAATCACGCCTCTCCATGTGTCTCCATCATTACCCACGTGCGCGTTGAAGTCCCCCCAGCAGAACTATGGAGTCCCCGACTGGAGCCCCATGCAGGACTCCACTCAAGGTCTCCAAGAAGGCCGAATACTCTGAACTCTTGTTTGGTGCATATGCAACAGTCAGAGTTTTCCCCCCCACAACCCGCAGGCGTAGGGAGGCGACCCTCTCGTCCACCGGGTTAAACTCCAACGTAGCGGCGCTCAGCCGGGGGCTTGTGAGTATCCCCACACCCGCCCGGCGCCTCACACCCTGGGCAACTCCGGAGAAGAAAAGAGTCCAACCCCTATCCAGGAGTATGGTTCCAGAACCAAGACTGTGCGTAGAGGTAAGCCCCACCAGATCTAACCGGTAGCGCTCCACCTCCCGCACAAGTTCCGGCTCCTTCCCCCACAGAGAGGTGACATTCCACGTCCCCAGAGCCAGCCTCTGCTGCCCGGGTCTGGTCCGTCGAGGCCCCTGACCTTCACTGCCACCCATGTGGCAGCGCACCCGACCCCAGCGGTTCCTCCCACAGGTGGTGGGCCCATGGGATGGAGGGATGTCTGCCACGTAGCTTTTTCGGGCTGTGCCCGACCGGGCTCCGTGGCAAACCCGGCCACCAGACGCTCGCTGACGAGCCCTCCATCTGGGCCTGGCTCCAGACGGGGGCCCCGGGCTTCCTCCGGGCAGGGTCACTTCATCCCTTCCTCGATTTTTCATAGGATTTTTTGAACCATTCTTTGTCTGGCCCCTCACCTGAGACCACTTTGCCTTGGGAGACCCTACCAGGAGCACCAAGCTCCAGACAACACAGCCCTCAGGTTCATAGGGACACACAAACCTCTCCACCACGATAAGGTGATGGTTCCCTGTCTGGCATGTGGCTCTTAATATAATTACAATATTAGTACTCATCCAACCCGTTCTCACTCCGAACTCGTAAAATACGGACGTTTGGACAGTGGCTTTAACATACCAGGGAGAGCAGCAGCTACACAGGGTTTAGAGAGTAGTATGTAAGGATGAAATTCCGCATAGGGATGTTGGTTGGGGTGGTGGATGGGTCAAACACAGGACTTTCACCCAGGAGACCGGGTTCGTGTCCCGCCTGGCACATTTCCTAAAGTTGCTTTCTTCTTTAACCGTCCTGTCGCTTTCTTCTTTAACCGTCCTGTTCTTCTTTAACCATCCTGTTATTCCCGCGTGTCACGGAAGCGTAAGCCCACCCACGACCTTTTCCTAAACCCAACAGTCCCATTATTCCCTCGTGTCACGGAACCCTAAGCCCATCCACGACCTTTTCCTTAACATAACTGCGTCAAAAGGGACGCCAATAGTACCGACCAAGCACGTTTAGTTAAAGCGCGTTATATGACGCTAAAGGAGACTTTTAGCGTCAATAACAACAACAAAGGCACCTGACCAAGCGTCTGTATTTTACAAGATGGGAGTGAGAATCTGTTGACTCATCATATACTTTGATTAGAGATATTTTGATTAAATGTAGGGGATAGCGGAGGGGGATGTGTAATCAGAGACAGGCAAGGAACAGAGTTTCGGATGCTGAGGCTGACACATCAAAAGTCAGATCACGACACCTCTGTTTACATGGAGTCAATGTGACTGTGAGACGGACTGGGCCACGCCATGCAGACAGTGTCAGTGGATTTGACAAAGTAGGAAGCTCTGAGTCGGCAGCCCGCAGGGAGCAGGAAGCCACGGCGGACTGACTGCTGAGTGGGTTTCAGAGAACCAGACACACCTCAAACACTGAAGACTGAACTGAACAGATGCTTGAGTAAAGACTGCATGTTGTGTAGCGATTCAGTACATTTGTCCACCTACACACTAATGAAAACAAAACCATCATTGTTTATCCATACTACACATTGTACTGTAATTATTCTTTGAAACTGAATAGAAATGCTGCATTTATGGTTTATTCTAGTTTTTTAGAATAGTCTGTGCCAATCGTTTAATTTGCCTCTCGGCACACATTCAGCTCATATGAGAGATCCTACGGCTTGTTTTCCTCGCTTCAAAAGAAGACATGCCAATCATTTTGTTTAGTGTGGAAAACAACATTCACAGAGCAAGATCATCCATCACAGCAAACATGAAGTGTCTAATTAGTTTTCCTTCAATTTCATTGCCGTCATCTGACACCAACAGAAGTCCTTACCAGGAAATTAACCTCATATCACTTCAGACACAACCATGTTTTCTTTTTTGTACTTTTTATATCTGTGAGACTCAACAGTTTATAGAAAAATATTTTAAAAAGCGAGTAAATGTGTAGGGAAATTCAGACATCAGCAGGAATTACAAATGTAAACTGGATGTAGAGAGAATCAAACATACGTAGGTGACACTGGTATTTGCATTCAGGGAAACTACTTCACTTTGTACTCTATAATAGTTTCTGGGTGAAGTAGTGAAGTACCTTAAGGCTATTTAAGGCCTTCGAAGAAATAGATATAAAGGAATAATTCAACATGTTACTTTCTTTGTGAGAGTTTGATGAAAAGATTGATACACTCTCACGTTTCTGCACTAAGTATGGTACTGGAGCCAGGAGGTGATTAGCTTAGCATAGCATAAAGACTGGGGAACAGCTAGCCTGGCTCAAATTTGAAAAAATCCACCCTCTAAAGCTTACTAATATATAGTAAGCAATGTTATTCCAATATTTTTTTTGTCAAATTCAGAGAATATCTCCTCACGGTCACCTAGCTCTCTGTTTTCTGTGTGCGCTGAAAATGGCTGTGTAAATGCAAAACAAACAGAAAGGTGTGCAAGAGCCAAAAAACACTATTCCAGCCAATCAGCAACAGGTGGAGCTTGCAAGTAAGTGATGGGGGCGGGGGAAGGCAGCGGCCGGGCCAGGAAACAGGAAACAGGAAGAGTTGGCAAATAAACAGCAAAAGACAAAAAGGACTGAAGAATACAAATTTAAAAAGAAGTTGTATGACCGGGAAAGAAGGAAGAGCTATGTCAACATTGGTGAGGCGTTTCAACCATGGATTCAATGCTGCAGAAACCTCCGTGATTTCAAAGGAAAGAAAACCGATGAGTCGTTATGGACAAGTGAGTAATAACGTTACCTTCACTGTTTCACTGTTTGCTGTATTCAACAGGTCAGTTTAACCCCGTACGTTTGCTATTGTTTGTGATGGCTGCTCCCAACTGGCTGGCTTTACAGCAGTAGCGACAGCTTGGTAATCTACCACCTAAAGTGAGCTAAGATTGACAGAAGTGGTCGCTATGGCAATTTGAGTCCATGAATCTGGGGGGCAGAGATTCTGTAGGGGGGGGTTGTCCTTGTTTGGCAGTTGAGTTCAAATATCAACGATCTTCGCGCAGCATCACTTACTGCACCTTTAAGTGTTAAGTTAAGGCAAGTGAATTAGTGACCAGTGGGGATGACAACACGCCTCAGAGCTCACCTGCCTGACAGGCAAAAAGGAAGGAAGCACTCTGTACATCTTGCACTAGTGCACAACTGTCTAAATATGGTCTCCATCTATATCAACATCAAAATATACAATGATGACAGACAAGATGGGACTTGTGCCTGATGTTTGAATGCATTTCTCATCAACAGGTTCGTATGATATCATATGAAAACTTATGCACAACAATTTGTATTATATCTTACAAAATTACAGCCCAATGGTCACTGTTAGGCCTACGTGACAGTTAAGTTTACAGCCTGTGTTTTTCATATTTTAATACATGCAGAAGTTCATGATAAAATATGTCCCGCAGAAATGCTTGACAACATTCCTGAATCTGCACCAAAAACAAATCACTTGTTTCCTGACCCACAGCTGAACTTTCCAACAAATCTAATTAAAATCTGGTCACACTTTTGAGATATCCTGCCGACTAACAAACAGACAAACAGAAACAATTGGGAGTGTTCTTGGGACCGAAAACAAACCCTCCTCAGAGGAAATAATACATTTTCAGTGTGAAACTGAGAAAATGTTTGATGGGATTTTTTGTCTTTCTACCCAAAAGCAGAGGATATCTGAAAATGTGTTGATTTGCTGACTGAGCCAACAGAGGGTATTGTTTGGCCTTTAGCCTCCTGTGTCCTAACACACTGATTAACAAACATGGCAAAACTCATTTCTAACTAAAAATCTGCCCTTTTTGTTTCCAAATTAAGAAAAGCAATGAAATAACTTTTTTAGCATAATGAAAAGCCCCACTCGTCTCTGGATGAGATGGTTGAGAATAAACAAACCCAATTATGCTCACATGAATTGATTCAGATCTCGTTGTAGCTGCAGGTGCCATCTTTCTGTCGAGAGTGAATTTATTCCAACTAATTAGGATGTTGTTGGGATTTTAGTGAGAAATACATGATATATTTAAATTAGGGTTACTTGTTTGGTGAGAATTGGTGTTATTGCTGAATATAAAATGTGGCCATATGGTAGAGGTAAAAATAAAAAGACAAAAGGCAAGGTAATTCATATGTTGGATTGGATGCATATATGTGCTGGCATGGTTGCACAACAGTTGTCTTTGTCACCATGCAAAGACAATGAAGTCCCTTTCTAAAGAGGCTAATAAAAATAAAGAATTCAACATGCAACAGACTTATCAAATCTTCGCTGACTGCAACTTTTCTGCATCTTATCTCTTGATTCTTGTTTTAAAACTAACCTGTTCACTGATAATAATAAAAAAGCAGCCTCTGCCTCTGATATGCAGAACTTTTATATGTTTTGGAAGCCCTGCAGAGTTGTGTTTGGTAAAAACTCTGGAGATTGGAGTAGAATATAAAGGAAATCAAGCCACAGCATGGCTGAGAGATTGTGTGGGATGGCGGTTGTTGAAGTAACACAATCAGTGTGTTCATGTATTCCGACTTAACTGTGAATGAACAAAAACAACTTCCAGCCAAAGTGTTGCTTTCTTCTCGATGTCCATCCAAAGAGATTCCCCCTGCTTTTCAGCCATCATGCTGGAACGGTTTATTATTTAGATGAGGGGGAAAGACAAGCAAGAATCTCAGATGAGATTAAACTAGGCTGTATGAAGGTTAGCATAGTGCAACAACCCTGGATGAGTTGTATTTACTATCTAATATAAGACAGACAAACTGGCAGGAGATGTGGAAGGAATAGGCCCTTTTCACATGTCATTGCAGGGCAAACACAAGTGAAATTGATCAAATCAAATGAATTATGGTCCAGTTCTATTTAGTGTGTCACAGCCATTTCAGTAAGCCAGCACCTGCATAGCTCATACCAGGGCCCTGGCCCCCCTTAATGGAACAGGGCCATAATTAATGTTATTAGTTACACCTGTTTGCCCTGCAACGACATGTCAAAATGGCTGCTGTGAAAAGGGCCTTTTGAATCACTAGTCTTCTATATGTATTCTACAAAGTATATAAATACTCAAATTCAACTGTTACTGAATTCACAAAGTAACATACGTCGAATTTAACACTAAAAATAACTTTGGATTTGGGTCTAAAGGCAGATACACAAAGAGCAAAGTGCTAACGTGTTCACCCCCCTATCAACCTGACCACACACCTGTGTTGGTGTGCAGAACTTTTTTTTTTTTACAGAAAGGCTTATATTTGCTATCTTACCAAAACATACCATCTCATTCTAAGCACTTTGTCTTTAGTTTATTCCTTCTACGATGCAGATTTTATGATTATATGTACCCCCTGTCAATGTAGTCAAATAATAGCATGACAGTCTCTGCTTGACACCAGCTTATCTCTGTGAGTACCTATAGTAAGAACGTCAAGTATGAGAGGCTAAATGTGCTGACAACTTAAAAAACAAACACCTCACTGTAAAAACAATGTAGTTATTATATATGTTAATATAGAGAAACACTAGGGAAAGACAATAGTGCTGAGTACAGGCAGATGTGTTAACGGCAAAGCAACTACCCATTAGATGAAGCGGGGGAGGAGGAAGATGAGGGAGGTTGACTGTGTGGCAGGGAGAGTAAAGTTTTCCTTTTAACAGTGAGGAGATGACTTTCCTCAGCGGGAAGACACTTCATTTATCCTACAGGACAATGAGGGTCCATACACATGCAGGAAAACTCTGAGGCCATTTTTCTTTCAGGCGTTCTGAGGTGTCAATAAAGACTCAGAGGCTCCTTTGGTTGATTTGCTGGAATCTGTCACTGTCCTGCAGAGTTCAAGGATCGAGATCAACAGTAATCCATCTCTGCCTTGGCTCTCTGGACACTCGGCTCTGACCTTGCGCCATAAACAGCATTACTGATGTATTATAGCAACTGAGACTGAATAATTACACAGAAGAGGAGAGGACCTTTAGCACACAGCCTGGCACGCTCACGGATGGCTATAAATATGGATAGAGAGGTGTGATTTCAACCATCGCAAAACTGATTATATGCTAAGAGATAAACACCGTGTGGGTGGCCATTATGACTGAGCTGGAACACCAGCTCGGGTGATTTCCAAGCAGAGCTGTCACTCTGAACCTCATCTGTGTTTAATGAATATGTACATGGCTGCAAATGTGTTATGTAAAATACGCTTGGTCGCGGCTCTCAGCATCAGATACGACGCAAAAAGCACCCTTCAGTGTGTGTGTACAACACACCGCGGCGCGTGAAGATGCTGTCGTATTGAGAGCGACAATGGTAGCGAGTAGTATGAAAGGCCAAGATTCTGCATAGGGAGTGGTTGGGGTTAGCCTGGCTCCACCCTCCTACGTACTTACGCTCAATTTTCATTTTCCTTCAGTACTACATCTGGGTTCGCGGCACAGCCTTGGGTTTTCTCCAGCCAAATTTTTGGCGGTCCAATCAGCGAACAGAGGCCGTGCGAGTTGTGCCATTCGGTCCGTTGTGGCAACGCTGCCGAATAACCAGAAGTTAAAGCCCGAGCAAGAACAATCTTTGCTGAGTTTTGTTGATGGCCATGATGTTGTGGCCCTCCTCCCCACGGGGTTGGGGAAAAGTTAGATTTTCCAGCTCGCTCCGTTAGTGGTGAAGGAGTTGGCTAAGGCGAAAGGTAGCAATGCTAATGCTAAATATAAGCCTTGTCGTTCTCCCCTCTTGTTGCACATGTGCGTGACATACGGCACGACCAGATATTAGCGATTGGTTATGGCAGATCCAGAGTGGCTCTGGGCAGATCCAATAGTTTTAAACTTCAACAGAGTACCCGCCTTCAAGGAAGTTAACACTTGTCAATGGAGAGTGGCCAGACTCTCTGTACAAATGAAATGTACGCGAGTCTGGTAGGACCAGGCTAGGTCGGGGAGGTAAGAATATCATAAATAGCTGTATTTCTGTCACATGGATGTTAGTCTGTTTTGCCAGACCTTCCTCCACAGCGCTGCGGAGGAGGGTCTGGCTAGTCTACACAGCATTCTGGGATGGGAGAAAAACGTGCTCTGGTTTATTGGCATTTCTTTAAACAAATCACAATCGTCTTGGGTGGCGCTAAACGCACAATGGCGGTGCCTATGCAAAATAGCCTCTGGAAGGAACTTGTTTGGGTGGAACACGTGTACGTTCAAAAGTTGTTTTAGTCGTGCAACAGAAAACTCAGATTGGACAGATAGTCTAGCTAGATGTCTGGATTTACCCTGCAGAGATCTGAGGAGCAGTTAACCATAGTCCTCAGAAATCAACCGGAGTTTAGAATGCCCACACAAACAAAGTGGAAGGTGAGGGACATCCAGCGGAAATTTCCGGCGGCACCGGAGCAATCCCGGAAATGAAACATCGTCGATATAGACTACATGGATTTTAACATGTTAAGTTTTTAATCTGCATCTAGATTTGCATCAAAAAACATGTTTTCTCCTTTTCGGAATTGTAAAATTTCAGATTGATGACCATGAGTTACGGTAACCTTAATTCATCATGTTGTTTTATTCTTGTAGGACTGTTAAGCATTGATATGTGCATGTTCTCTAAAGTTGGTTGCAATTGCATTATGCATGTTCTTTCTAAAATAGACCACACTACAAGAATTTTTAAATCAATAAATATCTGTTTGGGGATTATCAAAATAGTGGTGTTTGGTGTTGAAGTTGGTAAAAAGATGATGGTGTAAAAAATAGAAAATAAGATTAATAATAAATGGATGTGTATATACCCTATACCTGGCACATTGAGGCATTATTGTTAGTATAATTTAATATGTGGTTCGTATTTGTGATATGTTGCTGTTGTGCAGCATGCACCATGGGAAATGTGAGATGAGAGGAAAGATGAGGAGGGAGAGGAGGGGGTTGACAGCCATGCTGTGATATCTGGTGTGGTGTAGGTGGGTAACTATCATTGTCACTGCTTTGAATAAAGTTGAAAAACAAAAGCATCCAGTGACAACTAGAACTGTGAAAAGGTTCCTGTGATTTAGGTGTCATGTGGTCGCACTGTGTCTTTCTCAACTGACATCTGCTGCAGCCGAGAAAAAAAAGAAAAGAAAAAAGTTGTCATGAGCTAAATTTGACTCAGTGGGAGTTTCGCTTCAGTAGTCCAACCTGTGGCCTGCATGCTGCTGACCCCTGACGACTGCACTGTCAGTGTCCAAACGTGGGCGGTCCACATGCTGTCAGCACGGCCTTTTTAGCAGCACCGTCCAGCTGACACAAGGGACAGCGGGATCTTGGCTGTGACACGGCCGGCAGCAGCAGCAGCACACAGCTGAGAAGTCTTTCAAAATCAATGAATGTCACATTGATATTCTCGATGCATTTCCTTGCATGATTATGATGGATGCACCGGCGATACAGAGCCAGAGGTCTGTGCTGTCGTTTATAATCAGGTGGTTTTTGAAGCTGTGTCTGTTTGAGCTGCTGCACTCCAATGGGATCTCTAATCAGTTAGCAGGCGGCTGTCAATTATCCAGATCGCATAGTGTTTGTAGAAGAACACAACATCACAAAAGCTCTTCTCTTCTGTTCATCACTTTTTTATTAAATACAGTTTTAGTTATTTTTAGAGCAACTGTATTGACTGAGCAGGATGTAAAAGAAGGATGTGCAATGCATATGTCCACAAACTTCTTAAAGGAAAGTATAAGTTTTTAGTTTCTTAAGTATCTACTTTTAAAAACCTCCATTTAACACAGGATATGTCTGCGCCCTAATGAGACACTTCCACACTTCCACCGCTCCCTGTTCAGATCCTCCAATCAGGGCCAGGGAGGGTGTCTAACTGCGTGTCAATCACTGCTCATGCACACGCAATAAGCTCGTTCGAGAAGAGCCAGGTCTGCGCAGAATTGATCACCGGCGATTGCCGCCCAATTCATGCCGGTTAGATTTGTGTCCGACTTGATCCCGACTTGCTCTGACGTCATGCACACGTGGGCAACGATAACCTCACGAGATCAAGGCGGCCGCAGTTCTGAGATGCAGGCAGCGCAGTTGCTTTTCACCGACTGCAAGACCCAGGGAGACACAGGGCATGCTGATTGGTTCAGAATCGACTCAACATGATTTTAACTGCTACTGTCTGATTTAAAGGCTTATTCTGTACAAAACACGTGTGGCTGATAGTTATGTTTAGAAGTCAGAGAGACTAAATCCGTTCTGATTACGGATCATCTACAGTCTGTTTATTAACATCAGCAACAGATCACATGTAGAGCATTTTATTAAAACAACTGGAGACTGTGTACAAGCTGATATATGGTACAACATTTTATTAAATCGGAATCGGACCACAGTGTTTCTGTCACTTCCTGTTCAGCCTGAAGGCTGCTGGAATCGGCTGGAAACTGTCCGACTTGACAGCGGATTTTTGTCACCGCCCCCTGCTGCTGACGCCTGCTCTCGTCCACTTTACAGGCGAGGCGCAGTTCATCTCGAACGAGCCTATTCATTCTCACTTGTGGGGGGAGGGGCTTAGGAGACCGTTTGGGCTTTAGCAGAAAGGGGGGAGGGACTGAGAAGTTGTTGATGTTCAAATTCTTTGGCTAAGTCCTGGACCGTCACTCACACACAAACAAAAACTTTAAACCTCTCTCCACGGATAAAGCAAACAAATGTAACCCTAAAACAACACTATTTCATGGAACAAAACTGACTCACATCACAGAAAAGTTTTATTTTACCAAGCAGTTGCCTGCTGTTTTTTTGTGATGCCGCAAAGCAGATTCACAAACCTTCTCAGAGTCTTTGCTGAAAGGTTAAATCCAGAACAGAAACTTGACAACCTGAACTTCTGTCTTACTGATTTTACTCTTCATCTTTTCCTGTATGAATGACCATAAAACACACACGTACATATGTTGACGTGTTACCCATATGTTTGTATGTAGGGCTTGGGGTTGGGCAGGGGATGCAGAATGGTGCACGTGTAATGAAGCAAGACAAGGACAAAACCATAGCATTGTAATCAACGTATCATTGTAATATTATCTGGTAACATTTAATGTTTAATAGTCATATTTACACCACATTTTAGCTGAGTCAGTCTGGGAGTATGCCAATGAAAATGGGCCGCAACCCAGCTTGAATTTGTTGCAGAACTCTATTTAAACATAACACAAGCCTGTTTTTTGCCCTGGTCCCTTTCAGAATCTGTTCCCTCCTGTTTCATTGCCATATAATAACTACAGTTTTTCCTAACAAATGAAACTCACATTTGTGGTGTTAGTTTCCCTATCGCAGTCTAATTTTAATAATCAGAATTATGGCATCACATTGTGACATAATTCAGATTTAGTTGGAAAAACATAATGTTCATATAATTGTCCTCACTTGGAATAACTGAGGTGATGATCTTGACTTATGATCTGAATTGGTGCTGCAGCATGTGTCATTACAACACGTCCTCTTGTTGTTCTCCCTAATGAGGTGTTATTAGAAGCATGTAAATAATACCTGCCGACACCACGCAGTCAGAGTCCGTCTGTGTGTGTGTGTGTGTGTGTGTGTGTGTGTGTGTGTGTGCAAATGGTCCGTGTGTTATCATTTCAGCCCCTAGCGAGGCTAGCCTGTGACAAGAATAAGCACGACTTCTCCAGCACATGAATGCTTCACAAAGCAGCAGAAGGTGAAGTTATCTCCTCTCTGCAGACAGATGCATTTTAATATCCATCAGAAATGTGACACTGTGAAGAATAGACCCATCAATAGCAACTTGGGGCATTATATTTTGTGATGAAAAAGTGGCAAAACAAATCTGGTCACAGCACAGCATTTAAGTGGAAATATGGACTTTGGAGTTTTTCAAACTTCAAAATCCAGTCATTTGCTTAAAGCTGGGGTACGCAGTTTTCTGAAAAAGGCAAAACAAATGCCAGAATTTGAACAAAAATTGTCCTCTGCCTGCAGCTCTCTCCTCTGTCCTAAACCCCTCCCTGGCTGTCAATCCTCTCCTCTCCCTCCAGTAACCTGCTCAAGTGTAAAAGGGATTGGTAAAGGGAAAAAGGTAATTGGAAGGTAGTTTTAGGGTTCTTGGTTGGGTGGGGAGCAACAATAGGCAACCGAGGAGACAGACTACTATGCAGAGTTTAACACGTTTATTTGATAAAACACATAAAAGCATTCAAAAACATCTAAAACACAGATACAGTAAAAGTCTTTGAATAAAAAGGGGGATTGAAATGTCCTTGTGTATAAGGGGTTTCACCGCCAGTCGACTCCCGTGTGCTGTAGTCGCTGCCTGTCCTCCCCAACATTGGCCAGCTCTGCCGTAAGCTAAGGAGAGGAGAGATTTGCGGCAGTAACTTCTCCTTAAAACATAAAATGTTTTAGTTGGAATTGTGTTGGGAACAGAAAGTCCACAGTAACTTCATCTGTCTCAATACCTTTACTCTTCAGAACTACATTGAGAGCTGTAGGCAGGAGAGCCACAGAAAGAAAGGAATATAAAGCAAAAGAAATATAAAAGTAATAATTCATCTGAGTTAAGTTTTTCTTGAAGCTGCAATATAATGAAAGAGAATCATGGTGGGTTAAACGTTTTGAGAACATGAGAAATGTGAACGGATACATTTTGCTTTGCCATACTTCATAAAGGAGGTGCAAAAAACAAAACAAAACGAAAAAACATGAAAGCAACTGGAAATTGAAATAACTAGGCTCTCTCACTCAAAACAGCAAACATTCATTATCCATGTTGGAAAATGTATTTAAATCACCTCGGACCCAACAATCCCATGAAAAATACAGTTCCTCATTTAGTCATTTCAAACATTTCAATAGGACAGAGAAAGGACTGATTGGTAGGAAGTGATCGTTTTAAGATTTACGTCATTAAATATTAACAATTCTACTGACAGTATTGATGTATTATAAATTCAACACGTTCCATGTGCATCTATATACAGTATTTACAAACATAAAACCACAGAAGCAAAAACAAAACAAAAGAAGACAGAACATGAATGTATTAGTTCTGTTTGTGTCTTCCTGTTGAGCCTCTGCTCGGGCTCAGTTTGTAGTGTAAAGCACTGAGGCTTGACAAGGCATCGCTGTCTCTCCTCAGCTCCGAATCTCCATCTAAACCTAAATAACATATTCTTTTTGGTTCTCACTCGGACCGTTCTGTGAGCTGGTCTGGCTGCTGAATGCCAACTCCGGGCTGTCTTCTGGCTTTACTGTTTTTACTTCCTGGCTCTGACACGTCCCTTTCCTCCTGTAGAGGACACGGGCCATTATGGCTAATGCAGACACGGTCACAAAGATCACCACTGCTATCACACCTGCAAAGCAGAGGAAATGGCAAGTTATAGCGGCTCAGCAGCGGTTGTCTCGCATTGCCAGACCTTCCTCCACAGCGCTGCGGAGGAGGATCTGGCTAGTCCACACAGCTTTCCGGGATGGGAAAAAAACGTGCTGTGGTTTATTGGCATTTTTTGTCAATAAACGTCGTTGATATAGACTATAGCAGTGGTAGTCTATATCCTCGACGTTCCACTTCCAGGATTGTTCCGTTGCTGACGGAAATACGCCGGATTTCACTCATTTAGGCCGGATATCCGTTGCCTTGGGCTTCCTTTATGTTTGCATTTTAAACTCCGGTCGATTTATGAGGACTATGGTTAACTGCTCCTCAGATCTCTGCAGGGTAAATCCAGACAGCTAGCTAGACCATCTGTCCAATCTGAGTTTTCTGTTGCACGACTAAAACAACTTTTGAACGTACACGTTCCACCAAAACAAGTTCCTTCCCGAGGCTATTTTGCAGAGGCGCCGTTGCTCCGTCTGGCGCTTAGCACCACCCAAGACAATTGTGATTGGTTTAAAGAAATGTCAATAAACCAGAGCACGTAACTTTCTCCCATCCCGGAATGCTGTGTGGACCAGCCGGACCAGCCAGACCCTCCTCCGCAGCGCTGTGGAGGAAGGTCTGACAAACGAGACTATAGCAGTGGTAACGTGGGCTCTCTTTACTCACGTTATAGGTCTGAAATAATGTTGTTTGAGAGTGGACTAATTAGGGACTAATCAACAGAAAAAAAAGACTTTCTTCACAGTGAAAAAATGATCTACAACATTGGACTGTTAGATACAAATACAAAACAACAACTGATTGCACAAGGATTTACCCCTTAAAGTCAATATTTAGAAGAGGCACGCTGTGTAAGTCTTTAAGCTGTGTAAGTCTTTAAGCTTTACACAGCTGGACACCTTTTCTCAATTCTTAATTCTTTCTCAAAACTGCTCAAGGTCTGGCAACTTTCCTGAGGATCATGAGTGAACGTTGATTCTCTAGTCATGTCAACAATTGTGGATTTGGATAAGCTGGAGGTCTGATTTGGATAGATTAAACGTTGCTGTGTTACAGACATTCCTGTGTAGCGTTGGCTTTAGTTTGGCATGCACCTGCAGCAGCTTTTCCTTCAGGGCTTCTCTGTGTTTTGCTGCATTGATTTTACCTGCTAGTTTAAGAAGTTTCATCTAGAAATGTACATGATTTCATTGACCAAAACGATCTTGAGACAGAGCCCTTGACAATTGTGGTTATCCTAAATTTATGATTTAACGTCATTATTGTACAGTGACAGAAGTTAAAAAAAATTGGTTTAACAATGGCAGTAATGATAACGGTGAGGTGAATTAGAGAGGAAAATGTCTTCAAAATAAAAGCCTCCACCTACAAGAAATGTATGTCAAATTTGTAATATGATATCCTTTTAAAAGGGTTCAACTACCTCAAGCAAGAATAAAAAGTAGTAGTTTATTTTGAAAATTGAGTGTTACTTACACAGACAGCTACAGTGGAGTAGATAGTTGCTGTAAAGTCCCTGCTAAATAATGTATGTTTCATACAGTAGCTAATTTGATAACTGTGAGGTTTATCTGAAGTTTATGCATGTACATGATGACAGTTGTCCCTTACATACTGTATACGTTAGGATATTTTAGCATGCAGGTATTATATTATAATTGAATGCTCTGTGACTTTATAAACCTTTTAAAATTGAACAGATTAAATCTGAAGAACCACATTGTAGATGAAACAATACATTAGGATAAAAAACATTAGGTTAGATTGCTTTCGCTCCATCGTTAGTGGTGCAGTCAGCCCATTTACCCCAGGCTCTCAGAGCAATTTCAGCTAATAGAAGGTCTCTGCAACGGTATTAACAAAAAAACAAAAAAGGAAGTACAGTCGCTGTACTCGGAGTATAAAGTAATTTGTATTCCAATTGGTTTCCTTTGTGGCACGGTCACATGGTTTGAGGGACAACCCAGGGCTTTCATTCAAACTAACTAACTGCTACACAGCATGCACATTTCATGAAAACGCTCCAAACCAATACATATTTCAAAACAAAGGAAAAGTCTACACAAAACTTAAATATACACATTGGAATTTGTAATATAACTCTTGAATTGTATCCATCAACTCACTGTCAGGTCTAACTCTATCTAAACTGAGCTCTTGTACATCATGTCATCTCTGCTTGCTTTGCAGACAGTTTCAGTCTCATGATTGAGGATAATGGCAGTATGACAGTGAAAAACGTTGCTGCTGCAGTACCTCCAATCAGAGCTGAGTCACTCCTGATGGCATTCACCAAAGGCTGACCTCTTCCCACTGATCCAGACTGGCCTGCAGCACAGAAACACAGAAGAAAGATAAAGGACAGCTGGAGATGCAGAAGTGAAGTGAGAAAGGAAAGACAAATGCAGAGGAAGCATCGCACGGGAATACAAAGAGTGATGAGAAGGAAAAAGAAGAAATGGTGAGCAGATGAGAAGAAAAGAAGAAAGAGAGAGGAGCAAGAAGGTCATTTGTGAAGTGAAAAATAGAAATGGAGAAAGGTACTGCAGAGAGATGCTCAACAGAGACATAACAGCAATCATTTACAGTCATATACCATCAGTCTGAGCAGATAAGGCATACTGGATACCACAGCACACCTCCACACAATTCTCTGTATGAGTAACCACAAGGGAAAGATATGGTAAAGGAAACTCTTCCCTGGTCTGCATTAATTTCCTCATCTAGTGACCATTAACCCAGTGTCTTTACATCATTAGACACCCAAAGGTCCCGTTGTAAAGTTTGAGAGGCAGCACCCACACAGAAAGTTTACGCCTACGATAACTTCAATACTGTTTATTAATTTAAACCCCTTGAGAAAGAGGATGCTCTAATTGTAGGAATTTACATTCAATATAGGGCTAGAGTGTCAGTGCGGTCAGCCAAAGGTTTCTAAGGAAACATTATGAAGCCTGGGGATTGGGTTTGCTACTTGCTGACCATTATCCTCTCACTTATTAAATCTAAAATACATGCAACACTTAGAACCTTAGTCCAGGAAACACATCTCCAAACACACCCCTTCTTTAACTACAAATCTCTACATTTGACATTATTTTTGTTAGCCATTCTACAAAGAACAACTTTTAGATTTCCTGTTTCCTTTGTTATCCATGATTTCTGTGTTCGCCATTCATTTATCCACTGTGAAAATCAATGTGCAGAGATTCAAAACACAGAAGAACACACACACACACACACACACACACACACACACACGTGTGGCTTTAGATTTGAGTCTGCATTGTACAATTGAGCACTGCATTTATGCTGATATTGAAAATTAAAACCATTTAGCTGATGAGCTAAATTTGCAAATTGACTTGTTCTACTAACAAAGGATAGTTTTCCTCAAGACCTGCATTAAAAAAAAACATATGCTATAGTCAAAAAAAGAAGAAAAAAATTGTTCAATGTACAGGCAAAACTTTAACTTTTCTCTTATAAGTGTTAAAGTTAAAGTTAAACTGAAGTTTAAATTATTGTCACTTTTTGTGGAAGGAAATATAAAGTGAGTAAATATAAAGTGAGTATGCTTCTGCAGCTGCTGTGCAATAATACATTTTAAAAGAGGATAGAAAACGTTTTTGGACATATTTGAGGGCAAAGAGTCAAAGTTTCCTAGTATCCTCTGTGTCAATGTTTTTCCATTGCAGATATTGATATTTGAGAATTGGGATTGCTGAGAGAAGCACTATGAATTTGTTTCTGTTAAATGATTGGTTGTCTGTCCTTTTACACCTTTTAACATTTGGGAAGTTATGTTATTCCAACTACAGTGTAATAAATCAAATCAGGATTTTTTCCACATATCACACACACTTTTTTACGTAATTATGAAATTACGTAATTAAGTACAGATGGAGCCTAAGGTGGTGAAAATGCCAATAAGGAAAACGACAACAATTTCCTCTGACCTGATAGGTGGTGTGTCGTTTCCGCTGCATAGGGATTGGCTGAAGTGGAGCCACAAATGGACTGGACCAGTGGGCCAGTAACGATGACGGGGCTGGGGACTGGGTGGAGCAGAGCAGCTTTCAGAGGGCTGATGGAGTTAAAGAGGACGGCAGACAGACAGCCTGTGAAACCCAAAGAGGCAAGCCGAGACAGCTCTGGATCCAACTCACCAGAGTCTGGAGAGAAAGAGAAAGATATATCATGTATCACGTGAAATATTTAGTACTACTCTGATTTGACCTCAGAAACCCTGACACATATATCAATTGCTGAATCAAAGTATGCCGATAAAGAAAAGCATAACTTTTTATAGTGGGCTTGCAATGGCAGTGCTACACCTGGGTCAGGGAAGTCCCACAGCCTCTCATCTTTTTAACACCCTATTTCTTAGTCGGTCTCTGAAGGCGCTCTTCAGAAAGAGCATAACTAGGTCATGACAAATAAAATTAAGTAAATTACAGTGAGGCTGTGTCTCTGTTACATGTTTGATCTGTCTGAGGCACACCAGGCAAAAGGAAACAAGAGCAGAGGTATTTTGGTAGAAAAGTCTTTCATGTTTAGAGGTTAAACTGTTCAGGCCGACTCCCTAGCTTAGTCGGATTTCATGTAATGCAGTGGCCAAATAATCAGTATCTGCTTTCATCACCTCCAAACTGTGTTCCAACATTTATTGTGACCTGTGTCACATTTTCTTGGCCATCAGCTCTGTAGACGGCCATATCGGTCTGTTTGTTGTTCCCACCACTTTGGTCCCGACTTCAACATCTCAACAACAAGTGGATAGATTACCGTGAACTTTTCTACAGGATGAATCCTACTGACTTTGGTGATCCCCTGACTTTTGCTTTAGCCACCATGAGGTTGACATTTGTGGTCATGAGTGAAATGTCTCAACAACTATTGGATGAGTTGCCATGGAATTTGCACACATTCATGGTCCCTAATGGATCAATTGTAATAACTTTGATCCCCTGATTTTTCATTTAGCACCTTCATCGGGTCAAAGTTTCAGATTGTTCAATACTTTGTTTTATGACCAAATACCTGTAAAACTAGTCTATATCACAACGTTTAATTTCCGGGATTTTTCAGGTGCCGGCGGAAATTCCACCGGATGTCCGTCACCTTCCGCTTTCTCTGTGTTTGCATTTTAAACTCCGGTCGATTTCTGAGGACTGTGGTTAACTGCTCCTCAGATCTCTGCCGGGTAAATCCAGACAGCTAGCTAGACTATCTGTCCAATCTGAGTTTTCTGTTGCACGACTAAAACAACCTTCGAATGCACATGTTCCACCAAAACAAGTTCCTTTCCGTGGCTATTTTGCAGCGGCACCGTCTTTGTGTGCCGTCACCGTGTTTGTATCAGCCCCTGTACTTTGTGATTAGTGCTAATTAGCTAATGTTATATTGTAGCATGCTGAGCCTAACTGGAGCCTCACAGAGCCGCTAGCATGGCTGTAGACTCTTAGATAGGCGCATGTATTGCTCTCTGCCACACAGTGTCTTTTTGATATTACCAAAGTTGTGTATTGTCAATTATACACATTGTGGCTTTAACGTCGACCAAGTAAGTAGCTTGATAACTTTAACCCTGTGTCATTAAACTGCATTGTCATATAAGGTTTTTTATATGACAGCTAACCGGTTTCAGCTGTCATATCAAAAATGTTATTAGTACTTTACCGTTTGCAGTCATCTTCCTGTTGTTTCCTTTTTAATGAATATTATTTGTTGATGATATGTTTGGCTCACACTGACACAGTTAAGGTATAATTTGATGTTTAATTTGATTTTCTCACGTCATAAACATTATGATCTTTCCTTCTGGTCTACCCGTGTCTTATATCAGGAAACACCAATGATTAATAATTAATACACTTATATTTTGTTCAGTTATTCTCTTAGTTAAAAGAGCCTTGTGCTGTTGCATTACTTGTGTTAACGTGGAAAAATATTTCTAGTTACATTCACTTCTGGTAGGTCTAACCTACCACCTATTAAATTGTGATTTGAATAATGTCTACCTTAGTGCCGGGCATTTATATTTATTTCTATGTTTGTTTTACCTGCTATATCGTCTAGACAACAGCTGTTCCGGGGATCCAACCATCACGATGGAAGTTTCCTTGTCTGATGAGGCAGAACCTCTCTGAAATGAGAGTCTGAGTGCTCTGCAGTTTAAAAGGCCTTGTCTGGGTTTGTGTAGCTGTCTCACTTACCGTGCACTCTGCCAAGGACCAGTGACCTGATGGCATTGAATTCTACATCAGATGTCAGGTTGAAGTCCTCTTTATTGTTCTTGTCAATCTGAAAGAAAATTATGATTTCACTTCAAAATAAGTTCAGGAAAAAAAACACCTCAACATCGCAGGTAGGTAAATACTTTAATCCATACGACTGATTACACAACTTAAAATGTTAGTAATTTGATTTGAAATGTACACGTTTCTGCAGATAAAAATGCTTCGTTTTTGTGATTTTCCCCATTATTGCACACCTTTCTACATCTGAGCAAGGATGCAATATACTAAGATGGGTAGAAATTCTGGTTATTGTACTACAGGGACCTAAGATGAGAATTAGTGAGACAGTGAACTAGAGGTCCATAAGTGGTGTTTGTTTGTGAAAACACAGATGAAGGTACAGCTGTGTATCATCAGCATACAGTCTTTTCACTAATCATTAGGCAAAGATTGTCATTGAATAAAGTGCCACAACATTAGTATAATCTATATAAAAAAAGGCAACTAAGCATTTTATAAGCAGGAGGATCTTGTGTCCAAAGCCAGCAGGCCAAGTCTTATTTTGAAGGTAAGACAAAAAGCACTTTGAGAGGTGTTTCCGAGCTGCTAACCACATGTTTTGGTCCACTGTTTCAACTCAGTCTCTATTATCTGCTGAGTGTTTCCTGCAGCTAGTCACTGCTGTTATCTTGTAGCTTTCCCGCTGGCTGCTGAAGGGTGACTCAGGGTTCAGTACCGACTAAGAAACATATTTCAGTGAGTGTTACCTGCACAGAGACAGCGTCTGCCAGTCGGCTGATGGTGACAGCATGTAGCTGTCCGTTGGCGAGGTTCCTCACTTTGCTTCTCAGGATCTCTGCATCTTTGCTGCTGTCCAGTCTGTATCTCACCTCCAGCATATCTGCACACACAAATCAAACACAGGATCCTAAGATCTTTATAATAAAAAAATTATCAAAACCAACCTTTTATTATTTAAGCATATATTGTGTTACATGAACAAAAAACAA
Organism: Sander vitreus; assembly: GCF_031162955.1. NCBI lineage: Eukaryota > Metazoa > Chordata > Actinopteri > Perciformes > Percidae > Sander > Sander vitreus. Next base: position 25,666,451 of record NC_135871.1, read on the forward strand.
TGTTTCTGTAGACAATTATAAAGAATATAAAAAATTCAATTCAATTCGTCTTGGACTTCACGAGGTTCTTGGCACACAGCAGTAATATTAACAAATGATGAACAAAATACCATTAGCCAAGCATGGTTCTTCATTTATACGATCACTTTGAATATTTAAGATTTTAACTTATAAAATAAACATATTTTTGTAAATTGCTAAAAGCCACCCAATTACTTGTAGGAAAAACAGAACACTAAAACGTTCAGTTATTTTCTTTGCTGAATCTGTCCTCGTACCAGTCCCATACTTTAATATACATTTCTTTTAGAGTGTTAATATGTATCAAGGGGGATCTGGATGATCCAGTGCAACAGCAGCTGAATAATAAACCGAAAATGAATTCAATATTTAGAAAATAAGGGCCAAGTACTGACAATAATGGTATACAGAATCAAGTACAGTTATATGATTCTATGCCATTCCCATGCACACAATGTTTGCAGCCTGTATGGATGATAAGACATGCAGTATAGGAAAAGACTGGAAAGCTTAATTTCTATTTTACATTGCAAGCGCATAATAACTAGTGCATATTAAAATATTTTAGAAAGTCAAATGAGCATATCTTGGAAAACAATTGTGAATGCATGTAATCCTGATGCCACAGTGTGATATGACGATAGTCAGATAGTCAGAGAAATAGAGGGAGAGAGAGCAGAAGAGAGGATAAGAGAAAGTTTTCCAAGTTTTCAAATCATGCATTATTTATATTTTTCGGCTTGATAATTACTTTTGACATGTAATGTTTGCCTTTTGTACCACACTTATTAGAGGAAAAGAGATAGAGAAAAGTGAGAGGCAGTTGAACAGTTTTTACACTGTGATGACCACGATTAATAAGTCACAGGAGGTGACTACAGAGCTGATAGACCCAGATTGCACCACTGACATGGAGATAGTCAGCAAGCTTGTAAGTGGTGAAAAGTTGGTGATGGCTGAACTTTTTGCCTTTTCAAAAGTTGTTAGCAGATTTCCACATGCCCTTGTTTTCCTGAAGAAAGAGTTACATCTGGTGGGTGTAAATTGCAGGTTAATTTGTTTCTAACAACTGAGAACTGACCAGTTCTCTAGTTCTCTTAAGTGCTTTTAATTATAATGATACTTAAACATGATTTAAAGGAGAATATGGTTAACATAATCTATAATGTTCAGCTTACACTTTGAAAACTGACAAATGATATCCCTGGAATTTGATTGAGCCGCTAAAAAACCTTGAACAGTCATTTTTTTATGAAAAGAAACAATGTAATTACAATATGTTTTATAAAGTATGATAACCACTTCATATTGGTGCTTTGTTTGTCTTCTGGGTTTGATTATCAATAACACACAATGTAGTATAAAAAGACCAAATCCAACAAGTGTGTTAGTCTGCCTCTCAATACTTTCCAAATTGTCTGTGGCACTCAGTCCCAAACCCATTGATCCTTACTGAAGATGTAGTCCACTGAAAAGTCACAAACATTTTATCACCAAAAGAAACCTGTTCCTGGGAGGGGGGGTTTTAAAGTTTGAACTGCTGGCAACCAGCTTCTTTAAAGCAGCCTATTCACAGCTAATCTAGGTTTATTAGACTTCTTTGGCCTTTACAATTCAAATGACCCTACTTGCCACTTGCCTGGCTTAAATCACAATGATGAAACACTGAAGTGAATGGCAGCGGAGGAGAGGAAAACTGGATGGAAGGAGCCATAAGAAGAGCAAAAAGTGAACAGAAAGGAGTTGGAGCAGACAAAGAGGAGGCGACTGACAGGAAGTCTGCTTTCGGGGGAGAAGAGGGGGTTATGGATGATTCCAACAGCCAAAATGTATCGACTCTGAGCATAAAGCACATTATCCGGCAGTTAAGAGGCTTTACATCATCCGTCTCTACAAAGCATCACAACTAAGTAATACAAACTCAGATAAAATCTAAGTTTTCACACGTCAAAACATGTTTCTTTCATGTAAATTCAAAGGATTTACAGAGCCACTAACACATCATATTGTGTCAATTAAAACCCTAATTGTTTAGGCACCATTTATTATAAATACTGATGCCATACTGGAACACTCAGGGTCGCCCAGTGAAATCCAGTGAACAAAAACAACAGGTTACAAGGGTAAAATAGAGGAAGAAACAAGCGCCTCCATTCAGTGGAGAGGCAGATTAGCCCCATGACAATGCTAAAGGCCAAACCCAATGAGTAGATGCAACATAGATTGCATCAACAGAAATAAATAAGTAAGTATACAGGTAAGTGGATCCAAGTGCTCACCATGCTTGTTGAGCAGCAGAGCCAGGTACTCTCTGTGGTAGGAGCTGACGTAGAGGAGCAGAGCGGGACTCTGGCTGGTTCTGAAGCCCAGGGAGACATTTTCTGCTCTCAGGGTCATGTCAGAGGATATGGAGGAGGGCAGGGCGCTGCTGCTGCTGATGCTCCTGTTCAGCTCATTGGACACCGGCTCCTTGATGGTGTAGCTGACAGCTGTTCCCGACTTGAAGCTGGCTGAAACCTCTGCAGGGAGGGAGATAATGTCCGAAAGTTTAATTACAAAGTAAAGTTACTGCAGTTGTCTTTTTTGTTGCAGTATGGTAAACAGCTGTGCTGTACGTGTGGGATGTGCAATTTTTGAATTTGGCTGTTAAAAGTTTGTTTAAGTTTACAGCTTTATTTTGCTTTGCAGACACAGTATAATTTTCATTTAAATTTGTATAAGTACATAGGCTACTGTATGTCTTTGCTCTGCATCAATTAATCTTGCAGGGGAAAGTACCAGTGAATTATAAACTGTTCAGCACCTTAGCAGCACTAACAAGACCTAATTAGTGAGCTCATGCCACAGGAAAGCAGCTGACAGGTGAAAAGAATAATGCAAAAAATGTGACTGCCAATTATAACACTGTCGTGTATCAGAGTTGTGATTTCCATCGCAGATACAGCCGTGGAGCTCCAACAGAAAACAGCTGGGTATATTAATTATTAAACAAATATGAGGCTGTGATACTGCGATGACGTGATGACGTGTGTAGTCTTACTTGAAGGCAACGATCATATGACTGGATGTCTCCATCAGGACTTTTTTTTTAAGACAATAAGACACATCTGTTGGAAATGTTGAGTAAAAAATCTGTATATAGCTCTTGCTTTTCATTTTAGTATCGTACAATTACAATACAGGTGGTCATCGAACTATAACGACCTGATCCACATTGTAGAAATCATTTAAATATTGAGCCATGGCACTGACAATCTTTTAGATAACAGGAGCCTATCATTTCTGTAGCCTACTCCGAAACAACAGACTCCCAGAACGCCTTTTTCTCGACTCACGTTCCACTCTCCACACCACTGTCTTCGGACAAGAAGTCACGACGTGAGATCAATAATGTTGTCACTTTTAGTAACAATCTGAGCCTGTCAGTAGCACAAAAATAAATAAATCTCGCTATTAGACACAAATGCATGGGGAAATTTGGGTCCAGGTTGAAAAAAAAAAACGGTAGTTACCCTTCAAACAGGCCAAAATATTATTAACTCTGTTGTTTTCTGCACTAAATGACAGTGATTTCACTATGTTCCACATTTTCCAAAGATACCAAATGTGTCAGGCTAAATTTCAGGTAATAATTATTTAATGATGCACAGGAATTAGAAGAGGTGGAAGGGATACAGTATGTATACGATATGGAACAGGATGATTTTTTCAACATTAAATGTCATGAAAGGAAACTAGTTTTTCCTATTTTGAACATAAAGGGTTTAAACGGGTACCTGGGTTTGTTACAGCACACAATATGCTCCCAAAATCCCTATCCTTTCCCCTCTTCAGCTGCTGCTGGGAGATAAGTGACAAACCCTGTGTACCTCTTTCGCAGAAGGCTCCAGTGTAAGCAGATGGGCCACAGTCACAGGAAAAGCTGTTTGGCCTCTCCACACAGCGGCCCTGGTTCTGGCAGAGTGAGCCATAGCTGCTGCAGTGGCCTGGACACCCCGCCTGAACCCCGGGGGTGATCTTCGCTCTCTCCTCCAGGTCCAGGGTGACGCCATTCAGCTGCAGAGAGCGAATGCAACCCCGAAAGCCCTTCTGCCTGGACGCCGTGCCTCCTAAAGACACACACAAAGAATAAACTTGAACATGCTGCAATGCATCTTGTCTGTTCTTTTTATTCTTTTACTCTCCTTAAAAATCCTTGTTTTGTCGATCAACAGTCTAAAACTCAAAAGACATTCAAGTCACAATGATAGAAAACACAGAAATGTGGTAAATGTGGTGGTGTAATCCTCACAATTAAGAAGCTGGAACTGGAGAATGTTTGACATATTTTGCTTGATAAAAGATTCGAAGCAATTCATCTATTATCAAAATCGGTGCAGATACATTTTCTCTCAATACATTATCGATGAAATAACTACCATATACTGTGCTGTGTATTTGAATCACCCTTTTTCCTGCTTTTGACCGCAGAGGGTCTCACACATTGCTTATGCATAGGCTGATGCTTCCAGTGCCAAAACATGGGAGAAAATATGCCTATTCAATAGCTCTACTCAATAGATCTACCGTAAATGACAAGTTATGGCCATTTTCAGAAGAAATGAATGGAAAGCAAATTGTATCATTGTTGTGATCAAATTGGGGAGCGACATACCCTGGAAATCCAGAGTTCTTGCGAGAGCACTCTGGCATTGAGTAATGATGCTCATTAACTATGCCCTTGTAGCGAGCTGCACCAATCACATCGGTGTATCTGATAATAGGCGGGCCAGAAGCGACCTAAACAGATGACGACAGTTTAATCTACCAGTTAGTTCCGCTGGTAGCTAAGCGTATGGGGCTCTGGACACGTCACCCCGTGTATTGTTGTGATTGGGCGTAGTGTTATCCAATTGCGTGCAGTGAGATTTTCAAATGCATGCTTGTTGCCACCCCTTGAGTTGGGCCATTTTCATTACTCGATGCCAGACCCTTAATCTTTCAGATTTGGGTCTGGATTTCCAGGCTAGGAGCGACACTGACCGATACCTGATTTTTTGTTATAAACAGCCGAACATACTCTGCACCACCAGAAACAAAGATGTGTCACCACCCTCATACTGAACTTTTGAAATAATCAGCTGATGAAACATCGTGAAACACAAACTGGCAGGTAAAAATATTCAAGGAGTTGACTTTTTACTGGCTGTCTGTCTGCCAGCTGAGCTGGTTATTATACCATATCTGGAAAGTAGGCGAGCTGTCAATCTGTCTGACAGTGTTCCTGTCCTGCCTGCCTGGCTGACTGTGACAGGAAAATATTTTCCCCTTTTCCAGGGCAGAATTTAAACTAATAAAAATTATTGTTTTCTTGCATTACAACCTCCAACTGTCCTCAGAGTTTAGGCTCTGCTACATTATAATTGTCTCAGAGTACTGGCAACCTCAAGACTGTTACAATGAGATAAACAGCTTTTCAGGACTGCAGAGTTGATAAGGTTCATATCAGGGCCCGGAGTTTTATCAGGAGCTGTCCGGAAAGGACTACCTTAACTAATGGACTGGGTTCAAACACTGTACCAAGGTTACTGCAAGAGAACTGACCACTACAAACTGCTTTTCACTGCATCATCCTGATGATATTTCTATAAATTTGTGAGGATTTTCTCTCAGTCTATTAAGTGTACACGTATAAAGGTATTGCTTCCATAACCTTGGCCTGTATACCTTAAATTGCTAAGCTTTAGGAACAAGGATTGTTAACGGCTGATTGATCTCACTTCAATTTGTCAGTTCCAACGTGGATCAATAAATAGAGACAGCACCGCAATGTGATCCCTGTAGAGTGTGAACTAGGATGGGAAGCAGAGCGTTAGTGTGGAGTTTTCCTGAATGCTTTAGTTTCTGTCACTATCTGCTTAGGATACAGAGTAAAAAAAAGAAAGTTAGTGGAAATGTGTCCAAAACTGCTGATTTGTCTTCCAAATAAAAATCTTATGTATGGACAAAAGTATGGTGTGGATACTGTGTTGTTGTTTTTTCTTTGTTAAGGCAGCTTTGAATTGCATTTCAAGCTGTGACACGCACGCACGCACGCACGCACGCACACACGCACACACACACGCACACACACACGCACACACACACACACACACACACACACACACACACACACACACACACACACACACACAGCGTTTCATTATCTTTGTGGGGACCCGTCATTGACATAATGCATTCCCTAGCCCCTTACCCTAACCTTAACCATCACAACTAAATGCCTAACCTTAACCCTTACCCTCACCCTAACCATAACCTAATTCTAACCCTAAAACCAAGTCTTAACCAAAGTTGTGGGGTCCAGCATTTTGGCCGGACCCCACAAGTATACTGTATTCCTGGTTTTTGGACCACACGAATATAGTTAAACAAGAACACACACACACACACACACACACACACACACACACACACACACACACACACACACACACACACACACACACACCTATAAATAACTGGCTGTTCAGCTGCAGGTGGATGTGCCCATCAGCAGGGGCCTCCTGCGTGGCAGTGGGGAGCTCGTCGAGGCGAAGCGATGCCTCTTTAACGTTACGCTCTGCTCGAATGCGATGCCACCTGTTGTCGTTCAGCGGGGAGCCAGCCTTCACACGAACCTCCAACGGACCGTTACCCACATCAAAGGAGAAGAGGACCTCGGTGGACACTGAGTCAGGAAACGAAGAAAATCACGACTTACTGTTACTGAACATATTCATTCAAGTCCCTTCTTTGCATCCAATTATCTTTTCTTCTGTATCACCCTTCACTTATTGTTGTTCTTCAGGGGTTGGCCTGCGCTCCGCTATCAACACACAGACATAGCTATAGTATGCAGCTCCTGTCCCATGATTCAATTGTTGTTGCTGTTGATCATATCATCCCCTAATTTCTGATCTTGTTTATCTATATTTGTAAAATGTCTGTGGAGATTAATTTATGCATCCAGGTAATTGTAGTTTCCAACATAGCTTTAATTTAAAAACACTGGATTCAAAAATATAAAATACAAGACGTTTCAGTGTTCATCCAAACTGATGAAGGTGTTTGGATGAACACTGAAACGTCTTGTATTTTATATTTTTTCAATCCAGTGTTTTTAAATTAAAGCTTTGTTGAAACTATATTTGTAAAGTAAAACCTACAGTATTTCTTTTTTAAACAGAAAAGGAACAAAAGAAAAAAAAGGAGCTGTACCTTCTAGCCAAGTATTTACATGTCAGAAATTATTACCTACAATGCACATTGCCTTGTTTCGAACAAACGGAATCTATGTGGTTTACTCATAGATTTCGAGACTATAAAGGGCCTTTTATCTCCTCCCTCTAAAGACTCTCTTGTTGCTTGTTTTTCTTATGTTAGGTTTTTACCAAAGACCAGATTTTCCCTGAAGCCCTTATTCCCTTTTACAGTTACACCATCTGCGGAGTGTAGAAGATGAAGTGATTTATGTGGTGCTAGTTGACACATTGACACATGAGCTCTACTGGAACTTAGATAAGAAATATATTTTGACGTAATGTAAATATTTAAGAAATGTATAAGTAAAGGGATGAAAACACAAACGCCGTGTTTCCACTGTACGACTGTACCTACTGTGGTACGACTCTGCTTGACTCAACTCACTCTTTGTTTGGTACCAATACTTTTCTCAGGGTTTCTGCAGGCTTCACCAAGTCAAATTTAAGACTTTGTAAGACCTTTTTAAGACCATTACGAATGAAATGTAAGACCTGTATCACAATGGTCTCATTTGTAGTCGTAAAAACAAATTATATTTGGACTAGCGACAGAAAGAACCACAACAAAAAAAATTCAATGAGCATTAGAGGTAGTGTTACATTGACGTAGGAAAATTAAGACCTGTTTAAAATTATTTAAGACCTAGAACACAATACTTAGCGAATTTAAGACAAGGTTCAAGGCTAAAAATGTTGATTTTGAAATGTTATACTTTTTTATACTTTTTAAGACCCTGTGGAAACCCTGTTTTCTCTTTTTCTTTTCCACTGCAGATGGTGTACTATGCTCAGCTGATCGACACAGCGATGCAGCGTGAGACTGCCGTGACATCATCTTCAACGCATCACTCGCTGAATCCTTTCATCGTCCAAACAGAGGAAGGTCTGCACTTTGTCAATTGTACAGCGTAGTGTACGGTGTAGTTTTGTGGGTCTCACACATTGCTTATGCATTGGCTGATGCTTCCAGTGCCAAAATCTGGGAGAAAATATGCCTATTCAATAGCTCTACTCAATAGATCTACTGTAAATGACAATTTATGGCAATTTTCAGATAAAAATTAACGGAAAGCAAATCGTATCATTGTTGTGATCAAATTGGGGAGCGACACTGACCGATATCTGGTTTTTATTATAAACAGCCGAACATACTCTGCACCTCCAGAAACAAAGATGTGTCACCACCCTCATACTGAACTTTTGAAATAATCAGCTGATGAAACATCGTGAAACACAAACTGGCAGGTAAAAAAATTCAAGGGGTTGACTTTTTACTGGCTGTCTGTCTGCCAGCTGAGCGCCATGCTGGTTGTTCATATCTGGAAAGTGGAAGCGGGAAGTAGGCGAGCTGTCAATCTGTCTGACAGTCTTCCTGTCCTGCCTGGCTGGCTGACTGTGACAGGAAAATATTTTCCCCTTTTCCAGGGCAGAATTTAAACTAATAAAAGTTATTGTTTTTCTTGCATTACAACCTCCAACTGTCCTCAGAGTTTAGGCTCTGCTACATTATAATTGTCTCAGAGTGTTGGCAACCTCAAGACTGTTACAATGAGATAAACAGCTTTTCAGGACTGCAGATTTGATGAGGTTCATATCAGGGCCCGGAGTTTTATCAGGAGCTGTCCGGAAGGGATTACACTTCATCAATTGTACAGCGTAGTGTACGGTGTAGTTTTGTGGGCTGACATCTTTTTAAATCTATGTCGAGTGAATACATAAATTGCAGCTGCTATTAATGGTAGCTTGGCTATTGGTTTTTGCAGAATGTCCCGTGTAGCACTAGTGGCGATTCTCTCAGAAAATGCAGGTATATGCACAGAATAAGTACAATCTGTACTCTCACTGCAGAGGCTGTCCTCTTTTTGTCAGTCCAGAAGCTGCAGCTTCATATATTAGAACATAGCACCATTGGCCAGCTGCAGCCTTAAAACCTGATATCTTGCATAACCTAGTTTCCTGTGTGGATATATTACACAGTATTGTATAGTGATCAGAAAGAGTTACCTGTCTACAATGGTAGATTAGGTTTCTTTGGCATATCCATCAAATGAAACACTTTACCAAGAGCAGTTGTCATAATAGACAGCACGTACTTTGTGTACTACCATAAAATGTTACAGTACGATGATTTCAACACCAATGCACTACAGCGATACACAGAACTATAAACTCTGGTGGTTATAAAGGAAAAGTATTGCAGCGCACTAGAAGAATGCCACAGCAGTGATTTCCCAGAGGAGGGGAAAAGTATGTTTTTTTTTTGGAGGGGTTGAGAAGTTCTGAGGGGGAGATCGAGGCAGGATCATTACCACCAGCTGAGTTCAATCCAGGTGAAATTTAAACTCCGAGGATGATCCTTCCTGCTCAGGTTGTACTTGCATCTAAGCAAAGTCCGGATTAAACATCTTACCCGAAATGTTTTACTTACAGCTGAGTTCAATCCGAATGAAGTCTTTGATGCCCAAGTTTTCCAGGAAGATGCCGGAGGATGAAGTGGTTTTAAACAGGAAGGAGATGTCTGCGCTCAGCTCTCCGTGGAATGTGGGAAAGTGGAGGTACGACGTCTCTTTGTCAAAAAATGCAGCGTTCCAGACATTTTCTGCAAATGAATGAAAAACTATTATCTTCATTATTTTCATGGTCTTCAAATTACAATTGTAGAGCACATGTGTGAGTTTGCAATTCGGCTATTACAATTCCATGCCATTCAAATGTCACTAATGCTTGGCCAGTATTGAACTGAGACATGACACACACATTTAAAAACATGTATAAGGTGACACTGAGGCCTCTGAACTTGACTTACCGTCTCCATGACAACGGAGAGGCCCCACTCTGTAGGCACTTTCTGAACCCGGCCTCTGGACATCACCCAGCACCAGAGATCTGACAGGGAGGGTCTCCTTATGGGTCAGCAGGCCCGAGTCATTAGCCCTGGAAAGTAGGGAAAAGGACAAAGTGGAAGAAGAAAAAGTGGAAGAGGAAGACGCTGAATAAAAGAGGACACCAAAGACTAGAGGGAAAAAAAACCCTACCACGAGCAAAAGAATACGGATCAGAAAGAGAAGAGACAGCATAAGAAGTAGTTTGATTATCATTATCATCTGCCTACCAGTCTATTGGTGTGGTAGCTAACGGTATCCTTTTACATTAAATCAGTCAAACTTTTTAAAGCTGCATAATTCACTATTTTGTTGTTGTAAATAATGCCGTACCATTCATTGCGGTCAGCATCACAGTTGCAGTAGTGTTTGGGGTCCACACAGTTCTCCTGCAGGCCGCAGGAACACTGCTGGCTGCCTGGAGGAGCCCCGCCCCAATAAGTCTGCACCTGTCCTGCACCTGGACCCCCCACCCACCAGCTGAGCAGAGGGCCGTCTGCAACACACAAATACACTCATTATTGTCACGTGTCTGGACACTGCACTACACAGCAAGATTCAAGATTTTTATTTGCCATTTGTGCATACACCAAACAGTCCAGTCACAGAGGAATTATTGTGCAGGCTCTTTGAGTCAAGTAAAAACAGTTAAGGGCAAAGAAAAGCACACCGACTGAAATAGATAATACAAGGTAAATAAATGTAAATAAAATAAGACAAAAAAACTTAGATACTGTACAACAGAGTGCAAGAATATAATAAATGATGAATACTGGAACTGGAGGATACAACTATGGGGGATATTGCATTTGTCACGACAATAAAAAAAAAATATTGCACAGTAGTTCACAGTAGAGTGAATTAGTGAGGATTATTGCACATGCTATCACAGTTAATTGTTCAGTGTTTTAGTGAATATATAGCAGCAGCCATATATTTACTTTTGAGGAGTCCCTCCCCAGTTACTCATGTACATGATATCCTAAAACTTCCATTTTTGTATTGACATTTTTTAAATACTCCCTGTGTTGGTGTCAGAGAATACTATAGAATGTTACCCGGTGTGTTTAGGAGGCGTGACTTCCTGCAGTGGTAAGTCAGTTCCTGTTCGCAGTGCTCCGATTGGCCAATGACGGCCGCCAGCTGCTTCTCCTCAGATGTGTATTCAAAGTGAGCCAAGTGCTGATTCTTTCCCGGCGACGGTCGGACTGTCGTCAGATCTGTGTTATTGTGCTGGATCACCATCCACGTTTTGTCCTCTGGTGGAGAGACAAAAGAAAGAAAGACAGAGAAAAAAAATGTCTGCATTTTACTCAGCATGACTGACAGAAAGGATGAAAAAAGACAAAAAAAAACGTGCCCAAAAAACGATCTAAAAATAAGGAAAAGCTGGACATGAGGGTGTGTTTTGATGCGTGCGTGTTTTGATGTGTGTATCAGCTACCTGTCATGTCGCAGTATATTAGCTGTGGTCTGATGTGTCCGCTGCCATCCACATCAATGTAATAATACCCCGACATGTTGCCTTTGTGTTTGTACGCCTCACAGGACTGCTCGAATATCGCTGAGGAGAGAGAAACACAGCATCACCATCATCATAAACATTCCATTCCCAGTCATTCATATGTTTCGCTACTTTTGTATGCAATTGATTAAAAACAAAACTCTTTTCCTAAGCTTCCTTCCCACAACAGATCCTAAAGGCACAAAAATAATTCCATAAGTACAGGGCACTATGCAACATATGTAATCCATAGTTGTAATGCAGTTTATTTATTCATTTTTAAAGCAGAGGTATTTTTTGTATTTTTTTTATTTCTGCTATCAAACTCAAAGATCTTAATTGCTTTTCTATATATATTATGCTGGCAACCCATGGTGCTCAGAAGGACTTCCAGTTGAGACCCCCACACCACATTAGGGAATCTGGACAGGATTCTTAAAGGTTTCTATGGCTGAGATATATATATATATATATATATATATATATATATATATATATATATATATATATATATATTTCAAGGCTCCAGAGCCTTGAAATAAATTACAATATATAGAAATAAATTACAATATATAGAAATAGTGATGAGTCACAAAGATGTTACATTTTTTTCCAATACAATACAAAAGATATATATATATATATATATATATCTTTTGTATTGTATTGGAAAAAATGTAACATCTTTGTGACTCATCACTATTTCTATATATTGTAATTTATTTCAAGGCTCTGGAGCCTAAAAACTGGATGATGGGCCAAAAAAGTTTGGACATCTTGGCTGTAATTTTTATGTTTTGGCAGATGATTGCCAAAGGAGCACTTTGGTCTTCATAAGAAAACAATAAAACTACATTTGAGCACTTCTTTCGCAAAGTCAAAGAAAAACTCATTTACACTTCAATGATACTAAACAAATACATGTAGTCAAAAAACTACTGCAACATCTTTCTCTAAAGAATCTTCTTCACGGCTGAAACCAGAGTATCTTTTTTACAGTAGTCATTTAATGTTCTTTCTTATTTGCCCCTGTTTTTTTTAAACATTTCAAGCTCTCTTGTTCTGCCTCCCTTGTTCCTTCTCTTCTTCTAAATCTCCCTCTTTTCCCTGTGTTGACTGAGACGCTCACACAATGATGATTGCAGGAAAGAGGTTTGATCTCAGCCTGACCTGCCACAGCAACGTCCATAGGGACCTCTCATTACAGACAACATGTGAGCATACAAGTGCAAACATACACGCACACACACGCACACACACACACGCGCACACACGCGCGCGCACACACACACACACACACACACACACACACACACACACACACACAATGATTGCAGGAAAGAGGTTTGATCTCAGCCCGACCTTCTGCCACAACGTCTGCAGGGACTTTCTCATTACAGACAACATGTGAACATACAAGTGCAAACACACACACACACACAAACACACACACACACACACACACACACACACACACACACACACACACACACAGTGTAGCCTTTAAACAACAGTAACCAACAAAGCCTCTTGCCCTTACAGCTGTGACAGGTGGCTCCGCTGTAGCCGGTGCTGGAGCAGTTACAGTGGAAAGTACTCCATGATTGACTGCAGCTGCCTCCGTGTTCACAGTGACTCGGAGAACACCTAAGTGCCAAAGAGAGACACACATTTAGACTTCTTTACCAAACTCTTCTTTACCTTTCCCAGAAGCATTTTGCAGAGTAACACTGCGTTGTGGTAAAATAACTTCTTATGACTTTTTCACATCCTCACAAGCCAACAACAGGAAGAATGTGTGTGACCGGTACTGGAAAGTAACTAAATATTTTTACTCAAGTACTGTACTTGGGTATTTCCATTTTCTGCTACTTTATAGTTGTACAATACAGAAAGAAATATTGTACTTTTACATTCTTTTAAATACATGTCTTTTAAGTTCCCGGGAACAGTTAGTGACTCGTTTTCCATCACGCAGCAGTGGTTGGTCAGCCAGAGAGGGTATGGCGGAGCTAATGCAACAGAGTCGCTCTTTAACCTACTTGTGTGAAAAGCGGCGTACTGATTTTTGTGGTCTCTCTTTGATAGGTCGAAAGAGAGATCTTCAATATTGTAAATTTAAATACAAATTTAAATGTGTGACTTTTAATTGTAACAGAGTATTTCTACACTGTGGTATTGATAGTTTCACTTAGTAAGTAGTATGTCTGAATACGTCTTTTCTACACTATGGATGCCAAGTACAGTTGTGACAACTTTCTGTTTTGAAAGCGAAGGGGAGGACTCAACACATCAGAAGGGGGAAAGTAAACAAGAAACAGCATGTAGCATTAGCGTTAATCAGAGATCAAGACACTCCCAAAATGATCATATTTGTTAAAAGTGCACAAACTGTAAAACAAAGATTGCAAGTTGTGAACAAAAATACAGTCTAAATGACTAAGGTCTAATTCTGTGCTCTTTATATCAAATTAGTTTTTAATTTGATAAAAAGAGCACAGAATTAGACACACTCTCATCAGGTGTACATTGACATTAAAGTTCAGGTTAGTCTTAGATTTTCATGTAACAAAGTAAAACAATTATGTTAAGGTTAGGGTAAGGTTCTCCAAATGATTAAAAAGCAAAAACGTCCACTAAAAGTTTTCCAGACCTGAACCTAGGTCCCTTAAGATAAAAGTAAATGTACTTGTTTATTCGCCACCCTATAACCTAAAAACCTTTAATTTTTACTGCATTCAATATGAAACTACTGCTTCTTTCTGGCTGTGCCGCCTCATTTATCACAGTAATGAAAGCATATGGCACACATTGCAACAGTACGCCTTTTTTTGATGTGTTTTTAATAGTTTTTGGACGACAACAATAATAACAGTAAATGGCACAAAGGCAAAAGCAATATCAAGCTTTAGCTTGCTAGCCTGTTCTTCATTCATTGCTGGTTTTATCTTTCAAAAAATTGTGTTAATAATAATAAAACCTACTTCTAAATGTTTGGTACATTTGACTGACAAGGAAATTGTAGACAGGAGGAGTAAATCAGAAATGCTTTATACCTACATGTGGGTGAAGCAGTTTGAAGGGTAGTGCTCAGAAATGTATCCCAACACCAATAACGATAGAGGCAAAGGCACTCCAAAATGTCCCTGTCATCTGAAGCATCTTTGTGACAACACTGAATGGAGCAAAGCTCTGTCTGACTTTAACATAAACTGTGGCATCCAAAATACACACTCAGTGGAACATGTTTGAGCAAACTCCGCCGCTGTTAACTTGGACTTTTCCTTGGCAATGTCAGCCCTGTGTCAGGACCATAGCTCAGGACTGAGCTGGGTGGCGGCAAGCTAAACAAGGAGGGGGATACAAAAGACATAGACACAGAAAAACAGTGAGAGGAGAGAGGCAAAATGATGGAGATACTGTAAAGAGAGAGGGAGGGAGAAATCCAGGAAAGGGAATTAAGGTTGAGAGAAGGATCTAAGGAGAGGAACGGGGGAGCAACAAAGGGGATGAAAGTTTGGATTAATGGAACTCAGCAGCGACTGGGTGGAACATATTTGGAAGGGGAAATGAGGTCAGCGTGTCTGCAGAGAGACTGAAAGAGAGCGGGAGAGCAGCATGTATTTTTAATATTTTACTTAGTGGGAAATTCACTGTTAGAAAAAGCCTTACTCAGCAGGCTTGTCAGATGGTAAAGTTTGGTTTTTAGCACCATTTTCTTTCATTTTATATTTACTCCACTACTTTGTCTTTCGAATATATGCATCATAAATTCTGGCAGTCCATTGTTGCCTCGATTATCTGCAAATATGCATACGCACATCGTGCAAAACAAGTGTCTCTTTACTGGGTCCACTGATAAATTCTGTGTGCATATGACCAGGCGAGCAGCGCTTATTTCAGTAAAAAAGTACACTGCAGGTTGGAGGTGAGGGGTTGGAGAAGTGTAAATCGATTTTTCAAGTTGACATTTTATTGAAACAAAAGGTGCTCAGAGAATATTACATATGCCATATACCAGTGGGCTCTAATGATTTGGAAAAAAGGTCTAATGTCATATTCTGAGAGCAATGTATTATTGCTCACACACAACACAACATTAAACTGACACAGTGGAGCTTGACTTGACATTTTCTGCAATACAGACATATTAGAGGCCACGGTCTCTCCAGTACATGATGATACAGAAAGGTCTATAATAATGATTCTGTCTAACTGTGGTAATGGATTTTTCACTGTGCAATATCTGTGTTGGTTCAAAAGAGTTTTAGTACTCAACTTTTATGTATACACATATGGGTCTAATATACTTGTTTGTAAAAGTGTAAAAGTATTGTTATATCCATCTAAAGTGAGGCACCATGATTTTTTTAAGCTAAAACTGCCTTTAATTAATGTTTACATCTAAAACGCACACGTTAATTGCTAACAGATGCACAAACACAGTTCAATTATAATTATAATGCACCAGCAGTTTGTTCAAATGTTTTTAATCTAAATACATTAGGACATTTGGTGTTTCTGACTTGAGTTCAGGAGATTCCATCATAATAGTGCTAACTGTTTTTCATAACACTGATTTTCCCCATGGTATAGTCGGCCTCCAAGAGCATTGGAGTACGAACGTAAAAAGAAAATCAACATAAGCAAGATGATAAGAGTGATGATAATCACCTGGGAACACTTTGAACAGCAGAAGCAGAAAGCAAACCAGGCCAACAAGAAATACTTTTTCAAACCTGCCCATACTCTATCTACTGACTAATAATAACTCTAAAACAATATATCCCAGACTTTTTTCAAACTCAATCACACACTGAGGCACAGAGCCAACCAACTGTGTTGCTGCCTCTCAACAAATAAATCACATTTTGAAGAAACAAAGAAAGCAAAACCCCATTTCAGTTCAGAGAAAGGAAGCTGCGCCCCATAGACAAAACAATAACTGGATTGTTTTCTTAGCGGGAAAACATTAGGACTGGGACACTGTTGTCATAATTCCCTCCATATCCAATCCACTGCTGTCTAACAATCCATGTGTAATACCATTTCACAGGAAACCAGTCACAGAGCCTTCAGAGGGGGATTAACATGGGGTTACAAAGGAACTTTATCGCATCCTCTTTTCTGACAATGCTTTCTAACACACACAATTGGTACATACAAAATGGTATTATACATAGTAAAATGTGCCAGACAAACCTTTCCTGAATAAATAAGGTAAGAACAAATGTAGCATTTAGCTTAACATTTGCTTATGTCAACCTCCCCTGGATAAACATTATCAAACAAATGGTGCTTTTAGGTCTGACCTGTCAATGATGCCACACATGTCGATCTGCAGGTTACTGTAGTTTCCCATCAGCCTCTGCTGCACCATGATCAAGTCCACTGACTGGTTGTCCACAGTCAGCAGACGCATGCAGCCCTGGAAAGCCTTGAAGGGGTTCATACAATCCTGGCTGCTCTCTGCAGCAGGGCAACCTGCACAGGAGAGGAAACAACATCAGATAACACAGAGGAAACCATGACGTCCACCCTGAAGTTTAGGGTTTGTTATTGTTTTTTCTGATACCAGTCCTAAAAGAATACTTTTATAACTGTGCTGGTGTCTAAATGGTGCCTGAACCAATACTTAAAAAAATAAGAGCACAAACTGACAGTCTGCAACATTAAAGAATGGCTTAAATGCGAAGGCCATATAGTCAAAATTAATAATTTATTTAAAATGTAATAACAATAACTTATTTCATCAGTCAATTGAAATAACAATTGTTAACCAACAAAAAGAAGAACCACTACAACTTGAGTTTCTCTAGGTGTACTTGAATGCACCATGAGTTTATGAGGTGCAACTGAATGCACCATGAAGTTCCGTCAGTGTTGTTTTTCCAACATCTCTGACTGGGTGTGTCGAAAAGTGCAGCTAGGCTAAACTGTGTTTTTGAAGTAGATTTAAGCATTTTAACTTTGTCAAAGCCAGCTACTAGCTAACGGTAGGGTAACGTTACCTGCTGCCAAGTGTAATATTAACTAGCGTCATGTACAGGGCACAGAAATGAGGCACCAAAATCTGCAAAATCGCCATTCTGTCCGGTAGATACCGGTCGTATAGGGGTTTTGTTATCCAACCCTACATTTATCCTCAAGTTTAAAAGTCTTCAAAACTGATTACATATGCTTGGAACCTCTGAAGATTGTGTGCTTGTTTATGCATGTGTTCATTTATTTATCCCTCTCTTACCGCCAAAGAAAAGTTGACTTCCCGTGGTAACAAGAAACGGGGGACTGGCGTGAGCAGTGGCTCCTTCCCCTGCGTCCACAGAGACAGTCAGATGTCCTTGTCTTGAGATCAGCTCCACAGAGTGCCACTGACCGTCATTTAGAGCCGAACCTTAGGACACACACACACACACACACACACACACACACACACACACACACACACAGGAATATTATAATATCTACCACGATACACATATATTGACTGTCTTGACTTTATTTTCATGAAGGTTATGATTACAATTTCAGTCATTCACTTATTGATCTGTTGAGGGAAATTCTCTGTAATTGCCTTCAGTCACAGGGAGGTCAGAGGTCAAGCTCAGCAACGAATAAATGCTGTTGAAACTGGTAAGGATTCAGTATCTGGCTCAAACACTCCAATATGGAGGACAGATTTTTTCTAGTCTTCAGGCTTGCTAGCATTGACATTGACATATCATAGTTTTTGCTTCTTATCTGGAAAGGTGTGCACATTTGTTTTTGTCTGCTCTGTGTCTTATAATGAATATATATAGGATATTTTGTATTGTGATCAGTTTCCTGCAAAAGGCCACTGACAGAAACAAAAACCAACCAATCCTTAAAAATAAAAGGCATTCCTGTTCATGCTGGGTTACATTACAAAAAACAAATATTTGGACCATGATGTAACTGCACACAAAACGGGGAAACTTGAGCTGAGTAAATTAATGGAGCGGTTCTCGATATTCAGAACATTAATATAGCAGCAAACAAATATTTGCTATGTAAAGATATAGTGGAGTAATGGCATCCTGAGGAGAGAATAAAGTCACACTCCCTCTGTGTGTGTTGTGATCCAAGCTTCTCTGTTCTTTGTTTTGATAGCCGGTCCGGCCGCGCATGCATGTTAAAAAGAAAGAAGAAAGAAAGAACGTAGAGCCGCGTGGAAGCAATCTCAACCCGCTATTTATTTATTTTTGTATTTTGAGTACAGACCCTTTAAGATTTAAGTTGGAGGTTTGGGATCAGACTGACCTGCACTGAGCTCCAGCGGTGCCCTGCCCGACTTGAGGATCTGTAGATGGAGCCTGGCTCTGCTCAGGTACAGCCAGACAACACCCCCTTGCTTTGGGAGATTAAATGTCAGCAGCAGCCCCGCCTTGTTCCATGTCCGAAACTGAAGCCCCACCGACGTGCCCGTTGATGATAGTTCTGTCACTCCTGGCAACCAGAGGAAGCTCTGGGGACTGGTGAACGTCATGGCAACAAAAACGGGTTCAGCACAAGAAAAGGTAACAATGCCCTGAGATAGATGGAGAAGAGGAGAGGAGAAAATATATGGAGAGAGAGAAATTATTACAGCAAAAGAGGGAAAACACGTTGACGCATGAATTTGAATTCATTTCCAGGGCTGCGTGGCGGCGCACTGATGCACAGAGATCTCATCAGCAAGTCTCCTTAAAGAGCATGAGAGTATTACCATAATGATAATAGCCAGGCTTAGAAAAAGCACCAGGAGATAAAACGGAAGTCGCCAATTGTTACCCAACTGCTTCCAAAGGTCAAAGAAGAAGTATGGGGGAGCAGAAGGGGTGAGAGAGCAAAAAAAGAGAAGAGGAGAGAGCAACAAATAAGGGATTGGGAGCAGTTGGTCATCTCTGTATGCAGGCTCATAGTTTTGAGAAGCAGTAATTACAGTAAATCCACTGCCAGGGCAGCAACAGTGATAAGTTACACCGCAGGTTCCCCACTGGGTTTCTATTTTCAGTGGAGTACGCAACACACAGACAATTGATCGAGTCTAAAAGCTCTTTGTGGGATAGTTAAAAGCGATACACAGTCATGGAGACTGACAGGGAGAGTGCCGCAGAGATTCAGCGGTGTTGTGCATTAGCTTAACACAATCTACAAGTACACACACACACACACACACACACACACACACACACACACACACACACACACACACACACACACACACATCCACACGGACACACACACACACACACACACACAGAGGTACAGGGACATGCCTTCTCATTTACAGTAAAAGGTATGTAAGTGAGGGGACATATATTTTCCCTACTTTTTAAAACTTTAATAAGTGCACTTTAAGATAACATTTTTCAACACTTTTCAACCCTTTTTCTGAGATTCCCTTTTTCTAAAGAGTCAGAGATGCTTATTGTGTACTTAACTTTCCACTTTTATTATCATTTTGTTTATTTTGATCATGATACTGCTCAATGACAGCTTTCCAGCAAACACATACATGTTGAGTATATTTCAAAATATTTTTTTCAGTGATTGATACATCTTTATCTTGTTGGTGCACAACATACATTTTGTAAATATCCTGGTATGTACGCAATAATACACATGTGTCCCTATGTCCCTTTACATGGCCCCAAATAGATCAGATAAACCAGTGGATCCAACTGGAGGCCCCTGTGACATCCATCAAACAACAGTGCATATTGTGTCCAGTGTGTCTACGGAGCGTTTGTGGTAATATACAAACATACACAAACACACTTTTTATAAGCACAATGTAAGCCAGTTTACCTTCACAGTGACCCGCTGGTCTTTCTGTTTAGCGAGGTCTACCAGGTTCACGCCATTGTAAACCAGGTTTTCCAAACAGCCGTGGAAATTTCTGTTTGGCCTGATTGACCTCCGAGAGCCAAGGCCCTGCTCTGCTCCCACACTCATCTGTACGGGGGAAAACATAGAGACAAATATTTAAAAAAAATACAACTTGAGCAAGTGTGAATGTAGTGGTATCCCACACCTACTAAGACAAAAACACACCTGGCTATGGTCCCAGTGGGTGAAAGTTGGTGGGATCTGCACCCAAAGTGTGCTTTTGTCCACGGTGAGGTTGAGGTGAGTGCTGTGATGCTCCACTGCGACGTGGTGCCAGTGTTGGTCGTCTAACAGGCTGCCCAGAGACACCAGATGGTGACTGTCAGGAGAAGAACTTCTGCCTGGAGCGCATGAGGAAGACAAAGATAACGGCGAGGAAGAGGAGAAAGTTGATATCTTGAACTTGTTTCATAATACTAAAGTCTTCAAAAATGTTATTATGCAGATGCTTGAAAACTGGCATTGCTATCAAATATTTGAGGTTCATTCTTACAGTTTTTTTTTCTAATGTATTATTCATAGAAAAAGATCTATTTTCATATCTTTGTATTTTCAAGTTGACTCCTCATGAACTGGCAGTAGCTGCTGTTTTCTGGGTCTCTTAACTGGTACATTAGGGTCACAGTTTTCTGTTGGGCAATCACATCTCAGAACCAGAACCAATTCTATATCTACAACTGAGAATGAACCAGAAAATAGAGGTGATAACACATAATTAACACTAAAAGGAGCGGTAGAAAGGCATAAATAAATGAAAGGGAAGGTTCTCTGCCATGTTGGCA
Source organism: Sander vitreus (assembly GCF_031162955.1). Taxonomy (NCBI): domain Eukaryota; kingdom Metazoa; phylum Chordata; class Actinopteri; order Perciformes; family Percidae; genus Sander; species Sander vitreus. Next base: position 25,687,812 of record NC_135871.1, read on the forward strand.
GAGCGCAGTTTCTGCTGAGGGAGTGAGGTGAAGACAGCGCTAAATGCACTCGGCCATTAAATATGAATTAGATATTTTTTGAAAGGAGACAACATTGTCTGTGTGGAAAAAGAAGTCAAGAGAAAGAGAAAGGGAGAAAGAGAAATGGAGACATACAGAGACCAAAACTGAGTCATATGTGTCCAGTCATCAATCATCATTGATCTGTCAGACAGATGGCATAGCAGAGGGAGGGACTAGAGAGTGGGAAGGAGACAGACAGAGAGGGAAATAGTGAAGTGTACTTAATCTTCATTGATCAGCAGACTGATGTTAGTACATGTCAGAGAGAGAGAGAGAGAAACTGGGAAATGAAGGCAAAGTCAGGTGTATTTAGTCATTACTGATACATATATGGATCTTTAATTGCAACCCTGTCTCTGAGAAATGATGCCTATATACCGCCAGTTTGCGGCAGCAAATACATTTAGAAAGAAATGTACTGTAATGCTGGTCCGAGCTTAGGAAATATGCAAATTGTTGATATTGAACGTATCAACAAAATGTTCTCACTGTTTCATACAACATTAGCTCTTGCAATTCGATATCTGCTTGTGGCAACTAAAGCATCGTTAAACTTTGTTACGGTTATGCACTTAAGGCATTTGGTTTTGGTTCCAAGATCTTGGTCCTGGTTTATAGTTAAAAAGTCAAGAGTTACGTGTTTCTTTAATATTTAAACCCCTAAACCACAATTTTTTTGTTTGCTAGGATGCAGTTAATTTATGCAGTGATCAACTCTGGTGAACTTTGATCAATTTCAAACTGTCTTGACAGTGCTAATGTTTGAGGAAACACGAAAATCAAAAGGAGAGAAAGTCCCTACTCATATCCATTTTGCCATGGATGAAACTACACAACTGAGTTAAAGGTCCAATATGTAATATATGTACTGTAATGAATCCAAAAATGACACCAATGCCTCATCAGATATTAAGGAAACATGTTAAGCTGAAATACTATCTTTTCTGACAACAATGCTAATGTCAGTATTTTTTCTTTTTGAAATTTACGTTCCGTGACGGAATTTCTGTTTGTGTTTTGGCCTGTGTGTTGTTATCAGCTGCCCAGTTTGACAGCCAGGCCGGGTTGCCAGATATACCTGTAGAAACGTAAACTCAGCGCGCTACAGCTGTAACGTTATTACAGCCATGAAAGCAGCACACAAGCGAACGGAATCAACGGAGATTGATTCTACATGACATAAAAAACGGCATGTTTCTAACAGTTGCGTTGATGTAACAAACCCCGGGTAAATATTGGAGATCTATTTGAAAGATGGAGACAGCTTAGAGCCCAAAATGACGCGGAGTTGGATAATTTACTCCTGAACAGGTAAGCATTAGCTTTGGGCTAATTTATCACGGCTACAAGGGACGGGCATTTTATGTAATTTAAACATTTGTGTACTCACATTGAATTATATAGCTTGAGTAACCGAGTTGGTTACTCGCAAAAACAATTTTGAGACACAGCCAGTAAAGTGATCCTGACTGCTCCTGGTTAACGACGCCATGCTAACCCTGCTAACTGCTAACGTTACCGGAATAAACAGCTGTTTACAACGTGTACAATGGTGAGTTATTTTAAGTCAAGAGAGGGACGCTTTGAATCGGGAAGAGAGGACCGTGAGTTTGCAGTGTGTTTAGCAATTGTTGCCGCAATTCTAAGCCAATGAAGTGTGTTCAGTCGGGTGGAATAGGACGGCAAGGTAGTGCTATTTTTAGCAGTTCCTATCCTGGCTTGTGGAGAGGACGGCGAGGTTGTCGGGTTTTTAGGTTCCTACTGTAATTCTAAGCTGAAAAAGTGTGCCTGTCAGTTGGGTACAGATCTCCGCGTGAGCACGGGCTTTTATGTCTGTCAATATAGCCAGCATCTAACGTTAGCTACTCCGCTGTCTAACATTGTTGGATGCTGCGGTCTCAGCCTGGCAACCAACGTGAACTTCGAGTCTGGGCAGGAGGGGGCGGGGGAGACGACTCTCTCCAGTATTTTGAATTTGTACTGCAGTATCTATTTTAAACACTAGCTGTCAGTATCACATATTGGACCTTTAAGCCACAGCATGTAATTCAACTATGTCACCGAACCTCTGGTTTTTCATTAAAAACATGAATGAGTCAGCTTCTGGTGTGAGCAGGCACTGAGGTGTCTACCAGTCAAGTACCGCCTGACGTTTGTATTATTTTATTGTATTGTGATAGTATTTCTGTTTTGTCTACTATCCATATTGGTCACATTTGAAAATATTACTGTGGAACTATGAAACTGCTATGGAGCAGTGTTTTTATGAGTGAGTTCCCATTTTGTTTGTGCACGCAGGAGACACCGTCCTACCTATGGTTTCACACTATTCCTCTGATCTAGCAGGGAGGAAGAAGACAATGTGGGTTTCAAAATGTTCAAGACATCCACTTTGCAAATGTCTTAAGAGGAAGGAAATACAAAAGACAATGTGTTTTGGTGAAGGACACCTGTATTGCTTGTTTACCAGAAAACTTCACAGGGCACCTTCAAATGTTTCAGAAGGACAAGGTTATAAAAAAATAAGGTTTTAATAAGGTGCAGAACTTTCTTTTATACCGACAGAGTATAAAGTTGAAACCCTTTTAGGTGTATTTTCTGTCCAGGTTTCCAAGTGGCTTTACCAGCATAGAAGATCCTTCACGGTGATAATGTTTACCCGCAAGAGCCCTCATGTCTTCAGCACTTAAAGAATCCTTTGGGAGTTCCCCTGTGTGATTCTGGAGGTCAATGGTTCACTGAGGTCGTCTTAATTTTCAGTGAGTATCCTCAGGATTCATGTTGCATTCATTAAGCGATTTTTTTAAGGGAACTGTCCTGTTTTTATGACCTGAGAAGCTGCTCAAAGTTCATTAAAGCCTTTTTAACAGTGCAGGTTCCTGCGTTACATCATTCCAGACGTGTTCCCCAAGGCAACATCACCTAATCATCTGCTGTCTGCTTCTGCATTACTGCTCTTCGCTGTGACTCCAAATCTCATTTTGTTGGAAGACATTGATGGCTCTTATCAGATGACAGACTACTGTAATTGTTTCAGAATTTTCATTTTATTTTGTTCAGTTTACATGATTGAGACCAATCAGTCAACACGAGCAACCTCTGAACCTGCTCACAACAAGTGTTCCAGGAGAACATTTCACAAATGTTACGCCTTTGAAGACTTTTTAAGAAGTCTGGTCAAATAAGGAACAAATGAGAAAGTTATTACTACATTGATATTCCACTGCTGTTGTGCCTTTTGAGGGTCTTTATAAGATGCATAAAAAACAAGAGTAAAGTTTTGACTTTCTGTCATTGTACGTGAGTTATATTGTCGAAAAAAAGTGTCTGTGCTGCTAGAATCAAGCAGACGCTGTAATTGTTTCCTTTTACTTTTATGTCTGTGGCTGTCCACAAAATCAGTCAACACAATCAGCAATTTGTAAACGTAGCAACATAGCAATACCTCCAGAAAGAAATGTTTAAATGAGGTTTGTTCGAAGAAGCCATGTTTCAAAAACACTTGTTTCAGATAAATGACTAAACGCAGGACCATTTGAGCCTCTCACAGGCTATGCAGCTAATCAGATTGCCATTGTGAGCCAAATATCCTCTCCGTGTTACAGGAATGAGTCAGCTGTGGGCAGTCAAGTTAAGCCCAGCTGGCTTTCTCTGACATGAGCACGCTGCTTCCTGGATGAAGGCTAAGCTGTTTATTTACAACCCTGTAGGGCTGAACACAGCTAAGACACCTCCCTATCAATCACTGCATATAGAGTAGAATAACATGGTAAGTCAATACTGCAGAATCGAACACGACACACAGCCCACCATTCACTGGGACAGCTGAGTTGACAGACTGTATCCAGAATGCGTCATTGTCTGCGTCCACTCAGCATCTGTTCTTTAGCTATATACAGGGACAACAACTGCATGGCAGGAATCATTTTAACATTTTTTTATAGATAACATTTGATCATTACAGCGTATAAGGGCCCTTGTAAGTAACAAATAAATATATATTTGGAGCCAGGGAAGGGGGTAATATTTCAAGAAATAAATCAGAATTTCTAAACTTGAATATTCTAGATTAAAGTCACAAATTAAGGAGAATACAATTTGAAAAAAATGGTGCTTTCTTTCGCCAGGGAAAGCTGTTAAAATAATGTTCAACAGTCTCAGTTTTGTTTTGAGAATAATCATACCAGTGCTTTTGACACATTTCTGCCTTACAGTCCCTTGAGTCCATTATTGCATGATGGAGGGTCCAACAGTAACTAAACCTCCAGCCCAAGCTGTTTTAATACGACCACAAATCAATCTTCTCTATTTCTACAGCTTCTACCTGGAACTCTGAGCATCACAGGCAGCTCGGTCAGCTCCTTAGGGAAGAATTTGAGCCTTTGACTTCAGGTTATAAGTTAACCACATGGATAAACTCAACAGATATCTTACCTGGTCTGCTCTTTCTGTCATTTTGATGTGTCTTTTATGTACACATACAGTATCTTGGGCTGTACACTGCACCTTTATGCAAAACATTTCCCTATGAGAGCAAATTAGTTTTGGATCTTAAAATGTAGTTTAAACTGATTAGCAATTGCGCTTACACCTGCGCTTACAACCTGCAGTGCGATTGTAGTGGTGTGTGCAGTAAGCTTTGCACCCTGTTGGTTCTTGAACGCACCTTAACTAGACCAAATTAGCTCCACCCAGCCCAAACCCCCTCATTAGCTGAGCTTATATAAAGCACCTGTATCATCACGGCTGCCTCTTGGCTTTGTCTCTGCCTGTTGGTTTTTAGTCTGTGACTTTTAGTTCGGTAGGTAATTGTGTTAAGTCGGTTTATGCTTTTAAGGGGTTCTTAAATACTGAGATGTTTATTTTGCAGCAGTCTGCTGCCTGCCTGACTGTTGGGCCTGAAAGGGATTCCAAGCTCCCCTGCCTGGAGTGGTGTGATGAACTCTCCCTTAGCCTACTGAGTACATTTGAGTGAAGGTATGAGTAACTTAAAGCAGCAAGTCTGGTATGATCACTACCGGAGCTAAATGTTATCACGCACTGCTTTTGAACTTGTCATTTAATGTAATCTTCTGTCTGAATTGAAGGTTGTCAGCTGCTGTTTTGCCTTGGTTTAGTTGTTTGGATTTTAATCATTTTAGTACATCTTTGTTAGTGCCCCAGGACACTCTACCTGTTTAGTTTGCTTGTATTTTAGGTTATCAACTGGTTTATTTTCTTTATTTTGCTCTGCAGTGGAGCTAGTAGCCAGCTTGTGGTGGAGACTAGGCACGTTAGTGTGGTTCCCTTCACAGATTGTAGTGATAACGGTACGGTGACACGATTTGCAGTGAACCAGTTTACAGTGAACCCGTTTGCAGTGACTATCAATTGCAGTGGGCACATGTGGTGGATAAGTTGGTATACCCCTGGCACACACCCTTAGTAGACTGTCTCTCCACAGCTGGCCTCTGCCCACTTTCTTCCCCCTCTCGTGTGTGTGTGTGTGTATTGCAATTTGATTTAAACCTCATTTCTAACCATCCCTTTTACAGGCACTTCTGGTCATAAATTATCCCTTAATATTTCTTTTGTAACCACGTCTCTGTCTTACTTCAGTTAGTGAACCTGTTTAGCCTTTTGTATAACTGGGGTGCTTGTTGAAGTAGAAATAAACCTATCTTGGGGTGAGTCCTGAGGTGGCGTTGTCGGTTAGTTAGACTCGGGTGGCGGCTCCTCCCCTAGCGCCACCCGCCTTGCCGCACAAGGAATTCATGATTTATATCTACTGTAGGCAAGCTTTTTCTTACTTTATAGAAAACAAACCAACTTATGTCCCGTCTTCCTTCTACATCCCAAAAAAATTGCCAGAAGCACGAGATCAGTGAACATTGATTCCCGGTGCTGTATATTTACACTCAAAGTATTCCGGTGGCAGAAAAAACTGATCTTAATTATGAGCCAGTGAGCTTCAGAACTATAAACCATCATTTTGAAGAATGCATAGCGGCGAGGAAATGAGATGCTTTTGGAGAGAGCGCGTACATTTTAATAAGCCGGTGTGTTTATTCAAACTGTTTGGATGGCTCTAGGGAAACGGAGTGGAACTAAATGTCTCCTGTTAAGTGCTGCTGAAAGCTGCTTGCGGCACACAGGGAACAAAACTCATAATGGGGAGTTACAGTGGGGGCCAGACCCGCACACACTGAGCAGGATTTAATGCAGGTAAAGGTTGAAATTAGTTAATTATCTCTGTAAACTTTAAAATAGTTTACAAAGAGGTGCACAATGTCCTGAAATTAGAGGCATGCTATGACATTTTTAGTGCTGCTCATGGGGTGCTGTGCTGTGGTTGACTCCTGAGGTATGTGTAAGAAAAGAGAGAACATCCAAAAAGTACATGTTTTAATTGTGTATGCATGTTTAAAATATAGTAATGTTGCCCTCTCTTCTCTGTTCAATTTTCAGTTTTGAAGAAAAAAAGATTGGCTCATACGGTCCTTAACTGCCAGAAAACTCTCTGACCTCTTGATCATGAGAGCCTTTGGGTAATGTTCAAAACGCACTACATCATCGTAGAAGCATGGCAGTTTCTCTCAGTGCCTGACAAACATGTTTTTTTGTCAGCATTTTAATTTTAGCTGATGATCATGAAAACAAACTCCTCGCTTGATCCAAAACTGCCCCTGCTCTAAACAGTGATCAGGGATTGAGGAATAACCAAACTTGGCACTTACAAACTGAAAATCCAAAATCCATTAGTGTGCAAGAAACAAGTTACAGGCTGACCAAAAAAACACGCAGTGACTGTTTCAGGCCACAATTCAGAAGCAAATCAGAAAGGGCTGCTTCTGACAACTCAGAAACCCATGACACAAATTTCTGTGTAGCAGCAATGCAGAAAAAGATGATGCCGCACAAAGAACCTTGTCAGTCTTCAAAGATGGCAACAATGGCTTACAAAACCATAATAAACACTTTAGGCTTCAATTGTGGCAGTTCGTATAAAGCAAAAACATAAATGTTTTTTTTTTTACGACTGGCAAATTTCCCCCCTCAGTTTATTTTCTGTCAATTTTCAGTCTATTTTCTATTGTGCACTTGCCGGGTGTATTAAGTATTTATTAATGAGTGAGTGATTACTAGTTTGTGCTGCTCTTTGGCTGGTTCAGAGCTAATCAGGATCAGCTTCCAATTCACAGTTGCTTATGAAATGATCATTATTGAATTAGGTAACACTTTATAACCATCATTAATAGATGGTAAATTAACAGTTAATTAATCTTTAGTTAATTGTCATTTTACTATTAAACAATTAAATTATGTTTACTAATTATTAGTAGTGCTGTAAATTAAGTTTATTGTTACACACATTATATCCCTCATACTATATTAGGTATTGGGTAATGATTAAAAAATGGTTGTAAACCTTTTTAAGAAACCATTTTTAAAACCTCTATAAACATTACATCGATAGATGGACCAGATATTCCTAACACTTTGAGGGTTACTAGTTGTTTTGTAAACCGTCTATAAACAGTATCTGGATGGTTATTATAAAGTTGCAACATATAAAATTATAATTTTATATGTTGCAACTTTATAATAACATCCAGCCACTGTTTACAGTTTACAAACCAACTAGTAACCATTGACAAAGTATTAACTATCTAAATAATGTTTATAGATGGTTCACAAAGTATTTAACAAAGTATTATAGTCATCTATTGTAACTTTATAATAACCATCCAGAAACTATTTATAGACAGTTTACAAAACAACTAGTAACCCTCAACAAAGTGTTAGGAATATCTGGTCCATCTATCGATGTAATGTTTATAGATGTTTTAAAAATGGTTTCTTAAAGGTTTACAAAATTTTAATCATTAACTGATACCTAATAATATAGTATGAGGGATATGTGTTACAATAAACTGTTAATTTACAGCACTACTAATAATTAGTAAACATTAATTATAATTGTTTGTTAACAGTACAATTACTGTTTGCTAACAGTTAAATGACAATTAACTAAAGATTAATTAACTATCAATTTACCATCTATTAATGATGGTTATTATAAAGTGTTACCTCGAATTATTCATTAATATACTGTAGTAGCTCATGGTATACTCTAGTAACATATAGTCTACTATATAGCCCTTAAATGAAGGTTGTTCAGGAATTTCTCATTAGTGATTGATTAATTAGATGGTCGTTCCTGATTTGTTTCTCAGTAACTACTCACATTTTCGCATTTGGTCATTTAGTAAGTGGAACCCACATGCAATTGGATCAACTCACTGAATAAATTATCAATTTTAAATGCTGCTGTCCTTTTTGTTGTTTTTCATATTTAATTCAAATCTAAATTTGTAGAGGTCCACTAATTTTGGTTCTTATATCATTCTTTTTGATGTTTACGGAAACAAATACAACGTAAACAAAGTAAGCAAGTGCACCCACCACTTCTTGAAGATGCAAGCTTTCACTATTCTACTACTATCTATAATCTCTTTATATTGGGGTCGAAGTAGCTCAGTCTGTAAGGAGTTGAGTGGGGAACCGCCGGTTCAAGTCCCCATATGGACCAAAGTATGGTGGTGGACTGGTAGCTGGAGAGGTGCCAGTTCACCTCCTGGGCACTGCCAAGGTGCTCTTGAGCAAGGCACTGAACCGCCAACTGCTCGGGGTGCCTGTCCATCGACAGCTGCAGTCCCCTCACTCTGACATCTCTTCATTAGTGCATGTATAGGTACTGAGCATGTGTGTAATTCAGGCCTGTGTGTATAGTGTAATAACAGAGTGAAAACATTGTAATTTCCCTTTTTTAATAAAGTATAAATTATGATTAAAGCAGAACCCACTTGACAACATAAAGTTGACTTAGCTTGTTTAATACAAAACAGCAGCGCTAGCGTCTGACCAACAGAAACCACCTGGCTACAAGTACCTCGTGTGTTCGAGGATTTCAGAGTTGTACCTTGTCGGAGGAGCAGGAGAAGCTTTCCTTTCTCTAACTCTAGGGTGAGGCTGTGCGCGCTCTGTCCCTCTGCGTGAAGGAGTATCCCAGAGTTCTTCAGGGTTTTAAATATCAGAGAGATGCTTTCTTTGGTCATCTGTTTTGGCCTGGGACTCAACCTATAGAGAAGGCTGCTTTGGCCATCGAGGCTCACCACATCTGAGTCTGAAAATCAAAACCACACGTTAGAGGACTTTCAACAATACATACAGTATTATGCCTAGACAAAACAATCCTTGCATACACACAAAGTTGAGTATGTGGAAATGGCTTCATTTTGAGAAAGTGCAGCACTAAAGAGTTTGAGACTCTCAAAACAGTCTTCAGTCACATTTTAGTCTATATCCACGACCCTCCACTTCCAGGATTGCTCCGCTGCCACCGGAAATTCCGTTGTAGGTCCTTTTTTTCGGCCAGATTTCCGTTTTCCTTCCGCTTTCTTTGTGTTGGAATTCTTAACTCCAGTGTTTAATGAAGACTACGGTTAACTGCTCCTCAGATCTCTGCAGGGTAAATCCAGACAGCTAGCGAGACTCTTTGCAATCTGAGTTTTCTGTTGCACGACTAAAACAAATAAAATAAAACTTGGCGCCGGCCAAGACGATTGTGATTGGTTTAAAGAAATGCCAATAAACCAGAGCATGTTTTTCTCCCATCCCGAATTGCTGTGTGGACTAGCCAGACCCTCCTCCACAGCGCTGTGAAGGAAGGTCTGGCAATGCAAGACTACATTTTAGTTAATTACAAACAATTGGAATTTACTCCAGCAACAACAACAACCATTTATATGTACAATCAGGGTGTGATTTTTCCGGGGGGGATGCATGGGATTTCCCCCATTTCTAGTCTATATATCTGCTAAATTATTTTTATCCCCAGTGGGGACAAAATGTATCCCCCTCCTCAAAGTGATCAATGCTACTGCACCAATAGACCATTATATACCTAAAATAGAAGTATTTTAAACTAAGTAAAGCGCTGTAACATGGTTGTATTTAGCCGCTACAGAGCTCCGGGATGCTGGCTACCAGCAGCAGTTGTTTAGCCCCCAATAGGTGACTGTGAGCCGGGTACAGGCACCGCCAGATAATGGTCCTTTCAGGGGCCATGTAGTGGAGTTTAGCCAGAAAAAGTTAGCGTTGTGCGGCGATGACAATTAAGTTTAGGCACCAAAACAACCAGTTAAGTTTAGGAAAAAGATTGTGGTTTGGATTAAGACATTCCTGAGGAACGAACAAGCGTTTTCTAGGTGAAAGTATTTTGTTTTTGCAGCGACGTGAACTCCGCGCTCCTGCTTGAAAGCTCTGTATTTTACATCGAATATTGAAGTGCATATTTAAGTGTGGCACTATATCCATGGTATTGCAAGGGGGATTTAACTCTTGCATGTTTTGTTTTGTTGTGCATGATCAAAAAACATCCTCTGCTTTTTTTACAAATCGCACCCTGTGTACAATACTTATAAAAATTACTCTTTGGCAGAATTGAAACCAACACAGATTTCCATTCAATGAAGCGGAAGATAAATGTAAATAATGGAGATGGATAAACCAAAATAAGCCAACAGTAATGCAACATGTGACAAAGGTATTTTTTTAGATTCTCCTTGAAGAGCTGCAGGGCTGTTTCTCAAACCACATCTATTTAAATCTCTCCTTATCCGTCTCTTTCCTGAGGAGTTGGAAGCGTAATGTTTGTAGACGACAGAAATCCAACTAACTGATTTCATCATAAATCATTTCTCTGCATCTTCAACTGATGAACAAACTACACTTCTTTAAAATGATTCTGATCTCTCATTGATTATCATTAACAATATAAGCCTGTCTCTCTATTGTGTGTACAACAATAAATAATGTACACTGAAGTTTAACAGCACCAAGAAACGGTCCATCCTAGGGGACTACCCTTAATTGTTCCTTTGACTTCACTGAACTGATCCTGTTTTCATGCTTATATGATTCAGTAATAACTATTTCAATAAAAACATGTTTAACAAACTAAATGGAGTTCTGAAAAACAGTTTTAACTTAAATGTTTTCATGTTTAAATTATTGTTTAGTCTTCATCTGTGTTATCTGGGTTGTGTATTAAGAATGACAAAACATCTGTTCATTTTGCATTTTTTCTAATATGTCCAGAGCCATGAACTAAATGTAGGTTTTCCTAAAAGAAAGTAGAGAGATAAGGCATAAACAAAATGTTGTCCTTTACAGAAAAAACTAATTGTTTAACTGTCTGCATATGAGAAGCAGATTATGGACCATAGATCATATCACTCTAAAGAAATTGATAAACTAAGATTGCTTATCATTGCTGTGCTACAAATCTCCCGCCTGAAGTATCGCTATCAAAGCATCAAATTAAAAATGTCAGCTGAGATGCATCAATTTAAGCATCCGGTGTATTTTATTGCTGACAGTGATGCTGGAAACAATACAAACCACGAATCTAAATTATTCAAAAGTCAAAGCCTCAAACTTTTTTTTTCTCTTCCTCTTTACCTTTTGGATGAAACAAGGAAGTGTTGCCTGCATCCTCAAAATTAACTAATCAAAGTCCATTTATTCTAGCTGAGAACAACCATTAAATCAAACTAGACCAACTTGCTTTCTTTACCAACCACTCTATTAAAGAGAATTCATTCTTGTACCAGGGTTACAAAAAAACTTTTAATGTTTCATGCATTGAGTTGTTTTAGTCCCTCATGTTTTGATATTACGTAGTTCATTTTATATTTGTCTGGGTTACAAATGTCACAAGGTTCAATGTCCCTCTTTTACCCATGCAGTGTGTGGTTTTCTCATTTTTCATTGCCTTTGTCCACAGGGTTGGATCAGGTTTTTTTCTTTAACTACATATATGGATTTGCATGACAAGTGTGTGGAAATCCTGTGTGGGGGCAAAGAAGCACTGTATAACTTTTCACACTGGCTTTCCTTCTTACAGACAAATTACTTCTGCCTCCATCTAGTAGCATAATGAAACGTTCTCTGCCAAACAGCAGAGAAGGAAGGAAGAGGCCTTCAATTATTATGATGGCCAGAGCTGTTGTGTCCTCTCCTGCCTCATCTGCCCTCACCTCTTCCCTTCCCATGCCATTTCTGTTTTTTCTTCCGAGTTCTCACTTATCCTGCAGGCGTATACAGTGCTTCTCATGTCGCTTAAATTGCCTCCTCGACTCCTCCACTTGCCTCCCATCCTCGCGTCTTAGTCCCTCCCACCGAGGAGGCACGGCAGAGATGCCAGGAAATCAGATCAAATCAAATGAGACGGCCTTCACCGAGGATGGGACAGAAGAATATCCGGTTCGACCGAGGAGCTATCAAATAAGCGACATGAGAACCACCCAAAGGCTCCCGCTGTTTATCACTCCTGTGGCTCATTTCTAAATCAAGCCTGATCTGCTGCCTGCTTCCCATCTGCTCCTCATCTCCAATTAGTGCCATCTAAATATTGTAGCCCTATGGATACTACATATAAGGTGTGTTTGCATTCATTTTTATATGCGCATCTTTAATTTGCACCTGAAGTTTGACATGCTGAAAGTTTGAAAAACGAACAACAAAAAAAGGTTTTAAGTGGAGGATACAAGAAAAGCCCAAACTGACTGTAAGGACATCCATAGGTCTCAAGTCGGAGTCCAATCCGACCATTGGGGTTCCAGTCCAGGGGGATCAGTCGGACGTAGCGGGCGATCACTGGATGCTGGAGCTTGTGCTGGACCACACTGTCTGCGTTACTGTTACCTGGAAAAGCCTGAAAAAAAAAAACATTGACAACAGCAAATTAGCATATGTTCTGGCTTTCCATCAATGCATCTGTCCATCTTTTGATACACCACAAATTTAACTTTAAAATCTCTCCTTCTGGATGTTTATTGTAGTTAACCTTACGGCTAAATAAGTGAACACATTCTTTTATCTTTTTATTGAAGTTGAAGTGCAATCCCCAAGGCTTCTGTGAGAAGTGAAACGTTGGATTTTCCTCTTAATGAAGGGAATAAAGTGGAGATAGGGCCACGTTCCTGGTAAATGGATTCTCAATCAGGTAGAAAATTAGATTTGAGAAGCATTAGCTGCAGTCTTATGTTTCAGACGCCTTGGTAAACACTTGGTCCATGGAGAATCACATTTATTAACCTCTGCTTTTTCTTTTCAGGTATTCTGCTTCTTTTGACAATGACAACGAAGTAAAATAGTCTTTTGTAAGAAAAACAATACTTTTATTGTCATTGTAAGAGAACACAACGAAATTCCATTGCACCAAGTGCGGACGGATCTCAGTTTTAGTAAAAAAATTGAACAATAAAACTATATGAATAACATTTCCACTTCCATGCACACACCAACACTCACACTATCAGCAGGTACACGGCCAACATATTCTGTAAACATAAATGGATACAATTTATTGCACAATCCCAGTAGGCTGGATGATTTCATGGTAGTGTTCAGTGTAGTGATGGCCTTTGGATAAAAACTGTTCAACAATCTAGTGGTGCGTGTTTTAATTTTTTCGTATTGTTATGGAAACGACAGGTCTGGGTACTCCGCATGTCATTGGTCGTCTGTCAAAAAACATGTTGACGAAGGATGTTTTTTTCAGAAAAGTTGAACTTTTTTTAACTTCAAAAAGACGGCATGAGCTGCAGAAAAAAAGTCGCTGGTGGCGTTTAAAAAAACGCTCACGACTTTTTTGAAAACATGGTTTACTCTATAGGATTATAATGTAAAACAGACGCTGGCAGTTTAAAAGAGTGAACCAAGTGTGGACATAGCCTAAAACAGCCGAGCCTGACAGAAAACAGAGGGCTGACCTCCACAAATGCTGAGGACGTCGAGAACAGCTTCTCATTTAGTTGAGGCATTGAGGCATTTTTTTGAAATATGATCCAAGTAGAGGTAGGAAATCCTTCAAACGGAGACTTTCATTACAGACAGAAAGAAGGAAAGTAAAATGGTTTGAAAAAATCTGAAAGGAAAAAGCCCACAAAAAGCTCTGGTAAAATGGGATTTGTGAGCAAAACGGAGATGATGTCAGAAAGTCACAAATGGCAAAAAGTCACAAAAATACTATAAAAATAGGAGAAATATCATTTTAACCCAATTGTACTTCACTCAAACTATCTAATAGACAAACTCAGATGCATTGTTGATGGATATTTTAACCTCCCAGCATCAGATAAAGCAGCTTACCTTCAGCATGGACTACAAAAGGCCAGTTACATTCACTGCATTGATTCAAATGTTGCTAAACTGTGATCAGTGCACAGTAATATGTGACATATTATTCTATCTGAGCCCCGCCTACTACAACTTTGAAAAGAATAGACAAAAAAACGGATAGTACAAAAAGTCTTTCCTCATTGTAAAACATCATATAAGATACAGGTAACTATTGCATTCAGTCCCATGTACACTTCCCTTTTAACATATGTATATGTTGTGTTTGAACCAATCTCGGAACCCATTGGCTGTCGGTCTGACCGTGATTTAGCCTCTGGGGGCAACGGACAATATTTCAGGGGTTCCGAGCCAGCGGCTCTCTGGGCCAAGACTTCCTTTTCCGTGCTCCGGTCTTTGTTTATAGTCCATGCAACTGAAGACTGCTCAAACGTCAATTCTATTCGGACTACAAACAGAAACCAGAATGCTTCCAATACCAAAATCTTGTCCCGTCGCCTACATATTCTGCATTTATATGCACATATCTGTTTATAAGATTATACATGACTCAGCAGCTGTAAGTTGTATACATCATGTCAAATGAAGAATTGACTCTTTAAACAGAGAACATGTAAATGGTAAGCAGATCTGACTGTACTGTGTCTCTGGGACTAGTTGTTGATTCAACTTGATACCTTCTAACTTAGTTGAATATATTTTTTTTTTTTAACCCACATTTTTGAGGCAGACGAGGAACTCATATTTTTTAAGTTGAACCAATACGATTAAAATGGCATTGCCGGTAAACACAACTGTTCTAACTTTGGCAGAAAGTCTTGTGGTCGTCAATTGCTCCGATTGAGAAAAGAGGTTTACAGGACCTTTGACATTTTCACCTCATTTCCTTAAGAAACAAATAGGGAATGAAAACAAATGGTTCATGCAACTAATTTACTAAAAGTAAATGCATCCCACATGAATTATTCAACCTCCACACCTTCACGTTGTACTCCACTTTAATGTTCACCTACAATTTCTAGTTTTTCTCACTATAAGCTCATAAAGTCCATGTTTGCACTTACATGATGACGCTCATTACCAGAATGGCATCTTCAGCTGTCCTATAGGGAAATCTACGATATACTTCAACTTCCTTTTCCTCCATTAACACTTGGGGTGTTAATGCTATATGTCCTGATTAGCAGAGTACATATTCCTAAAAGCGTCAGCTCTTTCACACCTTTGCAGTGGATGTGAAGAGAGAAAGAGGAGAGAAGATGCGAGAGGAAGGAAAATTAGAGAACAGGAGAGCATTACTCAGCCTCACAAACTCTGGCCCCAAAGCTTAAAATGAAAGGGAGGTCCTGGGGGAATTGTGACTGATGAAGCAGCTCAGCAGTCGACTCTGTTCCCCAAAAGCAACACTAAACTAGGCTGACTAATATGTGGAGCTTTAGAAGGACTTTTGAGACATGCTGTGGATTTATCCTGATTTATGCTGAGTGTGAAATCAACAAGCTTTTAAGCCGCAAAAAGCTTTTCTGTTCCTTCATTGAAGGAGTCTTAGCCTGACATTAGTTTTACCCTCGCTGTGAGAGTCTTACCTCTCATCAACTTTAAATTAAAGCTGTTCGTCACAGCATCACTGTAATTGGGAGAATGTTCTGTTCTATACGCGGAGCTTCGAGGTAATGCTCGACTGCCTCTACCTACTAAAGTGTAATGTGATTAGCAGTGAGTGAAAGAGAGAGACCCTCGGTGAACATTTTAAAAAGGAATTTATAGATTTGGGAAATTTTAATAAACTGGAGAGGTTTCCTTGAGATACAGCATTCATTTTTGGCCAGGCATTCTCCACAGTGGCAGAGGGTTTTCAATTAATTGTGCTGCTCTAATGCAATGCTGTGTCCACGATATTTTCATAGTTCACAGGGTTTAGTTGGCCCATCTGATAACCCTAACTCATCATTTAGCAAAAGGGAACTAAGGGGGACTAATGATGGCTGGTAATGAACAGCACACTCCTGGAAAGGTGGTGTTCATCACCGGTGTAGCTTCAGCTCTTTTAATGAAGCTGTTTAAAAGTTATCTTCTTTAAATGGACTGCATTTATATGGCACTTTTAGTAAAATATTTCTTAACACTCGTTGAACTCGTTAACATGTTTTTTGAACTACTGTATGCACTTTTTTTTTTGTTTTCTGAGAGATTGCTCATTTTTATGAGCAGAGTGTTTAGTTTTTTTTTATTGCTAAACGACAGTGGGCACAACTGGAGACACGTGCAAAACTCTAACTACAGTCTGCACAGCAGCAGTTCATGTGAACCAAACTCTACACACTTATCCCAAATACCACAACACTGTGGATTTAAAGCCCTTTGTTCAAATGCTAACACACTGCTGTCAAAACTGTTAACCACACCTTTAAAACAGATTGGATTTTAGCCTGGTGCATTGATGGTGCACAGATACCAATACGTCCATAAGATGTCTGAGGTTACATACACAGCTATTAAAAACGTGAAAAACACTAGCTTTACTCCTGTAAAACTGCACACTTACTGTTTTTCACAAGGTAATGGAGGTGGAAATAATGAGACACCACATTCATTTGTATTTACATAGAGATGATGCAGGTGCATGGCAAGAGAGGACAGCCAATGTGATGATGAAAACGTGGCCTAATGCTGGTGAGAGGCAGGATTGGTCACACTATTCTTTGTTACTTTTTTCCAGTAATTACATAAATTACTGCAGATAATATAAAAAATATATATCTATTGAAGCAAACTGCTGATTTGCATTCCTTTTTGTTCGCATAAAAAAAACTGGTATGTTATAAAATAAAAAATTTCATGTGAAAATATTTATTGTTAAGTCACTTTTTCCGCCGTTAAACTAGCAAAAGTGGATTCGTACACACCCTAAAAGCACCTACACCAGGCGCTTCACGCTGTGCGCTTAGATCATTAAAATAGGGCCCATCAGTGTGTTCCAAGTGACAGTGTGTGCTGTCTCAATGAGGAGTGTTCAAAGTGTTTCGCTGCACTGAGCCTGTTTTGAGACGTGTGAAGAGTTGTGTTGTTAGGAATGAGTTTTGCAGGTGATGTGAACTGATTAGCTCAGGTGACGGTTGGTAATGCAGACTGTGGTTGGAGTTTTGCACATGTGGGTTCAGTTATGACCACTGTCGTTTACATAATCGAAAAAAACTGTAAAAGCGTACAATAGAATCGGTGTAATACGGTTTTGCGCTACACGTCACGTAACGTAATGACATCAAAGCCTTAGCTTACTGCTGCAAAAAAGTGACTGCTCTAGCTGTTATGGTTTTTATTTTAGATCAATTTAAACAGCATCATGTAAACAATTATCTCCTGCCGGCAAAATGTCAGTTCTCTAAGGGTTAAATAAATAAAATCAGTGATGTCTGGTTTTGGTTTCATCGACCTGCCGTTGTTTACTCACGATGCCTGTCATGGCTCACTGGGACACTTGAATGCGACGGATCCAATGTTAATGTTTTTCCTTCTGTGACTTGTCAAAACTTCTGCAGTGAAAAAGGCCTTTTGTCTCTGCTGGTTCTGTTTTAACTCTATAGTTGCAGACTCACTTTCCTCCGAACACTGATGAGTCAGTTCTACAACTGTTTATTACATTACCTTTTACAGCTGTCATTATAGTTTTATTACAATGCACTCACCCCTATACTGTCTTCCTGTCGATGCTGTTTCCAGTTGTGTCCTGTGTCGCTGAACATCAGCAGGTAGGCCGTCAGCCAATCAGAGCTGCCGTAGCGGCCCTGCGTAGAAACAGCAGTGATTTGTGTACGCCCACCCAGGTCAACCTCCAACCACTGATATCTGTCTGAACTCAGAGGAGACCAACCTCCAGCTCCTGGAAGGAGAGAGAAACACCTTTGTATCAACCAAAGCAAGTGCTGACTTTTATTTCTCTACATAAAAAAAGTATGTAGAGAAATAGTCTGAACAAACACTGATAATGGCATTAATACAGTAGACATTTTTCGCAAGAAAGTTAGTTAAGAGTGCTGGAAAATCAAAGGAGAATAAAATGTGGAAAGATCTACGTGGCTGGATCCTTAGAATAGTATCACTGCATTAACAACAACAAATGTTCAGACATAGGCAATAGAGTTTTCAGTTGTTTTAAGAAGACAAATCATACCTAATTTATTTCAGACACAAACTTCCCCATAGTTTAAAAGCCCTGAGTGCAAATGCTTTATCAACTTATTTCTTTGATGTTTATTCTGGAACACTCAAAAGAGTTTAATCTGTATTTTAAGGACTGTTGTGCATAAAATAAGCTGCAGCCGAGACATTTATGGTAACAGCCTTATACTAAAATGGTTAATTCATAGAATATCTTCATATAATCTGAGAACCAAGGCAGAGGACCATAAGATGAAATCACATTAAATAATTAATATACCAAGAGGTGTGTGTATGTGTGTGTGCTGAGTCATACCAAAGTGACATTTTGCTGCAAGAACACCATATGGACTGATTTTCCTATACTGTATATGCATGCGTTTGTACTTCTACTTTATGAGGAACTTCATGATTTATTTATTTTCTCAGGTGTTTAATAGTTTATGATGCCTCTGTTTTTTTGTATTTTACTTCATTGTTGTTGGTTGTGTTGTTTTTGGTTTTTATCTGCTGTTTTTCTGGAAAGCATTTTGTAACCTTGTTAAGAAAAGTGCTATAGAAATAGTTTATTATTATGACTTAGTGCATTCCCTAGACCCTTACCTGAGGGTGATCAGCATTCTTCATTCATTCCTGTACCTGGCCTATTTTACAATTGTCTTTCCCTGATTCCAACCCAAATTGGGGGCCACTGGTTGTTAATTAATATCAAAAAGTTAAGCACTAAAGCTTAACCCAACTCTTAAGAAGACATAAGTTAGGGACAAAATGTTTCCCACTTTCCAGAAATGGTCCTCACAAAGAGTATATGAAAAAGTCCATCTTAAAACACTTTTGTATTATTATAATACCAATCAGTCATAACAGGCCATAATTTACACTTATATTAGAGGAACTTTCTTCATATTTGAAAAATATGTCTGCTCACTTGTGGGTGACTTTGAAGACAAATCTCTAATTAATAATGACAACCACAGACCGTATCAGTGTCATCCTTTTGTCACTACAGTTCCTTCTGTACTACAGTTCCCTGTGAAGAAAGTTATGTGAAAAAGGAAACTTTTGAGTCTGGGCGTTATGCCAATTGAGCCACTTGCTATCAGTAGAGTTAGAGACTTGGGATCAGTAGAGTTAGAGGTTGTGCAAAAAACCCTTCAGAGAAAATGAAAGGAAAATCATTTTGTGCTTGCTTACGCTTTTGAATCTTCTCCTAAGAAGTCTCAAAATTTCCTCCAGGAAGCTCATTAGATAAATCAGACCCCAATTTCATGTGGCAACACACTGGCTTTGCTTTTCCAGATAAGGATGACTTACTATAGCAATCAATTACAAAGCTGTACCCAAGTATCTGTCTGCCTGGAATAAAATGTAATGTGATGAAATGCCCTCGGTAAATTTTGAACAGATATAAGCTGTTTTGAGATGTGTTGGATCTCATGTCTGGATATCATCTGTTGCAGAAGATGCATAAAAAAGCCATGCTGCAACACGCTTCACCACAAGCAACAGAGTTTCTTTGAATAACACTCTTTAAACTCTTTTCACTTTCAAGCGCTTGAAAAAATATCATTTTGCATGCAGTTGTTAATCAGTAATGATTTGATCGATCAAGTATATATTCATAGACAATAAGAACAACATTTACAACAGTAAGCTTGATAGTATTTGTTTACTTCATAGACATTTGTAATGCACAGGTTGTGGCACTTTTTATTGGTACAAAAGAGTATCATTCTTTGCTTTCAGTGCTTTGTGTAGTTTCATCTAATGTATGTCCCTCTGAAAAGCCTGCAATTTTCTCAGAATTACTAGATTTAATATTTTGAATGCTGTTTGGCCATTTAATAAATAATGAAGTGCTGGAGCAGAGGCAGCAATTTTGATGAATGGTGTTTTAATTCAATTTAAAGGCAATATGATCACAATTGTTATGCAATTATAGCATTCCTCACATTATCCTCATGGCAGTAGGTTTTAGTAATAAAATCAGGCAACCCTGGTGCAGTCTATGTGTCACTTTAAGCCCATTCACTCTTAGTGTCCCAGGTCTGGAGAGCTGTTTATTTCACATACTTACACTAAGAGACAAATAAAAAGATTAGAATCCTACACATAGGGGGTTTCCAGTTACACTTTACTTGAGTAATGCAGTAAAAACAGCCTCCCAATTGTTTAAACAAATCTATCATAATGGGGAAAAGATGTATGTTGTATTTTACAAGCTTTCAATGAGCAATGATTGATCGAGTAGAATTTTGCATTTTTTACCACGTTTGTTAATGGATTAATCCAAAGGTTAACAGTGCAACAAGACTACTACAGAGCAGAGTGATTGTCTTAAACAGGGCTGTGTGTTTCCTCAAAGAGTCTCTGCTCATTTTACTGGTAAATTAACTCTGAATGATGCAGCTCCCCGGAGAATGACTTTGGAGGATGAGGAGGGTTAGCAGCAGCTGGAGGGGGCGAGAACGACCAGGGGGTGTTCATTTATCCAGTGATTTCTACAGGGAACAGCTGGGCGTCTGGAATTAAAGCAGTTTTCATTTTCACATCGATGCATTTTGTTAGCATGTGTTGCTGCATTCAAAACTGAATTTGATTTATTGATCAGTCTAATTTAGTTCTTTACTCTAATTCAATTCAAATCTCTGGCAGAGAATCAATGAGGCACTGTAACCTGCAAGGTGTTATTGTTAGCAAGAAATCATTGACAAGGAATTACAAGAGCTAAGGAGCTAAACCATCACCACTGTGACGCAGAAAGTGAAAGCTCTGTGGCCGCTCTCAAAGCTCATTACGTGTCAGAGAAGTTGGTGTAGTTTGATTGGCTTTAAATATCATATATATATGCACATTTAAAATATGCACAATTTAATAATATCTATAGTAAAAAATACAGTAAAATCAGATGCATTTTTAAGAGACTGTGTACACAATGGAATCTATGCATGAGTCAATACTGTTTTACTAACCTGCCTGGTTAAAGTTCAAATAGTCTCGCCTTGCCAGACCGATGAGAGAAAAACGTGCTCTGGTTTATTGGCATTTTTTTTAAACCAATCACAATCGCCTTGGGCGGCCCTAAGCACCAGACGGAGCAATGGTGCATCTGCAAAATAGCCTCGGGAAGGAACTTGTTTTGGTGGAACGTGTACGTTCAAAGGTTGTTTTAGTCGTGCAACAGAAAACTCAGATTGGACAGATAGTCTAGCTAGCTGTCTGGATTTACCCTGCAGAGATCTGAGAAAAGGTTAACCATAGTCCTCAGAAATCCACCGGAGTTTAAAATGCCAACACAAAGAAAGCAGAAGGTAACGGAGATCCGGCCGAAATGAAAGACATCCGGTGGAATTTCTCATTTTCCAGCATCTTTAGTTTCTTTGTTTGTGCAAGATTTTTTTTTAAATGTCACTGTCCTTCCTTTCAGTTTCCTACTTGTGTCATTACTTCTTTGTCTCTTTGTTTCCCTCTTTTTCTTCCGTGCAGATAAACTAACTTATGATTTGCCATTCAAAAGCATCTGTTCTTCCTTGAGAAGCATCAGATCCTTGTTAATGCAGATCAAACGCAGATCAGACAGAGCAGGATGACTGAAGTGAAGGAACACAGCATGTGTGTTTGCTCACAGCTTTTGCCATCAAACACACCAAAGAAATAGCAACCCGCAGGCTGTGCTTCCTGCAGTCTCCCAGGTGGTGAAAATCATTCAGATCCTCGAAGACAAAGACATCATAGCGCTTCTGTTGCATTCTCGTCTCTGGAGTGTATGTCAGCCAACATTTTTTAAAAGAAAACGTCAAAACAGAGGTGTTTTCTCAAAGCCCCTGTATCAGCACTTTTGTGTCAATTCTTCTGGTGACAAAAGCCAACCTTTAGCAAAGTGTGTGATTTACAGCTGCAATGTAAGTACCTGAAAACAGAGCAGAAAGGAGGCAATGACCACTGTTCTGTCTTGGGCTTTATCTGTCTGTCTGTTTGTCCATCATTCACCCAATGAGGCGTCCGTCAGTTTGTGTGAATCCAACTGAGCCTTGTCTTTGATGTTGTGTGCGGTGTGTCCTGCAGTGAAGTGAATCATTAGGTGAGCAGTGCTGTTGCAACACATCCGAACAGAAACAGAGGGGAGCTTCCTTTCACAGCTTATTTTATCTGCCCAACCGGTGAAAACACTGACGGTAAAAAATAAATGAAAAAATACTGAGAAGAAAAGAGGACAAGATTGCACCAATAATTTATTGATGATAAACTGCTAAATTTTATATGTGAATATGGGGAGTATAGCTGAGGTAGAGATGGAACAGTTGAAAGATCACACTGTGGCCGAGTGGACATGTCACAGGCCTGAGGGAACGCCTGATGTTTCTTATGAACAGTAACATCAACTATTATAATGGCCTACTAATCGTTAATTTACCTTAATTTAGAAAAACCTCAACTTCAGTAGGCTATATTCTATTAAAACAAAACTACCACTGAGGTGTGTTTTATGCATGTGCACAACCTCAGTCTGCACCAGTGAAGTGTACATCTATATTCCATAAATATGAAGGTAAATCTGGAAGAGACCATCTGTAAGTTATGCAACAGAAAAAAATTAACACACAGACGCATCTTTTTGAGGGGGAAAATGACTCCACAACAAACACAGAAACGCAACCCTGACATTCATTTGGATTATTGCCTGCTAATGGCTAACCACCTGTACCGGACACATCCAGCTGACACATGGGAGCTCCCATACAGGAAATATTGTTTGTTTATATATTTTAGTTTTTTAACTGCATGGCAAAATAATAAAGCCAGTAGAGAAGAGCAGTGGGCTGCTGTTGTTAGCCTGCTAGCCTTGCTAGCCCCTGCAGTTCGTGTTAACAATCCTACACTCGCTATTTCCTGTCCCCTTCTGCTTTTGGCCACACCACATGAGTAGACTTCCCCTGGTGGATTTTGGTCTGACTTGAAACCAAACAAACAGATCAACATTTCTCAGTCCAACAGTATGAAGAGAGCCCCCCCACCATAGTGAACATGCTAACCACTAGGGGTGTGAATCTTCACTGGTCTCACGATTCAGTTCGATTACGATAATCCTGTCAATTCGAGTCAACATCACGATATTATTATATATTACTACACATGGTTTTCATTGACAAATTCAAGCAGTCAGACATATATGAAATCCCCTTTTTATTGTATCTGCTCTTTAAAAAGACTACTGAATGTAGCAGAGTCTAAACACAGCAGAGAACAAAAACAAAATAAGCAGCAACCGGAAAATCAACAAGCAACATTAGTAGGCTATAATTGATTATGGTCTGTCACTGCATCGATGCAGTATCGTCAGTTACTAGTTACTTCTTCCAAAAAGTAACTAAATTAGTTATTCAGTTACAAATTATGAAAGTAACTAGTTACTTCAGAAAGTAACTATTGCGTTACTTTCAAGTAAATTTTTAAATGCTCAAATGTGACCCCACCTCCACCTACCCCTCTTTAATGGAACTTAAAATACATGTGCATGTTCAATTGTTTATGATAAATCTGAATATTATAATGAAATGGACACTTAATACAATACATTATTAACAGAAACAATGTACACAAATCTAAACTATTGTAATGTTGCTGTGGGACAAAGTGAGACTAGCCTCCAATCAAATGCCATGTATGTAGATATTATGTTTATATAGTGGATCGATACAAATAACACAACACCTCAACAGGCCACAACTGGGCAAAATTAAATGATGCTTGTTAAGCACTATACCAAAAATAAATAACAAATATATACAGTCTTTGTAGTGCAAATAAAGTAAGTGGCCTGATCTTTATACTCCGTCGTGTGTGTGTGTGTGTGTGTGTGTGTGTGGAGTAGGTGATAGTGCGAGGGAGAAGTGAGAGAGTGACGGCCATTAGCTTTTGAGCGAGTACCGACTCTAGAGTCATAGTGAGAGAAACAAAGTGTCTCCCCTGTTCTTTCTGACCACGCTGGAAAATCTGTAGCAGGAAAAGTTAACCGTCTCCTTGATTTCATAACGCCATACCCATCTCTCTCTCGTTGACTGACTCGCTTGTGTTGTTCGTTGTGTGTCTGACTATGCGTGCTTTCGAACACCCGCCCAACTCTACCTCTGAATGGCTAACCATGACATTTTACTCAACCTCAGCCAATCGTCAGCATTTATGCGCTTGTGTCGTGCACTGCCCACTAACCAAGGAAGAACAGTAAAAAAAAGTATTTGCCTCTCGTCTCAGACTCAGAGATCTAGTTGGTCTGATGAAAAAAACAGCTTCAAATATAGTAACGCGCCGCATTTTTTGGCAGTAACGGTAACGGCGTTATTAAGATGGGAAGAGTAATCAATTAGATTACTCGTTACTGAAAAAAAGTAACGCCGTTATTTAGAACGCCGCTATTCCCATCACTGAGTGTCGTCCGTGATGCATCGATGCAGTGATTCATTTCAATGCCCCTACTAACCACACATACTTATTAACCAAAAAACATCAGCCACCCACGATGATGGTTTGCAATAGTTACCCTTACTCACCTTCTCTCCGGTTCAGCTTAGCAAAGCCTGGCCCATGGCTGCCCGACAACTGTGAGGAGCTTCTGAAGGACGATGGCAGTAGATTGGATACCAGCGGACTGTGACACACCTCTGTGAAACACAGAACAGAAGGAACAGACGGTTTAAAATTGTGACAGAATGTACAGGAAACAAGAAACCACTGACCACTGACCGCTGCAGTCCTTCCTTGAAACCTCAGTGGTCTCACAATAAGAATGCCAAGTGAATGTCTAAGATTTATGGAGCCTAATCACCATTTATTAGGCCTGATAGCAGCCTTGTGTAAACTGTGTTTTGACTATAATTAGACACTGCTGGATAAATAATGCATTAGACTGGTAACGCTGCATGTAACAAAACACACATTTACCTGCTTTTTAAAGGTGCTGTAGGTAGGATTGTGAAGATCCAGGACTTAGCCAAAAAATGTGAACATCGACAACTTCTCAGTCCCTCCCCCCTTTCCGCTAAAGCCAAAAATGGTCTCCTAAGCCCCTCCCCCCACAAGGGAGAATGGATGTGTGTGCATGAGCAGTTAGACATCCCCCCCTGGCCCTGATTGGTGCATCTGATCAGGGAGCTGTGGATTTTTGCAAATCTCACTACAGGCTGTAGGTGGAGCCAGAAGAGCCGGATTGTTTTTTAATGACCTGCTTCATGTAGTTCTAATGGAACATAGGGTCAGTTTCAGCAAATATGACAGAAAGTTAGTTTTATAAGTCTTACCTACTGCAACTTTATCTAACTTATAGATGCGAGTGCATACACTTTAACCCTTGCACCTGACAGTAGATGAACACACACAACGTATTCAGTTTTCTGTTTCATTTTGTATATATTACATTTTAAATTTACATACAAGTGCCAGTTTAAACAACGAAAAAGTTTATGGTCAGCTCATACTTGTAGTTGAGTTTCATTTATGAGCATTGATGTTTGATTTAGTTATTTAAATGAGTTGAATTTTTCTTATACACGGCACTGCAAACTTCTGGTGGAGCTTTCAGCCTCTGTTAATGGATGTTTCCTTTGTCACTGAGAGGCAAATATCTCCGAGAACAGAGACATCTCCTGGAGAGATTATATTAATGAAGGATCTTAAGCTGTCTTTACTTTTTTTAGTCGAGATTTAATCAGACTTGGCCTCACTGCTTTGATATTGGATTCCTGCCTGTTAAAAGAACTTACACAGAAGGTTTGACTTTGGTCTCTCTTTCATGGGACTTTGCTATTATCTGCCTTTTGGTCATTGTTGTGTTGTTTGCACGATGCTACATAATCTGTTACAATACCTTAGCCATGCACGTAAACATTAGGATGATCATGAGTTTAAACTTGATTCATTCAGAAATGTATGAAGGATTAAAAATGTCTCATACCTATTTGTCGTTTAAGAAATATTTGCTAGTAGAGGTGTGACAAGATCTCGTCCCCACGAGATCTCGTGAGATTAAACATGACAACATTTCTCGTCAAGGTAAAAAGTGTCTCGCGAAATCAGTACATAAGTGCAGAGCAGCAGTCTTGAATTTAGCATAGAAGATCCCATGCCCGTTCTCCAAAGTTGACTCCGAGTTTACTTTTACAGAGCGATAGCGGAAGAAAAGAGCTACCTGTAAAACCCAGTGTTAGAATGATACCGCCTCTCTCTCTCTCTCTCTCTCTCTCTCTCTCTCTCTCTCTCTTTCTCTCTCTGTTGGCCGAGACACACATGCGTCTGCAGTGTGCAGTTCACTGTGGCGCTGTCTCGTGCAGACCACTCTCTTTCTCTGTTAAAATGAGTCGGGAAGCGACAGCAAAACCTAACTTTACTTTTAATGATATTAAACAAAGAGAAATGTTCTCCGTTTGTCCTATAATGGTCATAAATTGATACTAGAGTAGCCTACTTCCTTGTTTATTGCTGCAATTAATAAAATGCAGAGGAGGATAAAAGAGCATCTGTCTTCACAAAAATCATCTGTTGAGTGTTTGATGGTAATTTATTTGTGCTTTAGAACGTAATCAATGTGAAATAATAGTAAAATAAGCTTTATTTCGCTCTGTCTACTGTACAATGACAAATTGAAGTAAAAAACATTAGGTCTCAACGGTCTCTGCCAGAAAACGCTTAGTTATGTTGTAACCTTGGTTCTCTGAGTGAAGAGACTCTCCACCATATATGGAATAAGTAACAGTGTAACTGTTCGTTATACAGGAGAGAAGCCAGTTATCTGAGTTTGTGGCAAAACCTTTCAGTGCTCGGTTTTCATTTTGGGACTTTTGATTGAATACAGGGACTATTTTTCCAGTCTTATTTCTTCATTGTAGTTTTCTGTAAAATAATGTTAAAGTCTCGTCTTGTCTCGTGAGCTGGGTGTCTCGTCACACCCCTATTTGCTGGTATTTGAAAGTGTACACGGCATGGACAACCCTAATGACTCTGAAGCTGTGAAAAAGTAAAGAAGTGAATCATAAGCAAAAGTAGCCAAGTGGCATGCCAAGTGTAAAAATAGCCAGTAGCCAAATAAAACTAAACTTGTTGTAAGGACATGAGTAGGGCTGGGTACTGAATTCAATACTTTTTAGGCACCGACCGAATTGCCTCCTTAGTATCAAGTATCGAAAAATGCACCGTCATTCAATACCCAATATCAATACCTAAAGAGTAAATCTCATAAGCGTCAGTGAGCCAATAAGCATGCAGCATGCTTCTACCAAGATCTAATAATGTTTGTGATTGGCTGCTTAGCATTACACATCGTAGAGACACGCAGGGAAAACTCTATGTTACGCACAGAGATGTGGCTCATGTAGGAGCTGAAAAATAAATAAAAAGATTTGTGCCGTAATGTTGTAATTTATTTTTGTTTTAGAAAATTGGTATTGAAAAATCGTTTAGGAACTGGTATCGAAGTCATGGTTTTGGTATCGGTACTGGTATCGGTATTGAACATTTTTGAACAATACACAGCCCTAGACATGAGAAATATATACGTATGTTTGGTGCTGAAATTTGCAAAATCTGTAAAAAAAACGTGTAATGCAGTTGGAGTCTGTAGCGTTGCCTTTAATATCCAGCTCTGAAAGCTCCAAGTCAACATATGTGAACTCTGTGCAAAAGCACACTGTTGGCAGTTGGTACAGGGGAACAACTCTGGATACCATGAATGCCAAGTCAATACTTGAAAGGTTTCTCGTCGCTGTCTTCAGAAAATAACAGTGAGTGAATTCTGAGAAACATCTAATTTTGAGTCTGAATTTGAGGTGTGTGCTTGATTTCAATTGATCAATTTAAGTCCTGAGTCTCCGTGCCTATGACAACTGTTTTGCACCATTTTGTGTTATGAGGTGCCATCTGATCCATATTTATCAGCCTCTAAACATCCAGGTTTTCATTCATCGCCCATTCTTTGGCTTTTGAATTGTATTTTAGCCTTTCATTTTATATCAAATTAGCTGTTGTAGACACTGAATGCAAGACTACATTCAGTAAGGACCGAATGAACTGGGCACACATAACACTCTTCATGTAAACATGACCAAAGTTTCATATTCTCACATCGCTTATTAAAGTAAACAGTGTGAGATCTTGAAAATGTTTGAACATATAGTATATTTTTTGAAATTTACATAATTTGTTCCAGTAACCTTAAAACACCACAGAACCAACATTTGTTTTGTCATGAAGCGCAAATAAAGAGAGAGATAATGCACTCAAATTAAACATCAATTATATTGCAAAAAGATATGAGATGTGGATGGCAGTAGAGTCAGTGTCAGTGTCGGTCAGTGGATGTGTGGGAGAAAAAGATTAATGGACCCAAACAAAGCCTTAGAATCTCTGACAGAGAGACTAGGGTGGCAGCTTTTAGAGTGATAGCAGCATACTGGAGAGCCCCAGGCCTAATGGACATCCCTTTGTACTTTACTGAGGAATGTATTTGAAATTAGTGTACTGTCATTTTTTGGATCATTAATCAATGTCTTCGTAAGTCTCAGGTTTATATAAGTGAGGCAGAAACAGAAATGTTAAATCCAGACAGCTAGCTAGACTATCTGTCCAATCTTAGTTTTCTGTTGCACGTCTAAAACAACCTTTGAACGTACACGTTCCACCAAAAACAAGTTCCTTCCCAAGGCTATTTTGCAGAGGCACCGTCATTGAGTTCGGCGCTTAGCGCCGCCCAAGTGGATTGTGATTGGTTTAAAGAAATGCCAAAAAACCAGAGCTTGTTTTTCTCCCATCCCGAAATGCTGTGTGGACTAGCCAGACCCTCTTCCGAAGCGCTGTGGAGGAAGGTCTGGAAATGCGAGTCTATTGTTTCTCTTACTTGAGGTATTTTGAAGTACAACCTAACATTCACATTTACAGTCTGAAGACGGATTTCAGAGGCACACACAGAGGACTGAGTGTTCTGGTTGCTAAATAAGTGTTTGCTCCATAGCCCTTGGCCTGAACAGAGATATTGTGAATCATTAGTCTGTCCCACCTTGTCAGTTCTCACATTCAAAGCTCTGTGGGTTTGATGAACCTCTCACAGCTCGTAGTACTCTGCACTTCCATAACACGTGTTTAATCATTTTTTATTCAGCAGATTGAGCTTCACCTGGTATCTTCACATCTACCTCTCTCTCCATTAATAGCATCCACTTTGCCACATTGCAGAAATTGCACAGTACCCACAACATTTATGATTAAATCAAGCTGATGAGCATATTTCTCCACTTCAATAACATCGATCAGGAGATTTACAGGTTCACAGCTCTTTAAGGGTACTGGACACTCATCGTTCAGTGCTGCTCGGTGTGCATCTCTCACAATGTCGTTGCCATTAAGCCATGCATCTCTGAGCACAGTAATCACATTAAGGCCCTCAAACATGAACCATAATCCTCCAAATAAATGAGCTTTTTGCAAATCTTACCCGCACAACCTCAATCCACAGTGTCAGAAGAGCCAATGCTGCTTTTCCTTCCAATTACATTGGTATATTTGTTCCAAGAATATGAATAAGGGACTTTTTCTAAAGCTGCTTTTCAATATTAAGTATAAAATAAGTAATGTATACAGTAATGAAATGCATGCCTTTTCCCTGCCACATGATGCACTTATTAAAGTTTAAATGTAATATAAGGATAAAATGAGAAAGAGAGTGAGAGAGCAGCTTAAATAGTGCTTGAAATGTACATTTAAATCACATTTGACATTTTTGGTATTTAGATGTAATTTTTTATCTAGAGTGACATGGAAGCCCTCCTCCTGTGCTCAGAGAAAGACACTAGATAATTTCCAGATATTGCAGTCATCTATTGTAAGAAATAATAGTACATATAGCCTAATACATCTTAAAAGGAATTAAGATCACCCTAGCTGAGTAAGCACTGCCATGTGTGAAAAAAGAACTGAAATAATTAAGTGGATTTTTCCTCCCACTCCTTAAGACTAATCACAGGAAAATATATGTTGATGTTGTGCTGTGATGTTATATGTTAAGTTGAATTTAATTAATTTTTTAGAAAAATAGAGTGGTAGCAGTGTATGAACTTTTTAATTATTTATTTAATAATGGATCAAGAGAAAAACAAAATGCTTTGTGCACCATTTTGACTGAGGATTTTGTTGGCTGAAGAGGATGGGGAATTTATTTGACATGGTGTGATTTGTGGGGCTGTACTTCATCAGATTGGTCTTATGTGTTCTGCTCTGCTCTGACCTGTCTGACTTCCTCCCAGCATGCATCTCTTTTTGAAGCAGAGCCTGTCCGTCAAACAGCTAGTGAGCTGTGAGGATCAGCATATCCTCGGCCTGGAGGCTGAAAAACGTCATAAACACACCTGGCACACTGGTGTTTTTTGTGACTCTATAGCCTTCTGAAGCTTATCCAGTCAGAAAATGTCAGTCAGTAGCTCAATATACTGTTTGTGTAAAATATACAGTGTAAGGTGCGAACACACATCACATATATATATAATGTTGAAGTGTTGTTGTTTGGTTGAATCATGCGTCAGTGTATCCACTTTTTGAATGTGGTGTTGGATTGCATTATGGGAACCCTAGTCTGGCATTGCCAGACCTTCCTCCACAGCGCTGCGGAAGAGGGTCTGGCTAGTCCACACAGCATTCCGGGATGGGCGTACTCTGGTTTATTGGCATTTCTTTAAACCAATCACAATTGTCTTGGACGGCGCTAAGTGCAAAATATCCTCGGGAAGGAAGTTGTTTGGGTGGAACTTGTGTACATTCAAAGGTTGTTTTAGTCGTGCAACATAAAACTCAGATTGGACAGATAGTCTAGCTAGCTGTCTGGATTTACCCTGCAGAGATCTGAGGAGCAGTTAACCATAGTCCTCAGAAATCCACCGGAGTTTAAAATGCCAACACAAAGAAAGCCGAAGGTACCGGACATCCGGCCGAAATGAAAGACATCCGGCGGAATTTCTGGTGGCACTTGAACAATCCCAGAAGCAGAACGTCGTGGATACAGACTATGGGAACCCTAACCCTAACCCAAACCCTTATGCAAAAAGTTGAAAATAAACTGTTAAGCCAAAACTAAATGATTTAACAGAAGTGCATCGAGAACATTAAACAAATTATTTGCAGATTTTAGAAATGTTCCTTTCCATGGTTACAAACACACACAATACATTGTACAAGTTCGTAACACTCAGATACCACACAGAGAAACCAAAGAGCAAGAGTAAAAAAAAAAAAAAAAAAATCATTATGTCCCTCTTGATATGTGCCACACAGATTAAAAATCCACTGGGTTTCTGCTCTGAGCAGAAGCGGTTTGTAGTCTCCTCCACTGGCGGGAGGGCCTGACCGTCTGTACAGTGGAGAATTTTCAGGCTGTGTGTGCGCCATACAGGAAATTGTAAGCAACAACAAAGTTACAAGTCTTTCCTGTTGGTGCTGCTCTTGTGTTCACTGATGCATGTCCTAAGTAACTTGGGACTGGCGAAAAGGTTAGTCTTACTGCAATGAAGAAAACAAAGAAAGCTAGTCGCGAGCTGAAATCCAGATGGCCAGAGCTGGAGGAATGAGTCCACAGATGGGTGCTTGAACAACGTGCTGCTGGGAGAGGCTCGTCAACAGTGCAGTTACGTTACGTTAACATACCGGACACCTACCGTATTCAGCCCCTTGTTCTGTGTGCTATTGTGTAGTTTAATAACTTGCCTTTCCAGATTAAATGTCTGTTCTTGGTCTTGGATTTTGTGAAATAAATTTCTAAATAAATGCGACTTATAGTCCAGTGCGACTAATATATGTTTTTTTCCTCTTCATGACACATTTTTTGAACTGATGCGACTTATACTCCGGAGCGACTTATAGTCCGGAAAATACGGTATATGTGCAGTTGCTTCAGAAACACATTTTTCCTGCTGTTTTCTGACATCAACACATACTTTACAGTTTTGTCTACTCTTTTGAATATCAGAAGAGCGGTGTGCCGCTGCAGATCCTTTTTACTCTCAATTCGCCAGGTTTAACTTTCATCTCATCTACGCAGACAGAAAACTGAAACTCCCACGGCAGCAGTGTTGGAAAGGTTAGAGAATCTGGCTTGTGAAGAGAAAGTTACAGACATTAATCGCTGACCTGGCGGGAACGATACTACTGACACGTGTGCCCTTGAACAAAGCAGTTTAAGACGTTCCCAGTGGAGTGGTGTTGGAATAAAAAGGAACAAAACAATCAAATCATTAGAGGTATGGTGGAAGATCTTATTGTTATTAACTGTTCAATATTCATAAAAAAAAATCATCAAAACACTGAATCCAACTTCATTTGTCTTCAAAATAGCTGGTAGCTACCAGTCAATGATATGAACAAGAACAGTTTTTGTCACTGCAGGTGACTTTCTCTCATTTCATACACTTTTTACTTTTAGTAATTTGGGCAAAGACAAGAAAAAGTCTTCAGGTTCTTACATTTTGCCAAAATCACAGGAAAGAAAAATGTTCACAACCATCATTAAGAAGAAGAAAAAACTGAGACAGCGAGTTGAACAGGCACATGGAGGCAAAAACATTTCAAAAACACTGCAACACTGCATTGCATCAACAGAAGAACTTCTACACAGTGTTTAAGTGAAAACCGCAGTACAGTGAGCACAGCACATCTATACCCATGCTGTTTGGAGTCTGTACAGTGGTGTAGTCTAATGTATTGTAGTGGATATACTGTACTGTATATTGGCCAGAATCTGCCTTTGGGGGAGGGGGGGCCATATCAAAGTGGGGGGTCTGGGTGTCCTCCCCCAGGGAAGTTTTGAGCATCAACGACTTCATTTCCTGTATTCGGATACACTTTTATGCACCAATTTACGGTGGAAATACCTTTATTTAGCTTATGTGAAGAAGAAAAACACAGATGACAATTCAAAATATATCAAAAATATAATGGAAAGTATGTTGTTGTGGGTCACTGGGAATTTTTAAGTGGGTATATGGAAATCTGGAGCTTTCTTAGTGGGTATACTGCGTATACCTGCATATCACATAGACTACACCACTGAATGTGCACTCATTTAGCCTTTACCGGCACTGCAGCACCTAAATTATACATAAACATCAAAGACAGCAGAGTGTGTGTGTGTGTGTGTGTGTGTGTGTGTGTGTGTGTGTGTGTGTGTGTGTGTGTGTGTGTGTGTGTGTGTGTGTGTGTGTGTGTGTGTGTGTGTGTGTGTGTGTGTGTGTGTGTGTGTGTGTGTGTGTGTGTGTGTGTGTGTGTGGTACAGGTCAGCGACACATGGCCGCCTCATTTCACTGGTGCTGCAGTCACACTTCATTATGGCTTCGTGTTACAGGCTCTGGGCCCGAGGAAACGCTAAAACACAATCGCCTGTTGATAAGTTCTGCACTGATAATCAACATCACCTTCTCCTTTGTTACACTATTGATTCCCGAAGCAGGTAGATCAGTGTGCAGACAATGCTACTGATCAGCACTTCTGGAGTTGGCAGGCGTTCAGTGTAACACACAAATACATTTCAGTAGCGGCCCGCTGACACGGGGGACTGAACCCAGACTTTCTCTGTGAAGGAAAGACTCCTAAATGTCACCCTGCTGGCTCTAATTCACATCCAGAGTTCGTCTATTTCGAAGTCCACGGTGCCCTGCGCCCATGGGAACATTTTCTTAAGATGTAAATCTGCTTCACTGATATCCAACTAATATAAATTATTGTACAACTAGTATAAACCCTGAAAGTGGCTGTTTGCAATGAAACACAGTTCATGATAACATTGCAACCCGTTGTCACTCCCAACTTGTCAAATACTGACGTTTGGTCAGTGGCTCTCAGCATCAGATACTGATGCAAAAATCAGCTTTTAGCGTCTGTATGGAACGCACCGGGCGTAGCAGCAGCTCGACCACGGCGCTGTAAGATGATGTAAGATTAAGAGTGACAAAGGTAGAGAGTAGTATGAAAGACAGAAAATCTGCGTAAGAAGCCAGGTGGGGCTATTAGATGGGTCAAACAACACAGGACTTTCACCCAGGAGACTGGGGTTTGTGTCCCGTTCTTGTCCCGCGTGTCACTGAAACGTATAGTTTGTAACCCCACGCATGATCTTTTCCTAAACCTGAAAAGAACAAAAACTGTCCCGTTCTGACGCTAAGAGTCCCAACCAAGCACGTCTAAATATGATGCTAAAAGAGACTTTTTGCGTCATTAACGCCAAAAGCACCTGATGAAGTGTCACTTTTTGAATTACAAATGATGAAACTACTTTAAGAAAAAACCTGATATCTTAATTACTGTATAAATATATATATATATATATATATATATATATATATATATATGCATTCTTCAGGGTGAAGTTTGTGCTATGGTTTGTTTGAGCTCAGCATACCATTTTGTAAATATGCAAAGCATTGATTATGCATATTTCGTGACATTTCCCTCTGTGAAGCAGTGAGAAATTGACATGGATGCAATGAAGGTGGCACAGACCCTTTTCTTGAACTAGTTATGAAGCTAAGTTCAGGTTTTGAAGAAGTATAAGAATATAAAGTTGTTGAAAACGCCTTTCAGCATTTTCAGCACATTTAAGTTAAACTAAATTAGGTTCTACTGTACAACTCAACCCAGAAAGTCAGACTGTGTAACGGAGAATGGTTCGTCATCATTGTTAGATAGATTGACAGATACATTTTTCAAAACTGTAATATGAGAGGGGAACCTTTGATGCTTAATCATCTGAGTGAGTGCATTAGCTTTGACACATTTTATGATCATTAAAAGCAATCTTCTGGTGTTTTCTCCTAAGTGCACTTAGTTTGGATGATGCAGAGAAGGATGAGAATCACAACAAAAAACAATTGAAATATGAGTCATGATGAATATATAAATAAACAAAATACACCAATATCATCAGTCTCTTGGAGCTGCAGCAGGTAAGAGTTTTCTCAACTGTGACCTGTAGATTTTGTCATTGAATCCCTGCTAGCTGCTAGCAGGGCTGCTGTTCTGTAACTCACCCTGACCTGAAGTGCCATAAAAAGGAGGTGAATGTTTCAGAAATACTGGAGGAACTGCAGGAGTGCTTTTCTCATTCTGTGCCATCTTCCATCTCATTAACTGAGTCATTAAATTGCTCACAAGATACATCATCTCTGTTGCATCTTAAAGTTTTGGCTTCGACTCAGCTTTTTCCTGGGGTGTTCAATGTCAGCCACAGTCTCTAATACCAATAACATTTTGTCTGCACTCATATTAACCAAGACACTGCATCTGATGTAATTATCCCTTGTGGGCAGCCTGGAGTGTAAGAGGGAACAGATGGCAGCTTACAGTGTAAAGGAATATGGAGACAGTATGTATGTCTTTTGTTATATTATGCCCAGGACTCCTCCTCCTCAGAAGTAAATTCTGGCAAATAATATATACCATATTGGCTCTGTTAGTCGCAATATTAATCTCACTTTGCCACATAGCTCGACAGAGCTGTGGAGGACGGTCTGGCTAGTTGATCCGTGGTCCGTACGGATCAACACTCACGGTTCGGAATGCATGTGAACCGTGGATCAATTGCCAAGTTTAACCATAATAATAGTGTGAAATACCTTTTTACTGTTGCTGTTACTTAACGTAGGCTGATAAATCTCTCTCAACACAGATTTCAGTGCCACTTAAATGTCTGCGCTCCTCTCTGATGCTACGAAACAGACGTTAGAGGCAACAGAAGCATCGCTGCATGTCACGCTAGTCAACACTACACTACACTTGGCAGCAGGTAACGTTGATGTTAGCCTAATGTTACTGTTAGCTAGTAACTGGATTAAACACGGTTAAAATGCTGACAGCTAAACGGTGTAAAAGTGTGACTGTATTTCACTGTAGAGGATTCCAACACCGGGATGTATAACAGACTGTCCCTAAAACTATGAGCTAAAAGACACAAACTAGCACTAGTCACTGCAACACAGATGTGAATGCTGCGTTTACTTGAAACTGGTAACGTTAAACCTTGTTTAAAGTTATTGTAAAATATCCTTTCCTCATCTGTTTTTGTCATTTAACAGCAATTTCCCGGTGAAAGAAGTTATTATTGTTAAAGTTATTGTTATTGTTGTTACATTTTTAATAAATAATTTAAATTCCCACCCTTTTTTGTGCTGATCCGAAAATGTTTCCAATCCGTGGCTCAAACCCGCTTTATTCAGTCCAAACTAGGACCCACTGCTGTGCAGAGTGACAGAGCAGTGTGACATTAGCAGAGTCTGACAGCACTGTGGACCAACTTCAAGTCATCAGAGCTGATGACAGGGCCATTTGATGAATGAGTGTGTGTTTAGGGACCCAGCGCTCCAGTGTAGTGGGACTGGCCTTCAGCAAATATCAATGGATCACAAACTCAGGTGGATAGACTGCAGCATGGGCGATTTTAGACCCTTTTTAGGGGGGCTCAAGCTTTTGCAAGGCACTGTATCCGTGTCACATTTTCATTAGGGGCTGAGCCCCCCTAAAGATCTGATCCTAGAATTGCCCCTGGACTTACAGGCCTCAGTTTTATCACTTAACTACTTGTCCCTGGGTTAATAAATCTAGATTCCTGACTGACTTGATCAGATCGCATTCATGGCTCCCCCTCTCTGAACGCACATAAATGACACTAAAGAGGAAATACGAGAGGGGGCTCCCGCTCAGCTTCCTCTCACTTTTCTCATCTCCACTGTCACAAACTCAAGCATCCCATGAATCAGTACAGTGGGGCTTTGCAGGGAAATGCACACCACTAATTAGATTATAATTACAAATGTATGTTCCTCTCAAGATATTTTGCACAATGAGAAATATGAAATGCTGATATTCTGTTTGAAATGGGCAGCACAGAGACATTTTCTGTCTGCACCATTTCTAAAACTACACAACAGGACATGTTCCAACAGGAAAGTAATCAGAAATTGGCAAAAACAAATAACATCTGCAATCAAGATTACAGGTTTCCCTGACATTAGCATGTAGCTACATGTAGGGTATGTAATATAAACAATGCAGTAGCCACATATACATGTATACATCTATACCACGTATATTGGAAACATTTGTAGAACGGAACAGTGGGAAATCTCAGGTTTTGGCTCACAATGATTTCTTTGAAATACTTCATATATAATTATTTAATTTATTTGAACATGTGGCCACGCTAAATATAAACATTCAACATTGTATATGACAGAAAATATGGAAAAGCATAATAGGTCTGCTTTAAAACAATGTTTTTTATGTAACTTACATATGTGCCATTAGTTAGGTACGTAAGTTACGTAACAAAAGTAAGTCAGCGTTGACTTGATTTTGATTTTATACGGGACAAGAACAGTGATCTCCTGCGAGAAAGTCCTGTTTGTTTGATACGTGGGACGTTTTAACTGACGTTCTCAACTACAATTCCAAGTTGTTTGAACTACAGAAATCTGTTTAGAATTATCTTAACAAATACAGGTAATGCAACATTGACGAAGCATGTAAATTGCGCTGTTTATTTATTCAGAATGGATCGCAAATCGATCCGAATGCAGAAACGTAAAAACAAACCTTGACCCTAGCTCCCTCAGCCGAATAGTGTGGGTAACAGATCAAGGCAGCAACATAATCAAAGCCCTGGAACCATATAGGAGACTTTCTTGTCTCGATCACCTAATTAATACTGTCCTTCGGCACGGTCTGCATGCTGACGCACTGGCCGTGAACAGTGCTGCAGATGGGGGAGACATGATGTAGCACAGTGCAGGACATACACCCAAAGCTACAGGAGAAGCTGGAGAGGCATATCTTTCTCCCCACCGAATAAGGCTAATAAAGTAATGATTAAAAAAACACAAATGCTTGATGAAGGGCCCGGCCCGGCCCACCCCAGCCCGGCCTGGCCTGGCCCGAGGATAGCGGCAGAAAATATCGGCCCGATTCGGGCTCTGGCTCAAGCAGAGAATCTACACTCTACTGTGGCCTCACAGCAAGAAGGTTCTGGGTTCGAATCCAGGTCGTTCCGGGCCTTTCTGTGTGGAGTTTGTATGTTCTCCCCATGTTTGCGTGGGTCTCCTCCGGGTGCCGGTGGTTTCCCCCACCATCAAAAAACATGTACTAGGTTCTCCAGTCAGTGCCCTTGATCAAGGCACTGGCTCAGATCTGGAGTTGGTCCCCGGGTGCTGTAAATGGCTTCCTACTGCTCCCTTGAGGGATGGGTTAAATGCAGAGAATGAATTCAGCTACATGTATGTGTATGTGACAATAAAGTACCCTTACCTTTACCTTAAATTACTGATGTTTGGTCAGTGGTTCTCAGCGTCAGATACTGACGCCAAAATCTGCCTTTAGCGTCTGTATGGAACGCACCGGGCATAGCAGCAGCTCGACCGCGGCACTGGAAGATGACGTAGTATTAAGAGCGACAACGATAGCGAGTAGTAAAGACTGAAAATCCGCGTAAGGGCGTTGGTTTGGGTGTTAGACGTGTCAAACAACACAGGACTTTCACCCAAGACTGACTGGTTTGTGTCCATCACTGAAGCGTTACATTTTGTAACCCCACCCACATTCTTTTCCTAACCCTAACTAAGTGGCTTTACCCTGCACGTTAAAAAATGACGCCAAATCGGTCCCGACCCAGAGTGTCAAATAGTGACGCCGAGAGTCCCGACTAGACACGAAAGGCACCTGATCAAGCGTTGTTTTTTGACGTGCTGGGAGTGAGAATGTGTTAACAGCGACAGCTGCACATCCAATTGTTGTGGGGCAAACATAATGTAAACAATACATCTAACCATTCATTTCATTCATCATTTAGTCTCTATCTGAAAAACCAAAACCACCAGAATCTACAGCCCAGGATCCATCATCAGTCAAAAATGTGCAGCTCTAAATATCTCTGGGACAAACCACCTGACTCTGACATGACAGAATTCAACACGACCTCTGCCTCTGTCTGCATGCAGCACCAACTGACACATTAGTTTTAACTTGAGAACCTCTATACATTGGTGACTGTGAGTGGTGAGTCATTCGTTATCTGAACACAACATGTGCACACACAAGCACACTATAGGCATTATGTGCACACACACACACGGAAGTGCTGCTTAGCATTCCATTACACATTCTTTCATTATGTTCACACATGGCTATTCGCTCCTTATCTCAGGATGCACACACTCACACAGAAACATGCACAAACCCCGAGCACACAGATACATGTGCGCACACACACAGGTTAGGAGGGCAGCGGTATTATCTGTCATTACGCTGCGATTAGAACACACACTCCACTGACTCCAAATCCGCTGAGAGAAGATCCAAATCTAATGGAGACTTATGCAACCACACTGGAGAGACAGAATAAAAATGATCTTGCGCTCCTTTTTGAGTGTCTAAAGTCTTGTGTGAATTTTCTTTGTAATAAGAAGCAGCCTAGAAGCACACTTTGCCTCATAAAAGCACTCTCCGAATGTCAGCAGTAGGGAGCGCTTCTCCTTACTTATGCATTCGAGTGAGAAGCGGCGGAGGAGACCTGTTTGTGCTTTCAGCTGGACTTGCTAGGCTCACATAATTTGTTATGGACAATTGTGTGGAAAATTGTGCACCTTTGAAGAGCATGTGCAAAAAGCTAGTATGTATGAAAAACAACAAGTCCTCCAAACCATAAAACAATATAGGTCATTGATTCCTAACCTCTAAAACGACCCACATTAGCGTTTCATTAACTAGCAACCCTAGCTGTGGCAGGAAATATGACCCACAGGGGCGTTTTCCGTCCTCAATCTAAACCTCAGAACGTAACTGTCACGGTTTAAACACGTCGTTAACGCTGTGAAACGGTCGCAGTTTGGTTAGGTTTAGGTTACCAAAACTACTAAGTTTAGAAAAAGATTATGGTTTTGGTTCAAATCAATGCATCTGTAATGTTACTTCACTTCCGGTTACACACGTGACACATAACGTGACGTAGTTCCGTCTTTTCCGTCTGTTCCCTCTGTTACCTTGCTGTTTACTTTTATCATCAAATGGAACACAAACCCTGGTCTCCTGTTTAAAAGTCCTGTCTTTGTTTGACCCATCCACCACCCCAACCTCTACCTATTTAGGCGAAAATTTTGCACTACACTACACTCGTCACCGTACTTTCTGGTTTGCTCCCGCAATAATTACTACGGCCACTAGAGAGAGCTGCCACCATAAATGTAAATATGAGTCGTAATTGATAATAATAATAATAATAATTAAAGCTGCAAGCAGCGTTGGAAGAGCCCTCGCGACTCTGCGCGCGTCGGAGTTACTGGCGGATTCTGCTCGTTGCAACCGTGCATGTGCGCGGCACTCAGACACTTCAAATCGTCACCAATGAAAAGGGAACTCCCTGCTGGGTTCAATGATACCTCACACAAGACTCTACGTCATACAGTTCATTAGCTGTGAAAGGGGGCATGGCCAAAGCATAGGGGTCAGGGCAAACCTTTACCAATAAAAAAGGAAGTCTCTGCTGAGTAAGGGTGCGTGGTTAAATTATAGGGGGCGGCTCAGTACAACATGTAGACCACACATTACAGGTTTCATGTAAATCGGATGATGTTTGTCATATAAGGCTGATGTCCTGTTGCCAGCGGGGGGCACTATGACCAAAAGTCAATATTGGCCTGTCTGTGTCTATGCCTCTTGTTGATTGTGTGAAATTTTAAGCAGACATGACAATGTACACTGTAGTTACAGCCACTTTCTCATCTACGCTAAACACTCAAAATGGCTGCCACGCCCACACCGTTTGATGAAAAGTTTTTTTTTTTTTTTTTATAACTTTTCATCTTTAAGGTGTTGAGATGGTACAGACCAAATTTGAAGTCCATCGGATGAAATCTCTAGGAGGAGTTTGTTAAAGTATAGCACCTTGACTTTTAGGCCTACTTCCTGTTGCTACTAGGGGGTGCTATGGCTTTGAGTCAATTTTGTCTGGTAAATGTCCTTAAGGTTAAGAGTCTAATGAATCATGAAAAGTTTCGGGTTTTTAGGGTTTAGGGTATGGCTCCAATGACGTTTTTTGTACGTCTTGATATGCTACATATGTGTACCAAGTTGCGTGAGTCAATGTTAAACGTAATGCAGGGGCTCAATTTTTTTTACTTTGTAGGGGGCGCTAGCGAGCCATTTATGTGCGCCTGTTCCTGAAACCTTTAAAATACGTAAATTTGGTGAGTTTTTGAATATGTTAAGCCTCTCAAAAAGGCAATTCATTTGCCAGGAAAATAATAATAATTCCTTCAGTTTCAGGTGCTAATAATTTATACTTTATTAATCCTGCAAGGAAAATTATTATTATACTGCCTGAATAGTACCTATATATTATACATGCACTAATGGAGAGATGTCAGAGGAAAGGCCCCGAGCAGTTGGGGGTACGGTGCCTTGCTCAAGAGCACTTTGGCAGTGCCCAGGAGGTGAACTGGCACCTCTCCAACTACCACCATACCTTGATCCATATGGGGACTTGAACCAGCAACCCTCCGGTTCCTAACCCAACTCCCTACTGACTTAGCTACTGCCACCCCAATGATGGATGAAGAAACTGCTTACGTATGTGGCCGTTTTCCTTCTCGTTTAGAAGGAAGACTGTGGTTGGAGAGGAAGTACACTATTAATTTACTACAGAAGAAGAAGACTTCCAAAAATGCTATTATCACATACATATTCTACCTTCACAGATGTTTACACACATGTTATACCTCTCCTCCATCCACCTGCTCCGCTCAGAGCTTCTGCTGGGTTTCTTGCTCAGTAGCTGCTTAGCTCTGCTGTTCCATAACCATCAATAAAGAGCATTTTTATGCCGCATATCATTTATTTCCCGAGCTTGGAGGTTTTGGACAAATACCACCATTTGGTTGGTGACACCTTGTCTTGAACAGCTGTGTCGACCAATCACAAAATAAAGGATTAGCAACACAGAATATGTAAAGTGGTAACGTGCATTTAAGTACAGTCCATTTAGTTCATTTATCTTATTTTAGGCATTGAACTTAGAGACCTTCCCAAAGTAACTAATGCTGAAATGTTCTTAAATTGATGATGTAACATAGTTCAGCAGTTGCTTATAATTAAATCAGGTGAATTATTTCCTCAACTGTGTCATTCAGTTCAATGATGTATTGCCAGGCAACATATATCTGCAGGAAAAGATTTCAGTGAATGAGATGCAGTAACTGTTTCTACTTTAGACTGTAGTGAAAGGTTACAGACTTCCCCATCCACACCCAATGGGCCTCTTAGCTCTCTGACTCTACCTCTCTGCAAGTCTGTCTATTGCAGAGAAATATTTTCTTTCTTTTTTTGTGATACATTTTTTTATTAGCACCTTCAGACATACAAAACAAATTCCACAATGTGTGACAGGTAATTTCAGATGGTGCACAGAACAAAGAAACACAAATTGAACAAGAACAAGGACCCTCTC
This sequence comes from Sander vitreus, assembly GCF_031162955.1. Taxonomy (NCBI): domain Eukaryota; kingdom Metazoa; phylum Chordata; class Actinopteri; order Perciformes; family Percidae; genus Sander; species Sander vitreus. The sequence continues at coordinate 25,730,728 of NC_135871.1, forward strand.
CCACCCCCCACCCTCTGCGGTCTCATGAAAACAAAACAAACAAGCAGAAATCACACCTTGCCTAATCACTCTCCTCTAGTTCTTGTGGGGCTGAGGTCATTAAGTCTGATATTTGTATATATATATATATATATATATATATATATATATATATATATATATATATATATATATATATATATATATATATATATATCATTTTCTTGGTTGCAGTTGAGCTGGCTAGCCAAATTTTCCTCTGTCTCCCAAGCAGGTGTAATTTAGAGTCGTCATTAAGTAACAAAACAATCAGGACAGTAGGAACTCAACATCCTATCACAATCAGATATTATTGATGTTGTTTTATTTCAAAACTGCACCTGTTCACACTCACAGAATATGTGCAGGAAAGTTCCAGTTTGTTCATCAAACGCAGCTCACGCAAACTCCAGCCCACAATTACCCCTCCTGTCTAAAGTCACAGGTACGTTGAAACAGGTCTAGTGAACTTCTAATGCTAAACATGAACGGTGTTACAAAAACCCTAGAACTAGGACTCAACCAGCTATCAAATTCTGAAATAAGCTATGTAAAAAACACACCAACCTGGTTGGAGTGATAAACATAGATTATAAACTAGACAGTCAGCATTTATCATGTTTTTTCAGTCTGGTTAACTGTTAACAAACATAAATTATAAACTGGACGGTCAGCATCCATGATGTTTTTTCAGTCTGGTTAAATGTTTTTTTAAAGCTTGACTCCAAAACTTACTTACAGTGTCCTCGAGACAAATTTAGCAAGGCTAAAAGGCCCCGGGGTGGAGCGGGCCATGTTGATGTCGCATCGTCTTCCACATCCAGCTCCCAACAAAAAAAACGTCCACATCTGTGGCTGCAGTGCAGGCGAACTCTCTCCCTCCGTGGGTCACTCTCAGGGTGGCCGAGTAGCTGAGCAGATCCGGGGTGCCCCTAGCATGTATCTTGTGTTATGCTCCTTCAAGCTCCTGATGCCGCTGGGTCGCGAATGCGCTGCAGTCAGGTTGCATCAGATCACGCACCGTAGTTCCCTCTGTCTCAAGATCTGCACTGATGTGTTGCAGCAAGGCATTCATTTCCGTTAGCGCTCCCTTTATTGCGTTGTAAACCCCTGATTCAAGCACACTTAGTTGTTTTTCCAAGACCTGAGCAATCAAGTCCTTCATGTTCGGGAATGCGCTAGCATCGTTGCTATGTTAGCCACAGCTCTGTTAGCCGCCGCCATGTTTGCAGATTTTTAAACACTTTCTTAAAGTGCTCATATTATGCTTTTTGGCTTTTTCTCTTTCCTTTATTGTGTTATATATATTTCTGTGCATGTTATAGGTTTACAAAGTGAAAAAGCGCAAAGGCCACCCCAAAGGGATTTACCATCTCCGACAGAAAACACTGTTCACAAACTGCTCCAAACAACTATATTGTAGTCCAGCCTTTACTTCCATGATAAACGTGCATCACTTTGTAACACGTTATAATGCTCGCCTAGCTGCTAGAGTGGCACGCCCTCATACTCTGCTTCTGACTGGCTAGTAGTCCTTACCTAGGTACTGCACATGTGCGATTCCCAACAAAGATGGAACAGAAGTGAGATGTCTCACTCTGTAGCTAAAACAGAGAGCTCAACACACAGGGTGAAAAGAGGAGCTGCGGAAATGTGCAGTACAATAAAAATACCGGTATGGTGTTTTTTTTTTTTTTTTTTTATTAAACCATGTAAAGCTATTCTGATATAACCTCTAAATACAATCATGAACCTGAAAATGAGCATAATATGAGCACTTTAAAGCTATATTGTGCGTAGTTTCTGCCGCCCCCATGAGGAATCCTGAGTAATGACAACAAAACTGTTGCTGCATGCGTCCACATGATACAAGCCGTGTTGCTAATATTAAAAAAACATGATGAACTCTTCAGAAGAGGTAATTATCTTCACTCGAGTTTCTGTCACCGGACGACACAATCTTCTGAACATAGTCATACTGAGAAATACAGAGAGTTGTGTGGAGCTGATAGTCTTAATTAGCTTTGTATCAACTCATTTGACAATGGCTTGAATGTAACGGACGTTCATTAATATCAAAAAGTTATGCACTAAAGCTTTAAGGTAGAGTACATTTAAGGCAAAAAGGTTTCACAGCAACAGTGTTGTTTATTAGCATTATTGACTTGACGATTGCTTTACCAAATGCTGGGAGTTGTTGCCCACCTTTTGAAATTTCAGGATGATCCCAATCCCCAGCCCCTCCCACACCTGCATTGACTACATGACTTTGCTTTGCCTGAAATTGCCTCCTCCCCAACTAGTTTCTGTTGAATGTCTGCTCTATTTATCTAGTGTCGATGTCTCTATTGTGATTTCTTGATTCAAAACAAAGTTATCAGCAAGGGCTTTTTTTAAACTCAATTGTCCAAAAAAATATCAACATTTGACAATTGTGTAAAATACATTTAATCGTTTATTTACATCCCATTCCAACGTTTTCCAAATGATTGCATTCTACAAAATCTGTGCATGGCAACTACGGTAAAGGTCAGGGAAAGATCATGGTTATGATTATTTAAATAGCTAAAGTTAATTACATGTCTGTGACGGGACACATGAAAGTCAGACACTCACAGGGCACAGTACTTCCTGCAATGGCACTGAATGTTAGTGTTGGGCGTAAATTGTGAGGAGCTTATGTATCCAATATCAGGTAACTAGGTTGAGTATACCCTGACAGGATTTACGTATTGTCCAAAACTCTTTGTTGCTACCCATAATAAGCATGTTTGTCTGTTTAACAACAGGACAAAAGACACATTGGCGAGTCCAAGCGATGTTTGACAACACTCAAAAAATTTCATTTTAGACATTTATTTACTATTTTGTTCATATATAACACTACTTGTGTGAACCCAAGACTTTTGTAAATTAATTTCAAGCACCAAAACAACTGAGTGAAGGTTTATTTTCACAAGAGATTTGAGAAATTAAAAAAATGGAACTTCAACTTTTCAGCTTTAAGGCCAAATTATCTCTTTACACCTTGCTCTGACACAAATGTGGACCCCACTTTACAGATAGCTGAGTGTGTTCTGGACATTTTGATATGAAACACATGGGGATCAGATTATATACAAATACCCTTAAAAGGTGAATTTAAAAAGATATCTTAAAATGCCCTTGGACCTCAGAGGGTTAATTTGATGCAACTCTGGATCCGGAGTTATCACTTTTAAACATTTTCTTTTGTTGAACTAAAATATTTAGAGCAGTGTTGGTGGTTTGTGGTGTTCTCTGTTAGACATTTTGTTTCTTTATGAAGAAAACAAGGCTGCTCATGGCAGACTTGTCAGCCATCAGAGAGCTCCAACATCATGTCACAGAAAGGTCTCTCTAGCGACTCCACCCACTGCCTTTCCTAAATAGGTCCACAGCAGCTTCAGTGCTGAGCCGAGCAGGGCCTCTGTGCCCGGCTGCAGAAACAGAAACATCTGCCCTACCACGACGGTTTTACCTCCTTTGTTCACTCTGACAAATAGCTTGAGTTAAACCTTGCCGGTGGCACTGGCTCAGCACTAACACAAAGTCAAATAAAATGTAGAGAGAGGTCTGGATCGGAGATTATAAAGTGGATAATGTACTGCATGTTTGCTCTCTGAGAAAGGGTAAAATGGGTTTCAAGCAGTACTTATTGATTTGAGAGGGACAGTCACATTTTCTTTTTCTTTTGGTTATCGTTTCTGATAACATCACTCTGCTGAGTTAAACCCATTTCCTTCAAGGAAAAGAAATCTCTTTATCTCCTTTATTTTACTCTTTCAAAGCCCATAATGTCATGGTGTTCCTTGCCAGCAGCTGTTGTCTGTCAAGGGGAATATAAACCTGACGTGTTAATATTTACCATTTATCAATCTGTCCCCACTCCGCCTACACTGAATCCCTTAATGGTATTTGATTTCCTCAAATGTTTGAAAAATCTTATTTGCCCAGGCACATTGACTCAGAATACATTCTAATATAACATCAGATCAACATTTACCCTCTGACACCCGCTTTATTAGACTGTGTTAGCATACTTGTTATATTGCTAGTGTTTGGCACATGCAAACAGCTCCTACTGTATGTAAAATGATCTGTTGACATTTCCATCAGCACAGTGTATGATCAGGATCCCAAATAGATCATAAATTATGTTCTGCGTTTTTATGTCCCAGGCTTTTTGAGACAGCTTTACTTTTTTCAAAATCGCAACAACTCAGATTTTAGTCATACAGCTTGTATTCCATGCTGTGCCAAATCACAATTCTCTGTTTCTCAATTCTCAAGTTTAATATGCAGAGAAATAAGACACAAATGTGAAATGGTTTGAAACTGTAAAAGGAGAGATCATTTTTTATTACTATTTTGAACTGCATGAAAAGCAAACTTCCTGAGGGCTCGTGAAATATTCCACCACAAAAATTAAGTTGACAGAGAAAAAGATTAAGATTACAGGGAAAAAAAATCACATTTTTGGTCTAAAGTTTGCTTTTAACAGCGGCGAAGCAGAGACAACAGTCTTTCTCCTCTTCCTGGTAGTTTTCTTCTCTATAAACAACACTAAATGCATTTTGATCCATAAAACCAAACCAAACCCTCTGAGAAGAAATAAATCATGAATAATTCAATTACAAAAACCTCCTCTAATAAGAATGATGCCCTGATTCACATTCATGCAGCCATATTTCAAAGTGTGACCGCGGACCTCTAGAGCCTGTCCACTGGAGCGGGTGAGGCTTGAGTGCCTTGCTCAAGGGCAGCTGTTTAATATGCTGAGAGAGAAGAAAGTGTTTCTTATTCACCTTCTGCACCCACATGCTTTCTACACCGACTCCCACTGCCCCATTGAAGAGCGGTGCATGGAAATATGTGCATAAAATGTATGAAAAGAAATCAATAAAAAGATATCGCTGTGCATTTTAGAAATCCCTAAATGCAGATGCCTTTCAGAAAGACTCATCAAGTTTTTACAAAGAGGGAGAAAATACCTGTATGATCTCAATAACTCCAACAAACAATTTTTTTTCATTTGAGATGAATGTAAAATGATCTTTACTGTCACCCAAAATGAAAATCTCACTGCACTCACCTCCTCTTGTTGCCCCATGTGAAGTGAAAAGTATCAGGGTGACCTGCGTAATAATTCCCCAGACTTTTTTACTCCAGAGATCCATGATGAAGTGGAAGGATGCTGCAGAAAAGCCCACCGGGTGAAGGAGGGAGACAGTCTGCCTCGCCTCTCCTCTTTACTCCACTTCTCCTTCACACTCTCACACTTTCCAGATCCCTGCTAAATTTTGCGCTTTTGCGTCTGCAGTGCTCAGCAACATCCGCCTGGCTCCACAGCAGTGGAGGCGAGAGGCTACTTTCTGTTCGGCTGCACTCTGCAGAGTGAGGGGAAGGGAGAGAGTGAGGGAGAGAGAGACACAGGGAGGGAGAGAGAGAGAGAGCTTTCACTACTGTCACAGCTCCAGTGAAAGGTACTTAAGTCATTAAAAGGACTTGGAAGACCCTGCGCTCTACCAAAGTCCTTCAGCAGAAAACTCACTGCAGGCTACACTATTCTGCTCCGACAATGTTTGGGAAAGAGTCGTCTTGTGTCCTATTAAGCTCCGGGCTGCTGCTCACAGGCTGTCATCATGTAATGCAGCAGTTCAGGTCAGCTGGTTACGGAAAAGATTCCCAGCACAATGCCTCAGTCACTGCAAATCAATTGAAAGTATCCCACTGAGAGAGGATACAGGAATTAAAATGACTATTCAAAATCTAATTATAGGTTTTATCAGTTTATATTTTACCCCTTCCTGGGAAATAGATCTAGTGAAAATGGCTGTTTTTCTTTCTTTTATTTACGTTCAGGTTAGGGTTCAGTAAAACTGAGATTAAAATCTATATTTTAAGACCTGACCAAACATCTGAATAAAACAATGGTATGGCAATGATTACTAACAGAAAACGTAATCAGGCTAAGACACTGTCGCAGCGTATAAACAATATGCATTTACGGTGAGCAAACAAGTTATTTTCGAAAACTGGATACAAATTGGAAACACAACCATTCACCAAGAGTGTTATTTTCCAAGTCCTTTAAAGTTGACTTAAATAATAACCCATGAAAATTATAGGTTCTTCTGTACCTTGGTCCAAGTGGAAAGTACAGTGTATTTAAAGAGTAACTTAACACCCTTTCAAAATCCTGTTTTTGCTGACATCCAGTGGTTTCACTTCTCACCTTGCTGCTGTGCTGTAGATATCACGAGGCGGGTGTGGTTACAGGTGCAGCAGAGCACACTTCTTAAAGTTTTTTTACGATTGCTATGACACTTTTTTCAATACTTTTAACAACTTTCCTAAACTCTTAACAAAGTTAGCACAACATCTGTCTGTGTAGGCTATACAATTAATACATTTCTTGCTGCTTTGACACATAATGCATACAGTAAACACAAATTTAAAATGCTTGAACTTCTTTTACACACAAGCTCCACCAAGACCAAAACAATGGATCTTTACTGACCAATTTGCAAATGCTTTCACTCTGTATGTCAGAACAGATAACATCATGTTCTTAACCTAACATATAGGCTAAAGTCAAAGTGAACAGCTGTTCATAATGTAAATTGAAACACAAATATATCCCCTGGATTTTGTTCCATTGCTACTGAGAAACAGCTGATTGAAGCTATGCAAATAGATCAGTCACAGCTGATTGACATCTAGGAAACACACTCAGGTGTCGAGGTTCTTTCAATCGCATGACCATATGTTACTGTAATACATACAGTAAAAGAGGACCTATTCGGGCTGATTTTGTGTGGAAAAGGAACAATAAAGATGAACACAAGGTAAGTAAGAAAAATTGCTGCACGAGTGAGAGGAAGACAATTACCAGGACAATTCTGTCTCTGTCTTTTTTTCATACAGTAAACCATACATTCTATAAAGCTACTCTGAGATGGGTCATTCATTTTTTTTATTGAATTTCTGCAGCAAAAGAAACAAAATGCATGCATTTACTAAACCCAACAAAACAAAAATGTAGAGAGACTTCAAGAGAAACTGCAGTGTAAAACACAATCTATGATCAATACAATATACTATTGTCTATTATTATTGTATAAGGGCAGACCTGACACATAAAATAATGTAGTTTCTGTAATTCCATGTGATGTTAGTGTTTTGTATGACATTGTGTTAGTGTTAGTGTTTTGGAAGAATGATTGCATTGTTTTGGAAGAATGATTGCGGAAAAAACTGTAATCTACAGTAGCGTTGACAATCTTTATTCCCTTAGACAAAGTTACCTGAGTAGAAACCTTTTTGAAATGTTAACAATTCATCCAAATGTAGGCACAAATGAGATAAAAGACCTGATTAACGTACCATACGCTCAGTATCACTTTTCTCACACAGATGCACGAAACACGTGTTTCTATCTGCTTCTCTGTTTCCTCGCTTTCTAAAATGTTTAAAACAAAAACTCCAGTTCCAGTACGACGCAGGCAACATAGGTCGGTATCTCTGCTCCCTCTCTACACACGAGCCTGCCTTATTCACATGCCGCCCGACTCTCTGACATCCCTGTGTGGGTCATCATGGAAGATAAAACAACCACAGTGACGTGTTTCAGGAATATTAATATTAACTGTGACAATACTGATAAAGACTGCAGCATAATCTCTTTCTTCACTCTACAGAACTGACATACAGTATTGTGTGTGAAAACCCAATTTGGACAGAGAAATTACTTCTCTCACCTACCTATTGTGGTGGTTTTCAAATGATAATTATTATCACTAGAGAGTGATTGTGTCAGATGTACAAAAAACTACTATCCTTTTTAACATGTCATCAGTCCTCTCATCCATGTCTTTTTGTTTAATCACAAAGGCTGGAAGTGGTGACAAAAAAACTTTTGGAAAGTTTCTTTCTCTAAAAATACAGACTTTATCAAAGAAATTCACCTCTTAATGCGCTGCCAAGCAAATAGCATCTCAGTGCTCCTGTGCTATTTGCTATTTAAATGAGGTACTATGCAACATTTGGCGCAAAACTGGCCCCTTTTTATGCAAAACCTTGTTGCAAAAACAGTCCAGTTCACAAAGATAACCACACACAGTTACAGTGAAATTATTTGCATTTTCAGAGAGTCGGTGGTAACTGATGCGCATTGATAAGGCTTTAAATCATACCATCTTCTTTTACAGTCTGAAGGTGTGCGTTAGAAAACACCAACAGCACTCGGAAACTGGGATATTACAGTTTTTCTTGATTGCTTTGACACAGCAGACAACTCAAACTCCACATTTTTCAAAACAGTTAACACACAGGCTGAAACAGTGGCACTCATGGTCAAAATGACACATTTTGTTTGCAAAAGGCTCTAATCGTGCCAAAACATTTCAAATATGCAACAAAAGAAAATTTTGCCTTCAAACAACACAACTTGCAAACAAGTGTCTGAGCTCTTCCCATCAACCATTACACAGTGGACAACAAAATACTAAATACAGCACTCAATATGAACCAGTGCACCACTGCTTGTCACTGTAGCCTATTACTGTACGTAGCTTCATGCCAGTGACATTTGTTGACAAATCTGCCTTCTTGCAAAGAATTGGATCCAGAATTCAATTCAATTCAATTTCAATTCAATTTTATTTATAGTATCAAATCATAATAAGAGTTATCTCGAGACACTTTACAGACAGAGTAGGTCTAGACCACACTCTATAATTTACAAAGCCCCAACAATTCCAGTAATTCCCCCAAGAGCAAGCATTAGCAGTGGCTATTGTGACAGTGGCGAGGAGAAACTCCCTTTTAGGAAGAAACCTCGGCCAGACCCATGCTTTTGGTAGGCGGTGTCTGACGGTGCTGGTTGGGTTTATGATGAGCAGTGGCGTAATAGTCACAATAGAGATAATGGAACAGTGACTACAATGGTAGTCGTAGTAGTTCATGTCATAGCCGGGCACAGCAGGGCGTTACGGGATGTAGCGTGGCACAGCAGAGCATGGGTGGACGCAGTGAACGCGGCAGGACGTCGCAGGACGTAGCCGGACACTGCAGGAAATCGCAGAGCGTAGCAGGGTGTAGCCGGTCCACAGCGACAGCTGCACCCAAGACCCAGATCTTGGTGTCACCCTAATCCAAGGCGATGTTCTGGGCGAAGAAGAAACATAAGGACTCCGGGGAGTAAACTCCCCAGAGTAACAAGCATTTCTCGGACATGGATGCAAATAAAAGAAAACAAAGGAATCAGAAATGCTTTGATGCAAATTTTATTGATTCCATTGATCTTTATTTTGAAACTGTGGCTGAAAACTGAAATACTGTAAATATTACACACAATACAGGTAAACCAACATAAAATATATTAGAGTATTAGAAATTAAGAAAATAAAAATAAAATCTATTACAGTAAAGTATAAACATCTATTACTGTAGAGTATAAGAAATAGCCACTATTGATACTCAGTCTCTTCTATCTTGACGATGGGGCCACATGGCCTAACCCTGCAGACTGATCTATGGGGCCACATGACCTAACCCTGCAGACTGATCTATGGGGCCACATGGTCCTAACCCTGTAGACTGATCTATGGGGCCACATGACCTAACCCTGCAGACTGATCTATGGGGCCACATGACCTAACCCTGCAGACTGATCTATGGGGCCACATGGCCTAACCCTGCAGACTGATCTATGGGGCCACATGGCCTAACCCTGCAGACTGATCTATGGGGCCACATGGCCTAACCCTGCAGACTGATCTATGGGGCCACATGACCTAACCCTGCAGACTGATCTATGGGGCCACATGGCCTAACCCTGCAGACTGATCTATGGGACCACATGGCCTAACCCTGCAGACTGATCTATGGGGCCACATGGCCTAAACCTGCAGACTGATCTATGGGGCCACATGGCCTAACCCTGCAGACTGATTGCTAAATAGAAGATTTGTGTGAAGGAGTGTCAAACAGGTGCTTCAGTGATTTCATACTGATGTAGGTAGTTTCTAATAGTTAGGAACAGATGGTTTCTGTTTGGTTACCATAGCTAAAACAATGGAGTTTGGACTGCTTGAATGACATCCGTGTTAACTGTTCTGCAAAAGGGTGGGGAAAATGTGTCAATCCAATGAAAAAGGGTTAACACATTTGCAAGAGATGTCTTCTGCTCTGCTAAGACAGTGATGATTAAAACCGAGTGGATCCAAGTTTCTTTAAGCAGGTCAAAGCAATCAAGAAAAACTGTAAATCCCAATAACGGTTTCTCTCCGACACGTTTAAATTCTTTAAAAAAAAGTTTTGAGTCTCTAAGGTGAATTCCCTCCCCAGTAGGGAATACTTTAGGGAGACCAGCACCCACAGCTCCAATATGACTCACAGATGCATCTGTTTGCAAGATAACATCATTTTCCATCAAAATCTGGATTGTAGACACATTTGGCTGGATTGATCGTCTGGCATGCATTGAGCAGATGCTCCAGGACTTCCTTCAAGTGTCCTACATGCTCCTCCCAGGTGGCGCTGTAAACAACAGTATCTTCAAGATATGCACATACTAAATCAGAAAGCTGGCAGAGTATCTGGTCCATCAGCATTTGAAAGGTTGTGGGTGCACTGTGCAACCCAAATGAAAAAATCAATGAAACCAAAACCAGAATGGAGTGTTTCTCATGATATTCAGATGTTGCTGAAAGTTTAAAGTCTGTTTGACCTTTACAGTTTTTCACGATCGCTATGACAATTTTTTCAATACTTTTAACAACTTTCCTAAACTCTTAACGCACCAACACACCTACAACACACAATTGGCAAAACAGTTAATTTCATGCTCAAAATCACACATTGTAAACTAAACTCCAACACTGATTTTCAAAATACAATAATTCACTAACACAATACACTGTGTTTAACAAAACAATGCAAACATGTCTCAAAATCCAATAATTCTTCCAAAACACTAACACATGTTCTCTCCCAACAGGAACATTTAGTCAATCGTAGCACAATGTCATACAAAACACTAACATCAGATGGAATTACAGAAACTGCATTATTTCATGTGTCAGGTCTGCCCTTATACAATAGACAATAGTGATTGTATTGACCATAGATTGTGTTTTGCACTGCAGTTTCTCTTGAAGTCTCTCTACATTTTTGTTTTGTTGGGTTTAGTAAATGCATGCATTTTTTTTTTTTTTACTGTAAAGATTATTTTTATATATTAATATTTGTTGCTGCCTTTATTTGACAGGACAGCTAGTTGAGATAGGGGGGGGGGGGAGAGAGAGGGGGAAGACGTGCAGGAAATCGTCATAAGTCTGATTTGAACCCTGGACCTCTGCGTTGAGGCATAAACCTCCAAGTATATGTGCGCCTGCTCTACCCACTGAACCAACCCGGCCACCATTTTGTTTCTTTTGCTGCAGAGATTCGATACAAAAAATGAATGACCCATCTCAGAGTAGCTTTATAGAATGTGCAGTTTATGAAAAAAAGGAGACAGAGACAGAATTGTCCTGGTACTCCTCTTCCTCTCCCTCGTGAAGGCATTTTTTTTATTTTCTGTGTTCATCTACAGTATATTGTTCAAGTAGGACCTCTTTCTGTATTTACTACCATATGTACCATACTAACACCTGAGTGTGTTTCCTAGAAGGGAATCAGATGTGATTGATCTATTTGCATAACTTCAATCGGCTGTTTCTCAATAAATGCATATATAAAATGCAGGGAATATATTTGTGTTTCAATTTACAATATGAACAGCTGTTCACTTTGACTTTAGCCTATAAGTTAGGTTAAGAACATGATGTTATCTGTTCTGACATACAGAGTGAAAGCATTTGTAAATTTGGCAATACAAATTCATTGTTTTGGTCTTGGTGGAGCTTGTGTGTAAAAGAAGTTCAAGCATTTTAAATTTGTGTAACTGTATGCATTTTGTGTCAAAGCAACAAGAAATGTATTAATTGTATAGCCTACACAGACGGATGTTATGCTAACTGTGTTAAGAGTTTAGGAAAGTTGTTAAAAGTATTGAACAAATTGTCATAGCAATTGTAAAAAACTGTAATATCCAAGGTGGCAGTGAATATTTGGACTGAAGAGATTCACTCAGTATTTGCAACTAATCTGAGTCATTGTCTAAAAGGGGTGATAGAATGATTATATAGGTTATTTCACACTGTTCCTTAAGGTCTCCTAATAGGGTATGTAACATTGGTTGTGCTGAAAATGGCCCGATTGCTATTCTATTCCTTAACTACCCTGTGAATATCGCTCTATTTGGAACAAGAGCTTTTCTTCCAAATATGGTATGCTCATGAATATTTAGATGAGCTGCGCGCTGATTGGTTGAGCGAACCACATACATATACATTGGAGACGAGACAGCAGGTCTCATATTTCAGACACTGCAAAGTTATACATTGTTTGTCTGCTATTTCGTTATTAAATTCACTTCTGAGACTTTTCTTTGCGAGAAATCAACTATATAAAGCTCAAATATGGGCCGTTTTACGAAAATGTATGGCTAATTGCAAATTTGGTAAGACGTGTCGGAATTCAGGAGCTCCACACAGTCTGACGAGAAAGCAGCCTGCTGGGCTCCATACCCAGTGAAAGTCACAGTTTCTGGGTTACTGGACTACTGGCTGCCGGCATAACTATTGTATATTTACAGTTTGAATTTCGTCACGGCATGTATATCACAGCTACCCTAAGGTCTTACAAAGCTAACACTTTTGTCTGATTTCAATTTAAGGCATTTTTGTGAATTTGAGGGGTCTCGTTAGGAGGAGCTGCTAGCTAGGCTATGTGTCCCATTCAATCCTATGGGAAAAGATCGCCGCTACACTTTCGGCATAATAGTATATTTACACTTTGAATTTCGTCACGGCATGTATATCACAGCTACCCTAAGGTCTTACAAAGCTTAGCTAACACTTTTGTCCGATTTCAATTTAATGCATTTTTGTGAATTTCAGAGGTCTCGTTAGGAGGAGGTAAGCTAGCTCTTATTGATAGCGCTCCATCCAGCTCACTCGCGGACAAGAGGTGTTTATTTCCCTGATCGTTTGTTTAAATAACTCAACACACATATCCATTATAAGATTAACCTGGAACCTGTGGTAAGAGATTGCGGGCGTAACAAGCTCACTGACCGCGCTCTCACTCACACACACCGGCCATTTAGCAGGAAGAGGGGAGGGAGAGCAGCTACTGCAGGCCCTGGAGCTCCGTCAGGGCAGCGGCGTTTGGTAGTCCAGTAACCCAGAAACGGTGACTGCGCGGGTATGGAGCACCGCGGACTGCCGGCTGTGACGGAGCTCCATCTAGCTCACAGCGGGCCGCAGTGGCGGCGCCAGAGATGTTCTTTTGCTGGTGCTTTGGGGTTGCTGAACATTTCAGTGAGGGTGCTCTGAAATTTTGAGTTTCCCTTGACACAAATAGGCTAACGTTACACACACTCGCGCAGATGTCCACCCACCTCCGCCGCGGTTTACTAAACGAGCGAAGGAGAGAGATTTATTTAAAGTTGCCGATACAACAGCACCATAGAACTCTGATTAGCCCACCAAACATATTTCAAATACCAGCCAACAAGCCGGGTTCAAACAATCATTACTGAAGCTCTCATACAGTGGCTCAGAAGATTAATGCAGCAGGCCAAATACACCACCCATAGCCAAGCACACACATAAACACACACACGCATGTATCCTTACACAGTTTTCACACTTGCACGTATGGTCAAAATAATGTAGTCATATCTGTAGTGACTTAATATATCTAAATAAGCCACTGAGGGCGAGCGCGTTTTATGGGCTAAAAATAAACCGATGTCCAGTGCACTGTATAACTTTAGATTCGGTGATCCATTTATTCACATTTCTGTAAAACACATGTTCACTGTAATGCTCTTCTACAAGACAGAGATAAGAATAAAGTTCTTGCTTGGACCCCTATCAGCTGACTCACCCACTGTGGCCTGGCTGTGCGATCCCCTGGTCTAATGTCATGTACAGCAGGGTGACGTTATAAGCATCCCCAGCAGCAATCACAGCCGTGGTCAGATCACCTTCCTCCGGCTGCTTTTCTTCGTCCCGGTTGGTGACAAGTTCACCATATCTCTCAGTCTCATTTATAGATTTTGATAAAGTCTTCACACCTTGACGTTTAGGGAGTAAAAAACTACCCATTGCTAGCGTTAGACTCTCTTCTCTAATCCTAAGGGCTCCAAATATTGAGCTCTTCTTCTTTGTGAATACGTTACTGCGGAAGTAAGGTCAAAAGTTCAATGTGTGCTGCACCCTTTGGCCGAACATGATCACCTGTGTGTTTTAGCCTAAAAATAATCGGTTTTATTAATGATGTGAAGGAAGACAGGCCGGGCGACAAGGCAGCAACCCAGGCAGCATCGGCCGCTGAATTTCGACACACAGTCGGACAAAATTTGCAATTAGCCATCAATTTTCGTAAAACAGCCCATATTTGACCTCTACATAGTTGATTTCTCGCATAAAAAAGTCTCGGAAGTGAATTTAGTGATGAAATAGCAGATAAACAATGTATACAATTTCTGAGATCTGCACGACCTATTCAGAAGACTACCTGATCTCAGATCAGTGGTGTAGCATGTAAATGTTGGGGCGTGACAAAGCTAGAGACTAGAGCCAAATAAGGTACAGCCACATAGTTGACGTCAACTATGAGCTCAACTATGAGATTTGCCCGTTTTCAAAGGCAGTTTCAAATTGTGATATTTGCAGAGGAAAGAGGTGTCAATGGGATTTTGAGGTTCTATGTTTGTCCTATTTACCCACTAAACTGTAGTTATTCAACTATGACAAGGTAAAATCGGTTTAGCATTCTATTAGCCTTTTAAATACTGATGTGGAACTGAAACCATCCAGTGGACTCGGTTTCCATGGTAGTGGCAGTGGCATTCTGTTTGTTGGTAAGTCGGTCGGTCGGTCCAACACATGAAATGCCTGAACAACTATTGGATGAATAGCCATTACATTTGGTACCAATATTCTTAGTCCCCAGAGGATGTATACTAATGGCGTTGGTGATCCTCTGACTTTTCCATATTGTGTTTTTTATTGAAATATCTCAACAAATATTGCATTAAAGCTTTAGTGCATATGTTTTTGATATTAATGAACGTCCGTTACATTCAAGCCATTGCCAACTGAGTTGCTACAAAGCTAATTAAGACTATCAGCTCCACAAAACTCTCTCTGTATTTCTCAGTATGGCTATGTTCAGAAGATTGTGTCGTCCGGCGACTTTCTCGAGTGAAGATAATTAACTCTTCTGAAGAGTTCATCATTTTCATCAGTTTTTTTAATCCTTCGTTTTTTAATAATAATTTTTTGTTGTCATTACTTAGAATTCCTCATGGGGGAGACAGAAACTACGCACTATAACTTTAATTGCCATGAAATTTGGTACAAAAAGTCATGTTTCTCAGAGGATTAATTAAAGTAATAACTGATCCCCTGACCTTTATGATGCTGATGTTAGCATGTAGCTCAAAGCACCACTGTGCCTTAGTACAACTTCACAAAGCTGTGAGTAATGTCTGGTGCACTTATGCAGTGACAGACGCACTTAAAACTACATGACATATTCCCACAATTCCCAATGTTGCTATAACACCGATAAAATATAGAGATATTGTAATTTTTTAACATTTTTACTGCAAGTTTTCCACAAAAATGGTCAAGCTGGAAGATAGCTTATAGAGTCACATTGTGACAACATCCTGGCTAGCTAACTGCACAGAAGGACATGTTTGTGTGCTCACTGTGCCAATCCCATCCTGAGAGACCTACATTCATTTTTGCACATACTGGAGTATATTACATAATATAATTATATAGAAGTTCTTAAACACACATACACATTTTTACAGCTGCCTACCGATTTTTTAAATATTTCTTCAATTACGCTCAACGTTTTGGAAAAGCCACTATGAATTCAGTCAATTTGGGTCACAATCACACAAAAGTCTCGGGGATTGATACAAAACGCTTTCTTAGACGTATGAAATTGAGAATCTCAATATAGATTTGGGTACACAACAGACTTCTGCAGGAGATTTAAACGTCATTAATAATGTAACTTTTATTGTAAATAAGCACCTTTGCATTTTTTTTTTCAGTTTATTTTGAATTAACATATACTGTGAAAACTAAAACAGCTGATGAACTAATTTGGTTTGTTTTAAATGTAATAACTGACTTTTCTTTGACATTGTGGTGTTTTATGGTAAATTGCTTGTTTTGCTTCGACTTTGTCACTTTGCTTTGCAGCTGTATTTAAATCCCTCCACAGCCTCCTGCCAGGTCTTGTTTTGTATAACTCATTTTTATTTTGCATACCAAATGAAGCCTGCCAATGACTGATGCACTCCCACGCTACTTTATATTCACAACACCTGCTGAGAGCTGTGTGGGGATTTTGGCTTCGGCCAGCAAGCTGTTCGGCCAAAACACAAAAGACTCTTAGAGTTTGTTTAAGAGGTGAGAAGGGAATTTTTAAACTTGATGAAATGAGGGAAAAAACTCATTTAAAGATTCGCTCTCCATCCCTTGTAAATGTAGAAGCATTTTGTGGGTCATGAGGGTCTGAAACAAATCCTTTGTCTGGTTATATTTGTGAGAGAAGGTGATTCTGCTGTTGGCTGTAAATTGTCAATTGTTAATTTGGGCTACAGGTGCATCTCTCTTCTCTCTTTAGAACAAATCAAGATCATATTTTACTGGTTCCATTAATACTATAACATACGCTAAACCTTCGGCAGAACCTGCAGTACGAACCCTCCTCCCACCAAGGCTGAACGTGGGTTGGACTCTACTAAACCATAAAGATAGTCATGACATTTAATGTTATTGATGTTTATTGACATTTATAAACATTTAATTTACTGTTCTAAAAAAACGAACATGAAGAGAGACAGAGGGACAGAATCATAGGAGAGAATGAGCATAAATTATCAAGAGAGAGAACTATTGGGTGTTTCTTTCATGTCATGTAATTCATTCCGAGCAGCAATGTGTATGGAACTATATTCTCTCTACACAGTGACAACCAAGCGTGTAACACAGCTTTCTAATATGAAAGGGGTGGACTGGTTGAGTAGTGCAGGGTAGGAGTTAGTTATTGTTTTCTGCATAGACAATATTAGTGAATTTAGAGTGGTGGAACATATTTCTGCCAAGCCAGTGGGCAGTTTAAAGTGCTATTGTACCAGAAAAAAAGAAAAAGAGAGATGCCAGCTTTTGTTTGAATTTGAGTCGTGATTTTTTTATTCATTATTCTGCTACTGTTTATAATGATAATACACTAATGATGATAATGATGATGATCAACATGTCTTTGTCACTCTGTTACAAATAAATTAGATGCTCAGTTACCTTGAATACAGTCTTGCTTTGCCAGACCTTCCTCCACAGTGCTGCGGAGGAGGGTCTGGCTAGTCCACACAGCATTCCAGGATGGGAGAAAAACGTGCTCTGGTTTATTGGCGTTTCTTTAAAACCAATCACAATCGCTAAGTGCCGGACGGTGCCACAGTGCCGCTGCAAAATAGCATCTGGAAGGAACTTGCTTTGGTGGAACACGTGTACGTTCAAAAGTTGTTTTAGTCGTGCAACAGAAAACTCAGATTGGACAGATAGTCTAGCTAGCTGTCTGGATTTACCCTGCAGAGATCTGAGGAGCAGTTAACCATAGTCCTCAGAAATCAACCAGAGTTTAGAATGCCAACACAATCCTGTTGATCCTGCAACATACAGACCGACTTGCTTGCAAGGATTCTCTGCTATGTTTATTGGGCTGCCTGAAGCATTTCCCTCCTAGAAAACTGCATCTTCATGCAGTTTAGAAGTAGGACCGTTATTTATTTATTTTTTTTACAATTAATAGCACAGCTCTCTCTCCGAAACAGTATGATAAACAACAGAGCTCCTCTACATAAAGAGATTCTGTGCAGCTCTGCGTGGTGCTGCTCATTTCACAGCAGTGGCTTCGTTTCCATTATCGACTCCAGTCTGTTTTCCATTATTGACCAGAAGAAATGGTTGTTTTCTTTGTGCCACAGCTGACCTCCAAACAGTTACCTTGGATACTATCTCCTCATGAATAATGTTTAGAAACATCAATGAAAGTCTCCCGCTCTCTAACGTTTGAAAAAACCCTGAAAACTCTGAACATGGTTACTACAAGAATTCTTTGTTTGTAAAGTTAAGTGTAGAGTAGAAGTTAGTGTTGTAGTTTAGTTTCTCCCTCAACCTTGAAAATGAAAGGAAAACGCTTGTACGCATTTTAGGTTACAAAAACAGACAGCAGAGTTGTGGGTTGGGTAAAGTTGATGAAAACACAGTGAATCCCTGGAGATTTAAGCTGCGGCTGAATTGCATCTGTGTCTTTTGAGGCTGCTGCCAGTGGAGAAGCTGCTATCTCTGTATCTCTGCGGTTTTCAAGCATTGATGGCCTTGTTAAAAAAAATCCCTAAATGATTTACTCCTCATGCGCTTCCCCGGATCAGTGGATGAAGCTCTGCTGGTTATTTCTTGGTTTCAGCTGCTGACTGAAGGTGACCAGACATGTTCAGTTAAAGTTCCCAAACTTTGCAACTCTCTGTCCACTGGGATCAGGCAAACAGCATCTTTTAACGTCTTAAAATCTTTTATTTACAGTGCTGCTCTCATTATTTTATAACAAAACTTTTGAAACTGTGAAACTGTGAAACTGAACGTGTCTTTGTCCCACGAGATTTCCATGTCTCACGGAGTCAAGCCTTCAGAGGAAGCCGGACATAATCCCTAACCATCATGCAATGCACTCAGCGAGACGGCGATCAAAATCTGTCGTCAATCTGGCAGAATTTAGTGGGAGAGGCAGAATGTGACACTCGTATGCAACCAAATCTCATCAAAATGATCCTGTGTATCACCTCTTTAATAAACTGAACAGTATTGTATGCATTATAGTTGCATCAAATTTGAACTGAGCTTTCTGCAAGAATGTTCATGTAGTGGCCAATCAATATGTAGATATCATGTACATGACTTTCAGTTGGGTAAAACTTAGTCTTGCATTGCCAGACCTTCCTCAACAGCGCTGCGGAGGAAGGTCTGGCTAGTCTCCGTGATGGGAGAAAAACGTGCTCTGGTTCATTGGCATTTCACAATCATCTTGGGACTCTATGACGGTGCCTTTGCAAAATAGCCTGAGGAAGGAACTTGTTGTTGGGTTGTTTAAGTCGTGCAACAGAAAACTCAGATTGGACAGATAGTCTAGCTAGCTGTCTGGATTTACCCTGCAGAGATCTGAGGAGCAGTTAACCATAGTCCTCATAAATCAACCGAAGTTTAGTATGCCAACACAAAGAAAGCCGAAGGTGATGGACATCCGGGTGAAAATTAGGGACGTTCGGCAGACTTTCCGGCGGCATCAGAACAATCCTGGAAATGAAACGTCGTTGATATAGACTAGGTAAAACTGGACGCAGAACCAGCTAATCATGCTGACTAATGCCATGAACAACAGTGGACTGTGACAGTTTGTAACATCAACTCAACAAAACCTCTTGAATTGATTCTAAAAGCTGTGACTCTCACTAACTGACTGCATGACTGGCTGTCGTACTACTGACAGACTCTTACATTTCCCTCCAGACAAACGACTGGCTTTGACCTCGGTGGGCAGTGGGGTGAATGAATGTGTGTCCTTTGTTGTTCTGGGAGCGTTTAGGCTGAGCTGAGCTTTTTTCACTGTGCTGCGGGGTATTGACAGGGTTGTGAAGCGTGATATTAGGTGCAGGTCTTCTCAGCGGGACGCCCCAGAGCCTTAACGATCTGGAAGCATCGCTGACCTGTCGGCAGTGACTGACAGGAGTCACTCAACTGGAAGAAAACGTTGCTTTTGGCCACAACAGGGGGAGAGTAAGAGGGTAAATCTGCTGTCAGAACACAGATTACTGAACAACATGGGACACACCACATACACAACCACACACACAGCACTCAGTGTCCCTTTTTGCTCATAATGAAATGAGATGAGTCAACCTGCTTCAAATAACCCAAATAATCTTTATTGAAGATTTAGCGTGACATGATGATTAAAATGCTGTTTCAAGCTTTGTTGAGTATATGATTTATCTCGTTTATCTGCTTTAGATTTAGTTTCACGTGAACTACATTATTAAAATGAAAAATGAAAAGGTATGACTGAATTTGATTTAACTAGATCCAGCTTTGATTTGAGCTGTCGTTATGCAGATAGATGAGTGTCTTCATAATGCCAAATCAGATGCTGAGATAATGAGGAGGTTTGGTGGTAGGAAACACCAGAAAACATAAAGTGATAAAGTGCCCTACATGCTAGAAACCTTTCTGTGGGCTCCACCGCATGCAGCTGGTGCCATTTTTTTCGCCCTCTCAAACAGCCTGATTGAACTTCAACTTTACCATAACCATTTCTGAAGGGACATTTGCAGCCAGACAAAACATAAAATGCACCCACACTTGAACATAAGATACATAATAACACATAATGAAATAAACAGAGCATGAATATAGAATACATCATTAAAAACCTACCACACAAGCTTGCATAAAATACTAAGTCAGTCAGTTCTTATACCTGGTAATATTGTCCACGATGAAGCAGTATTTAGGGTTGCATTCAAGTTTTGTATGTTATAGAAACTGATAATTGAATGCATTAGTTTTTCAGTTAAAAGATACAGAAAGTAAAAGTATCACCAGCCGTCTTTTACTTTCTGTATCGTTGTGTTTTGTTTTGTTTTTTGCACAAATTGATACCTAGAGTAAAATTTGCAGACAAAATGTAATCAAAGTCTGCTTGGTATGTATGAGACTGATTTGCTGTTTTACAAACACATATATTTACAATTTGGAAGTCTACCTTTGAGCCAGGGAAATCCAGACTGCCTTCAGCAGCACATAGCTTCAAAACACTCGCATTCTCATACTCTTACAGTCCAGCTCAAGGGCAATAACAAACTGCTATTTCCTCTTTCTCTGCTGCCGTGTGTCAGCGTCACATTCTTGTTAACATCTTGTCGAACAGAGGTGATCATGTTCCACAAACACCAGTGAAATTGGTTTAAAGATTGATATCGCTCTGTCTGACCTGTATCTCTGTTAACAGCATTACATTCAGTCAGTAAATCAGTCACAGTGGTGACCTCTGACCTCTGCAGTGGTTTTGTTCTCTGTATAATCATTCGATGAATCTGACCTAATAGATTTCTTTTCCTTTCCTTCTCATTGTCTGATACAGCAGCACCATAAATATCCCACATCTCTGCCTGCCTGTTATTTCATTTCTCTGTGAGTTTCTGCACCAAATTTATGAAGGCGGTGAAAATCTGTCTGCAGTTGCTCTGCTGATTTTTCCGTACAGCGCGTATCTCTGCCGCCCGGCTCAGGACGCTGTAATCGGGAACAGGCAAATTTATAACAGAGACAAAGATAACCTCTCGCTCTCCAACCCAGTCACCATCCATATCCAGCCTGACTATTCTCTCTCTGTCTGCCTCAATTCTTTGTTGTCGCTCTCTGTTTCTTGGTTGTTGCCTCAATGTCCTTCTTGTCTGTCACCAGCACCTGTTTCCTCTCAGTCTGTTTCATCTCCTGCTGACAGGAGCAGCGTTAATCTCAGCAAAAGTGATATCTTCTCAAATGGAAGGTAAAACACAGCAGAGCTTTCTTTTTGTAACCTTTGTTCTCAGGTTGTGATAATAAACTGTAACTCCCGTATAACTGTAAATGACAAGATCTGAATGTAAGATTGCCAAACTGATGCTCAGCTGTACTCTTTCCATGAAGCACTAGATTAAACACCTTAAATTGCTTCCTCTCAGTCAACACATTTCAAGTTTTCCGCATGTTGATCCTCTAAAAAGCTGCACAGCTTCTTGAAGCACACTTCTGCCTCCGAGCCCAGCGTTTATAGAGCTCTGAATGTGTCCTCTGCAAGCAGATCCATCTCAATCACTTGAAGATGTGCAATTTAATCACTCGGCTGTTTGAAATGCCTACTGCTGGCAGTTTATTGTAGTAAACTGGCAGAATATGGAGGTGACGAATTAATGCAGAGCCTAACGACTATACAGGATGGTAATGGAGCTCTTTGTGCATCAGTGGCTTCAGGTTCACAGGGTTAATGGGGTATTACTCGTTTCAAACCGCGATGGCACGTAATCGGCTATAGAGTGCTGAGAGTGGAACACGAAGTTGGAGAAGAGAAGAAGACAGGAAAAGAGAAGAAACAGGAAGACATAATCATTCTTTGTGATGATGTATTAAAAGTTGTCCTTTTCTTCTTCCTTCTGTCCATCGCTCTTTTGACCACTGAAACTCCGGTGGATTCATGAGGACTATGGTTAACTGCTCCTCAGATCTCTGCAGGGTAAATCCAGACAGCTAGCTAGACTATCTGTCCAATCTGAGTTTACTGTTGCACGACTAAAACATGTGCACATGTTCCACCAAAACAAGTTCCTTCCCGAGGCTATTTTGCAGAGGCCGCGGGGCTCCGTCCGGCGCTTAACGTTTTTCTCCCATCCCAGAATTCTGTGTGGACTAGCCACACCCTCCTCCGCAGCGCTGTGGAGGAAGGTCTGGCAATGCGAGACTAGTAGTTCACTAATAAGGGTATTCATATTTTAAAAGTTATTAAATATTAGGCATTATCAAAGCGCTACTTCATTAGGGTCAAATATAATAATATAGTGGTTATACACCTATGGTTTCCCACTGACTGCTCAGACAGCTTCAGTCCACAGACTTCTTCATGTTGTCACTATAGGAACACATTTCAGTTTGTGTATAATCCCAATCACCACTGACTGTATGTTTAGACTGCTAATAGTTAATGCTGTTGATCCTCTGTTGCTGTACCTGAAGGCAGTGAGATAATGATGTGTTTGTGTTGGTCAGAATACTTACAGACCTCGCCTGTAAAATATTACAGATTATTAATGAACTTTTAACAAACTCAGACACAGTTGAACAAGAGCTGCAACTACAAGACACAGCGATAAAATGTTAAGGAGCTCTCTCTCATATTAAATCATTTATTACATACATTGCAGCTTGGTGTTATAGTCACAGAAGTATCT
Source organism: Sander vitreus (assembly GCF_031162955.1). NCBI lineage: Eukaryota > Metazoa > Chordata > Actinopteri > Perciformes > Percidae > Sander > Sander vitreus. Next base: position 25,753,952 of record NC_135871.1, read on the forward strand.
CCAGCTTGATGTTACAGTCACAGACGTATCTCCATGTTGTAGAGCAGGAGCCGGGACCTCACAGCAGCGTTGTGACCAAGTCCTCTTTGCTCAAGTCCCAAGTTAGTCTCAAGTAATTTGGTCCAAGTCTCCAGCAAGTCTCGAGTTATTATTTTTTTAGGCAAGTCAAGTCAAGTCACAGGTTATGTCAAGTAAAATGAAGTTGAGTCCTTAGTTTAGGCAAGTCAAGTTCCAAATAATTTTTTTACACCCAAGATAAAGCCCTATTACCTGTAGTATCTGGTCTTTATAAGGAGAAAAAAAACAGGTATTAGTAGCCCAACTAATGAAATGATTAGCTAGTTTGTATAACTAGTACAAAATGTATGATAATGCATTTAATATGTATTATAATTATTGATATTCAGTGAAATGAAGAATCAAAACAACAAATGATTACTTATTTATTTCATATTCCCTCCCAATCACTTTCAAAACAGTGAAATTCTTTGCGCCTGAGTAGCTCACCTGCTGGAGCATGCGCCCTTTGCTGCATGTCATTCCCCCTCTCTCTCCCCTTTCATGTCTTCATCTGTCCTATGAAAATAAAGGCCTAAAATGCCCCCCAAAAAAAAGAAAAATACTGACAGCCAGACTACAACATTCTACAACTTGGTCAACAAAAATGATTACTCGTGGCACAGATGCAGCCATTGTGGCGGTCTGGTCCGGCTAACGAGGCTTCATCAGGGTTATTCATGTTACACGTTGTCATAGCAAGGAGTTTGACTGACAGCCAGTCATCCAATCATGACAATCACATACCGGGGAGCCTTTTGAGTCGTCCAATCATGATTCAGAGTTTGCGCTGCTGCCGCTGCATAGCATACTTGATAGTTAGACAGAAAAGTGACACCATTAAATTATATTATTTTATATTTAACAGCTAACATTCAAACATATGAAAACACCACCAACAAGTCATCCGAGTCATCATGCCTCAAGTCAAGTCTTGAGTCATTAACTTAAAAGTCCAAGTCAAGTCCCAAGTCATGAAAATGTCGACTCAAGTCCAAGTCTCCAGTCCACATCTCTGCCTCACAGTGCTCTGTACCCGGCTCACAGTCACCTTTTGTCGGCTAAATTTAACGCCTGTTGTTTGGTTATTTTGCCGAGTTCCAAGAAAGAAAGAAAAAAGATGTTAATGTATTTAAACTGAAACTGTCGAGGCAGATCTGATTTCTACCTGCAGGAAAGATTAGTGTAAAACTCAACATCCAAACCTTGAGCTACCTCTACCCTTTCATTCTTTCATTAGACTGCACTGCTCAGTATTTTTGTTCCGTGGCTTGAATTTAAACATATGGCAGCGTTGTACTTCACACTGTCTGTTGTTTTTTGCCAACAGTTGCACTGAAGGTCATCATGTGGGCAATTTTTCATCTGTGCTGACATGAATTCTAGCTGCCTGCCTCTATATCTGTCTCTCTCTGTGTCTCTTTGGAAGAAGAGGACGATTGATCAGACAACTTAACTTTTCCTTTTGTCTGCGGGGACAAGGAGGTCTGCAGAAAAGAAGTCTTTATTTTTGTTGAAGTGAGACAGTGACACATTTTACTGCATTTTTATTGCAAGACTTTTGAGTGGTTGGATTGTGGTTTTGGTGCTTATGATTACAACTGGTAGAGGCCATGTTTAGACTGGAAACTCTCCAGGGAAGCTTTTATCATCTGTATTTTTATGTGAATATTTATTTTGATTTTGATGTTAAAGTTATTTTCACATTATGAAAATAGGAGAAATGCTCGGTGAAGCTGCAGATTACTTCCAAATGGAATAGCTTATCCCAGTTTGCCTTATTGCTTTTTGCACCTGGATGCATGTCCTGTGAGTATGTGTGTGTGTGTGTGTGTGTGTGTGTGTGTGTGTGTGTGTGTGTGTGTGTGTGTGTGTGTGTGTGTGTGTGTTTGTGTGTCTGTATGTGTATCTGTGTGTGTAGTCATGTCCTTTAATTAGTTTTCCTCTAGTTGGACTTTTACACTAATTACAACGCTCAACTGTTCTGCCAAAAAGCAACATGTACTTGAAACACTTAGGAAACAAGAGACAAACACAAACGACTGAAATTTGGTGTCGACATTAAAGTATCAAATCATCAACAAACAGCTAAAATTGGGTCCTTCATGTCCATTTAATGATAATCAAGTAGTGACAAAGCCCAGGCAGATGAAAGGACTGCATTCAGTCCGAGCCATGCAGCGAGCAGCCTGTCTAATGTATTCCTGTCCCTTTGTAAATTTGTCATTTGTTGCATTTCAGTTTGTCGCTTGCAAACACTGATAAGGGAAATGGGAAAGGGAGGCTTGGATCTCCTCCAAGTTGTTAAAAATGATTTTCCCCTCTTGTCGTCCTTCATTTTGGAAGGTCTCACACACTCTAAAAAATTGGAGCTTCATCACAGGTTCTTTAAGGGACCATAGTGGTGTTTGGATGTTTAAGACCCTTAACTACAAACAATGCATACTGCTGAGCCTTTTTCTAAAGCATACTAAACGTTTTGGAATAATTACTCAGGCAGTCTGTTTGTTTTTTCATTATGTTCAGTATAAAATATATTTTACAGAAAATTGACACTTGTTTAGTATTTTTGTTATAGTGAGTGGGAACTGCTTTGAAATTCAAAAGCACTGCATCTGGGACTAACATTTAGAAAATAAATAATACACATGCATGAAAGTCATGAAAGGAATCATTTGGGTTTAGTAGTATCTTACATTGTTATTGTTGGTAGTTGATTTCTAATGTCAGGCTGTCCTTGAACACAACACACAAGGAGAATTACCCAAAAGGTCCCTTCTGGTAAACGTGATAACAAAACTTTGTACATGTAGCGTAGAATGAAAATAGTATTTACTTTGTTTGATTATATGACAAGCAAGCTTCAAAAGAAGGTTGATTTTGAAATCATTGCACCATCACAGTCACTTAAGAGTGAAGTTTCTAGGATTTCCTTCTGGTTTGCAATCAGTGGAAAAAACAACCCCTCTAAATGTTCTTCAAAGCCTTTTTACTTTCAGAGTGCAGCGGCTCTTCACTGCCATTTGGTATTCTGTTTATGACTGTGGAAACAGAGACTGTATCATTTTGGCTGCTCTGCACAATCAAAGCCGATCCAAGCGCTTTGATTACATTTTAAAAACAAAACTTACACTTTTTATCAAGCTGGCGAACGAGTCGCCCTGCCCCATTGTGATTTAGCTTCTATTGTTTGTTCAAAGGAATCTGTGATTGGGGAGTTAGTCATCAGCTTTACACACACAGCCACACAGCCACATACACACACACACACACACACACACACACACACACACTCACATACACACACACACACACACACACACACACTCGGGCAAAGCCATTGATAAGGAACATAGACACACAAACACATGAGTGGGAAGGGATGATGTGTGAGAAAGATAGAGATCTGGACAGACTAGGGAGCCTTAAGTCCTGTTTGTACTGCAGAGAGATGCTGAGGTACTGAGTACTGATTGATGGGACTATCACCATGGTAACCACAGGGCAAAATGGAGGGAAAAAGAAAACCAGAGAAAGACAGGCAGAGGGAGCATGCCTCATTTTCAAGTGTAACACACACACATACTGTACACACTCACACACACTTCACCAATCAGTAGTCGGAGCAGCCATCTGCACTACTCCATTAGTGGACTATGAAATGGAAGTTAACAGAATCGTACCATGACATATGGCCAGTAAAGGCCAACTATGATAAGACTGTGCTTAATCACAATGCTGCTGAAATTACTCAGTCAAACTGAACTACGTCAAAACACTGCCTGACTCGCTCCCATTTGTGCACCGTATCTGCACTAATTTGCTCCTTTCTTCTGTGCGTATTTCAATCAGAGATAGATAAAAAATGGGAATAATTTAACAGTAGCAGAATCATGAACCAGCTGCAGCAGGGTCATCAAGCCAGAATGAAGAAATTGTTTTACATTAAGATAATAAATAATTTGGCTTTTTTATAAATTGCATGGCCTGGGGCTTTGTCTGTGTACAGCTGTGTCATACAAGCACGTGTTTATTAGAGGTAGGAGCTGCTCAGAAACACATATTTCCTCCCTGCTTTCTTCAGCTACTCTGCTGCTTTTTGCTGCGTGTCACTTCACTTCACGCTTCAGGCCTGATGCTGTTTCAAGGACAGCTCATCAAATGAGTGACAGGAGGGAGTTAACTGGACTGAACTGGAGTCACGCATTCAAAACTAGGGGGTGGCACAAAGTGGCTTTAATCATATTAATGTGCTTCATTCCTCCCTGTGGAAGATATCTCTTTATACTTGTCCTCCACCAGGATGTTTAAAAGGTCATGGTCAGCAGGAGAACAGCACCACTGGAGCTGCGAGATGTTCAGTGTCTTCTTGAAAGACACCACAGCAGTATGAACACTTCCTAAAAGTACAGTATAGGGCTCGAGACTCCGTACTCAGCAAATCTCTGTGCTGTCTTTTGTCCTCTGCTGGCCTACAGCTGAATCTGTTGGACTTTGAGATTTGTTTCAAATATTTTTATTATGAAGCTTCATTTCAAAAACCAAGTTACAAAATTGTTATTACAGTGTTTTTTATTTAAACAAGAGGCCCTAATCCCTACCCACAACAACCAACTCTGGACTGCGATCAGGATTCGGCTTGTCCTGCAAGATAAGATATCAAAGGTGTCCAAATGTTCTCAAAGTCTTTTAGTTTGTCCTTAAGGATGAACCGGATCCTCTCAAGGTGGAGTGTGTCCACTTGTGTGTTGGGACTTTCTTTTTCCAGAATAAGAGGATACACTTCTCTGCAGTGAGAATTCCATATGCCAAGAAGCGCCGTTGAGACAGTGTCAGTTTCTTTGCTTCATTGGATATCCCTAATATTACTAAAACTGGATCTAGGACAATTTGAATATTTAACACATTGAAACTAAAGATATCACTCCAGTAACCTTGTATCTTGCAACAAAGAACATAACCATGAAGTAAATTACCAACATGTGTGTCACATTTTTCACACAGAGGAGAGCTGTGAGGAAAGATTTGATGTAGTCTTTCTTTGGAATAATGTAGCCTATGTTGGATTTTAAACTGTATTAGACAATGACATGCGTTTATGGAGCACATGTGGATATATGCTAAACTCTCGTCCCATAGGTCATTTTGTATGTATGCTTTGGACTTTGAGATTTGATTCTCAATAGATAAAATAATAGTGCACAATGCAGAACTTCATCATTTATTCATTCATCACAACTCTGTTTGTCATTTAATAATTAAGTCTGCACTGGTGTGATTATTTAACACTCACTGGCCAGTATGTCAATGGAAATGGACTGTATTTATATAGCACTTTTCTAGTCTTAACGACTACTCAAAGCGCTTTTACATAGTCCAGGAACCATTCATACACTGTATAGGCTGCCATACCAAGTTGCCACCTGCTCATCAGATAAATATTCACAACTCAGGGTTCAGTGTCTTGCCCAAGGACACTTCGACATGGGACTGCAGGGCCAGGGATCGAACCACCAACCTTCTGATTGGCAGGCATCCTCTCTACCACAGAGCCACATAAGACTTGCAGAGTGATTCTGATTTGAACCAGCACATCGGACTCATTTTGTTAGCATCTAATTGGCTGGTTAGTTTCAACTGCAGCTAAGCAGTGTTGTAGTACTCGTGATCGGTCTTGGTCTCAAGATCAGATAAGGATCGGATAAGAAGAACTCGGGAGCTGCAAATACAACCAATAACCTGACTCATATCTAAATTGGAATTTGTTACCGTAAACCCCACTTTCCCCACTCCCTTTACACACACTCCCAAGAAAGTGAATGCGGGAGACAGGACAAGTTCTCGCTGTCTTACAGTTTTTTTCCTATTGCTAAACGACAGTGGGCACAACTGGAGCCACATGTGGAAAACTCTAACTACAGTCTGCACAGCAGCAGTTCATGTGAACCAAACTCTAATTCGTTTTTCATTGCTTGAACACAGTTTTCAAAACTCTACACACTTATACCATGACTTTAACCACAACGTGCACAACACTGTGGATTTACAGCGCTGTGGATTGACAGCATGGCTGTCAAAACTGTTAACCACACATTCAAAACAGAATAGATTTCAGTCTGGTGCATTTCAAACTCTGCTGATTGCAATTTTAGCTGAAAGCCTAAGCAGGTATCTTGTTTTAGACTAGTAAGTGAACATATACAATATTTATATAGAGAAAGCTCAGAAAGCCTTTTTTTTTTTTTTATACAAACACCAAATAAGAATGAAACAATTATACACTGTACCGTTCGAGAGAACCAGTAAACGGGTAAAAGAGCAAAGATACCAATATGTCCAGGTAAGATGTCTGAGTCTGATTTTCATTCCTTCTTGTTTACCTTACGTAAATATTGGTATATTATTAAATCTATATATTTTCTTTCAAGAAACTATTGAGTAGTGTGAAGTCACTGAAATTGTTCTAGAGCTTAGATCGGGCCCAAAAAATCAAGCCTGACCCTACCCCAGCCCGTGCCCAATTTCAACCTGACAATTTTTTAATATGTATGCCGTTATAACTGATGTTCTCAACTACAATTTCGAGTTGTTTGAACTACAGAAATCTGTTTATAATTATCTTAATAAATACAGGTAGGCCTAATGCAACAAGGACGAAGCATGTAACAACTGTGCTGTTTGTTTATTCAGAATGGAATGGATCGCAAATGGATCCGAATGAAGAAACGTAAAAAACAAACTCGACCCTAGCTCCCTCAGCCGAATAGTGTGGGTAACAGATCAAGGCAGCAACATACTCAAAGCCCTGGAACCATGTAGGAGACTTTCTTGTCTCGATCACCTAATTAATACTGTCCTTCGGCACGGTCTGCATGCTGACGCACTGGCCGTGAACAGTGCTGCAGATGGGGGAGACACAATGTAGCACAGTTTACCTCACACTCAAGTCAGTGCAGGACATACACCCAAAGCTACGGGAGAAGCTGGAGAGGCATCGCTTGCTCCCCACCGAATAAGGCTAATAAAGTAATGATTAAAAAAAACACAAATGCTTGATCAAGGGCCCGGCCCGGCACGGCCCGAGGATAGCGGTGGAAAATATGGGGTCGGGTCCTGTTCGGGCTCGGGCTCGGGCAGAGAATCGAAACTCTAAATTGTTCAAAGTAAAGATGAAAAGTTTGTAATTTGTGTATTGGTGTTTGATGCTGGTGTTTTTACTCTCAGTGTGTTCTGAGTGACAGGTTGTGTTATCTAGATGAGGATTGTTCATAGTGTTTGGCTGCACTGAGTCTGTTTTGGGATGTGTGAAGAGTTGTGTTGCTTGGAATGAGTTTTTCAGGTGATGTGAACGGTTTAGCCTAGGTGTGCAGACTGTAGTTTGAGATGTGGCTTCAGTTGTGCCCACTGTCGTTTAGTAATCGAAAAAAAAACTGTAACACAAATCTGGTCTTGGTCTTGACTCGGTCTCAATCCCTCAAAGTCTCGGTCTTCTCTCGGTCTTGTACACTCTGGTCTTGGTGATGACTTAATGAGACAAAAGTAAGTTCATTCATCTCTCAGAAACACTATTGGCGTGTGAGTCCATTTTTAGTGAAAGTCCAAGTTTTAGTGAGACCTTTACCACATGTTCAGCCTTCAGTCCTCTTCGGGTGAATGTCTGCAACTTCGTCCTGTTCTATCTTTCTCCATCACTTCCGCTTTCCCAAACTGTCAAAATCACTCACAATTACGACATGTACATATATGAGCAATGATCTTTCAGCCCGCATTCCTCGAGTCAATCGCTCCCTGCATGCTGTTCTTTAAATATCATTGCAATTCTGTCATTCTGTCTATTTAGACCTATTGTACTGTACCACCATGACCTCCATGATGTCCAGGGAGACTCAACTGAAATCATCAATTTACTCAGCCACCACTATCGTCTAGAAACCCGTGGAGTCTAATCGCCAAAACTCTGTTGCTATGTCAGTAACCTTTGCTAGTTCACTGTCATTTACTTACAAATGTAATGTCATAATTTAATTCATAGGGTTTGTTTTGATGTGTTTTTCTTCATGTTTTAGATCATCTTTCTTCTCACACCCACACACACACACACACACACACACACACACACACACACACACACACACACACCACACACCAAATTATCTAAATTAGCTCACAGATAAACTCTTGAAGAGTCAAAAAAAAAACTAATTGCTTTACAAGAAGGCATTAAAACAAACATACAAATGATAATCATGATATAATCATTTCCTTATTCTACTATGATCACATTGGGAGCAGCTGGCTGATCGTGTTTGACAGCTGCCGCCTCTCTACCTCACTGAGCCCTGGAGATCTGATGCCGTTTAATTAATGATTTGATAATTGTTGATGTGTTCAGAGGAGCGCAGGCATGAAATACGACAATGAGAGGGAGCAGCGCTATGCAGGAATTCTTTCCACCTGGTTCTCCATATGCTCTGTGTCTTGTTGTATATTTCCGTTTGCCGTTTTCTGTCTCTGTCCTGCTTTCTCTGTGTTCCATCTGTCTCACTGTTTCACTCAGTGTACCCTTCTGCTCCCTCACTTTGTAACACGCACACACACACACACACACACACACACACACACACAAACAAATCTCTAGTGGCTGGAGGCACGAAAATGCGTAAGAAATGTGTTACGAGCTTTGCAGACACTTTACTGTAGTAACTAAAGGATGTGGGGAGAACAGTTATTTTGTCTCATTAAAAAGCAGCAGTGCTTCCACTTGTATCAGGACAGTGTCAACAGAGTGTCAGCGATACTATCTGTGAGTCAACATGGATGAATAAACTGCACTGCACAGTCAGATGATTGCCAACTGTGGGGCTGCGTCGATTGTATCGGACCTTATCAGTAAGTGTTAAAGACGAGGAATGTGTGGCTTTTAACTGTTGGAGGTGATAACAGTGTCTGACTGAGGCCTGGAGCATGCAGACGTTGTAATATCACACATAGTAGAATAGTAGATTAGAATAGAATAGTTTAAGTTGATCTTCTCACTCTTGGCAAAATCACCAACACATAGTTACACGATGCATGAAAAGACCTTCATTACAATATAAACACACAATAGGATAAGTATGAAGGTCCACTCTTGCATAATGCATAGTTGGTGGTTGAGATATGCTTTTGTTTAGGTTTGTAGCACAAATTGTGGCTTTCATTGGTGCTGATGGTGCTGATTTGGGGAGATATCTTTACTTAAAGTACATTGCAATCTTTTTAGCCCTGTTATGGCTCTATGTCAGTTTGTCTGTCGGGCCCACACTTTGGTGCAGACTGATATCTAGATTGCCATGACATTTTGTACATACATTCATGGTGCTTAGATGATTAATTATCATGACTTGACATGAGGTTGACAACTATTGGATGGATTATTGTATAATTTGGTTCAGACAGACATGGCCCACTCTGAATGAATTGTAAATGTGTCATGAGCCATGATATATTCAATATTATGTCCAAATCATCTTATATCAGACCTTATCAGTGTGCAGGTGTGGAGTGTTAAAGACAACAATGTGTGGCTTTCACTGTTGGAGGTGAAAACAGTGATATCACACATAGTTAGAACAGTTTAAATTGATCTTCTCACACTTTAGGTGATCAAATCGCTAACACATAGTTACATGAAGCACGAAGTTATTCAATACATGAAGTAAAAATAAATTCCCATGTATGGCTGTAGAGTTGGAGTTGAGATGGTTGATGAAAACCAAACATGTTGTGTTTCTTAAATTATTATAACTAGAAGTACATTTAAGGGTATTTTAGTCTGTTTAATTTGTAACATTTGCAAATCACATTTCTCTTGGAAATGTTCTTCAGCCATTCAATATTGTGTCCAAATCATCTTGGAAGTGCACAAGAACAGACGAGACTCATGCCATAATAATTGTATTTTTTCACATTAGCTGCTCGGATCCTACGATAGGCCAACCTGATCTCACAGAATTCCGTGAAATGAACACGGCCCCTTAAGTTAAGGAAAAGGTGGTGGGTGGACTTACGTTTCCATGACACGCGGGACAACAACGGGACGGTTGGGTTTAAGAAAAGAAGAACGGGATGGTTGGGTTTTGGAAAACAATAAACGGTTGGGTTTAGGAAAACAATAACTGGACACGGGACAACAACGGGATGGTTTGGTTTAGGAAAAGAAGAACGGACGGTTACGGTTGGATTTAGGAAAAGAAGAACGGACCGTTACGGTTGGGTTTAGGAAACATGACACGCGGGACATGATCTCCGGTCTCCTGGGTGAAAATCCACCACCCCAACCAACCTCCCTACGCGGATTTTTGGGCTTTAACTTGAGTGTTAAATTACAATGCTACCAAATATATGTTTGATGAAAGTATGAAGCCAAATAAAATGCACTGAAATACCAGGACAAGTATGCATAAGAAACATTGCTGCAATACGCAGCGTAAATATAAACAGCCAGGTGTGCTGCTGAGCGGAAGAGGGGGAAGAAACAGTTATTGCAGCGATATAACAACAAGAGGAAAAGAAAAACATTTCTCTCCAGGTCAGGATAATAAGTTATTTAAATGTTTGCAGCATGTAAATATGCATCGCTCATCCTTGAACTAACAGGACAGCCCACAGAGAGACTCTCTTTTCAGTGCTGGCTTGGTTTCCTCATTATATTCAATATTTCATATTCTATTCAATTATACTATATATGCATTGGAACGGGTTCACTGTTGCATGTTTCCAGCTTAGCATTTGTTTAGTGGCTGAGAGCCAGGTACCGGGCTTACGTTTCATACAGTATGGATTAAGACGATGACACATATAGGCTTGCACACTCTTCCACACACATGTAGTACACACATACTGTACAAACCTAAACCATCCTCATTGTCTAAGTGTCAGCCTGGTTGCTTGACACTTTGCCCTTGTCTGCCTCTGTGTGTTTGGCTAGCAGTGAGTGAAGAGCAGCCATCTGTTTGTGAGGAGAGCTCGTCCTAAAATTAAGGATTCCCAGTTCTCAATTTCATTTTTCCTTTTGTTTCAGGAAACTCAGCATATAAATGTGATCAAAAGAGCCAGAGCGTCCACATTGTCCCTGTTTTGATTGCTTCTGTTTCAAGTTCAGGCTAGATAATGTGCTCATATACTCGGTCTGGCAAGAACTCCCGAGTGGGACGTTTTGTTGAACCAATTAGCTAAGCCAATAGTGTCAAACTCATTTTAGTTTATGGGTCACATACATTATACATTATACATTTGTTAAACCACTCCAGCAATTTGACAGTTTCTCATCTGGCTGAAGTTGACAAAAGCCTGTCGCTTTTAGGGGCATACAATTTCTGCAGCCTTCAGCATGTCTTTACAAACTCAGCCTCAGAGTACGGCTTTGATGCTGATACTATTTCGTTAGCAATAAGGTAGCTCTGTTTCACAGCTTCATCGCTAATCTCTCCGCTACGACTAAAAATAGGCTGCCGTTTCCTTAAACCTGCCAACAACTGATTGATCTTTTCTGTTTTCAGTTTTTGGTTTGAGCAGTCTGATAGCAGAGGTGGAAAGTAACGAAATACATTTACTCACGTTACTGTACTGAGTAGTTTTGTTGTGTATTTTGTAATTTTCAAGTAGTTTTTATATTTCGCTACGTTACAAATCCCATCCGTTACTGAGTAAAAAAAAAAACTTAGACTAACGAAAACCGAAAGGAAGAAAAAAAATCACGCCCAGAACAACTACACCAGACCTGGGCATTCTTCTTTTTTTGTGCGAACGTATGCAGCTTCTTCTTCTCTGGTTGTAAGTCGCAATTAAAAAGAAGTAGAAGAAGAACTGCAATGTGTCGGACCCCTGTGTCGGCGAGCTGCGAACTGAGCATGGACTCGAATGAGCTGTTATCCCTCAAAAATGTCAGCTCATGGGAAAGAAAGAAAGGTCGATACAGAGTGGCGAGTTTTTAACCAAACATGGACTTCTAAGTATTTATTTACTGAAGTCAAAGGTAAAGCCGTGTGCTTAGTTTGCGGAGAAGAGATTGCTGTGTTAAAGGGTTATGATTTGAATCACCACAACAATACTAAACACGCAAAGAAATACAACAACTTGACTGACGCAGAGCGGGCACGGACATCTGAAGCTTTGCTAGTTAAGCTGAATGTTATGAATGCTATGTTGTTATTACATGTGTATACATTTGTACATTTGTATAGATTTTTCTTTAATTAAAAACAAAATAGTTTTGGATTCATGACCCATTGTCCTATTTTCACTACATGGGAGAGATGCCCCCGCCCCGTTTTACAGTTTTTTTTAATGTAACTAAGTAACTTGAGTAATATCTCATCAAAGTATTGGTACTTTTACTTGAGTACAATATTTTAGTACTTTTTCCACCTCTGTCTGATAGTGGCGACGAATATTCCTTGAGCACTGAAAGGTGCTGTAAAGTCAGCACGCCGGCTTCCCATTTACCTCTGAAGAAATGGCAGCTGGCGGATAGCCGCTACTGGGATGCGTCTATTGACCTGCACACTGTGTCCTGCTTCACTCACATAAAATGAGTTGCATTATTTATATAACAGAACAAGAAGAGAGCTGCAGTAGCAAACTAGAGGTGACACCCTATATCCAGGAGGGAATAGAGATATGTATACAAACGTACTTAACCATGGTTTAATTGTTTACAGTAATTGCACCAATCTATCACAACACACATATTGGTGTTAAAATGGCACATTTAGAAACACTTGATGTTCAATAGCCAAAAAAATAGGATTTTATCCATTTGATCAGTGGCTGAGATAAACGTCATCTCTGCTTAGCCTCCTTCCACAGCCACAGGAGGGTCTTCATCTGAGGCTCAGGAGGAAATTAGGATGCTTATATGCAAAATAATTATCCAGTCCCACCTCATTATGATGATGCTCCGACAATAACAGCATAAGGTCACGATTGGTGTAAAAAGACCGAGCACATCTTGATTTCTGTTAAATCTTCTCATTATTTTTTTAAATGTGTGCATACAGTTACAGAGGGAAAGTTGACCTGAATGGAGCAGCTGTGCTGAGTTTGTTTACAGAAACATCAGCCTGACAGCGCACCGCCTGCTGCGTCCTGCATTAGACACATTTTGGCATCCTCTGCTGTCAACTAGTCACCGTAAACAAAAGCTTGCATTAAGGTGTTGTGAAAGGACATCAACTTAAAAACAAATTACTTGCATACTGTTTTTGTATATTTCATCTTATATACAGACGGTGACAGCCTGTGAAATCTTTTCTGATCTAAGTAAATAAGTTTTTGAAGAATTCTGTGTTGTTGATGTCCCTAAATAATGTCCCACAACCAGATAATGCTAGAATATTCAACACAAGTAAAAACAAGTTGCATGCCAAGACATATAATACATTTATTTAGTTTACATTTCTACTGAATCTAATCAGTAATTAAAAGGAATGTGTCATGTTACAAATTACTGTTAAGGGCAAAACTATTTGCTGAAACCGTTGGTTTTTCTTTTCATACTTGAATAATTTGACTAAATTGAACTGGAGTCAATGAGCAGAATCTAAAGATGGGAAGACAGCATGCACAATCAATGTTATATAGCACATGCTGGAGAAACAAAGCATGCAAATAGCATTCATTTCACTGAATCTTAAAGCACTCATATTATGCTCATTTTCAGGTTCATAATTATATTTAGAGGTTAACCAGAATAGCTTTACATGGTTTAATTTTCAGGAAACACCACATTTTTGTTGTTCTGCACATTGCTGCAGCTCCTCTTTTCACCCTGTGTGTTGAGCTCTCTGTTTTAGCTACAGAGTGAGGCATCGCGCTTCTGTACCATCTTTGTTGGGAGTCGCACATGTGCAGTAAGTACTGCTAGCTAGTCAGAAGCAGAGTATGAGGGCGTGCCACGCTAGCAGCTAGGTGAGCATTATAACGTGTGTTACAAAGTGACGCACGTTCGTCACTGAAGTAGAGCTGTTTGGAGCAGTTTGTGAACAGTGTTTTCTCTGGAAGATGGTAAGTCCCTTTGGGGTGGACTTTGGGCTTTTTCACTTTGTAAACCTATAACGTGCACAAAAAGATATATAACACAATAAAGGAAAGGGGAAAAGCCAAAAAGCATAATATGAGCACTTAAAAACTGTGTTAGATTTTCTCAGTGAGGAAGCTGTTGCTAGCTGGAGTGCTGGAGTTTAATGGAGGACCTTGTTGTTGCACCCTAGGAACGCCACACGCTCCTGTTTGCTGAACCTTTGAAACACTGTGTATATTATTCAGTATTTAAGTGCCACTGTGGCTTCATTAGCTGCTGTTAATTTCCCAAATTATAGTTTTAACAGGCCCTCTATTGTACTTTGCAGAAGTGCCGGGTTTTGTCTTAACATCTAGCCCTCGGCCTGAACAGTTACTCAATAAAAGGTTATTGTGCTTCGGGTCATTGAAAACCTTTAACAGGGCCCTTAGAAGTAATTATTAATTCTTTATTCTGAGCAGCTTAAAGTCACAAAGGCATGAAGCAGCTTTGTACTCTGCACTAAGCCTGAGCTATCTGAATGGAAGCTATTCTGTCCCGAGGATGTTTCTGCTTAAATCCCACTGATGAAGGTGCATTTTATTATAAAAGGATTTAAAGCCCACAAGGAGCAGAGGAGGCAGCCACAAGGACTCTGAGGTGAGATTGTGGTTCTGTGTGCGAAAGCGTTTAAGAATTGTTTGTCAGTGACTGTTTCCAGAACAGGATGTACGAGGATGAAACTCCATGTTATATTAGAGTTGATGCGTGAAAGTGCTTCTGAAATGCGTGATGAACAAGTTCACTTTTAAGACTCCATATCTTTTCCTGCTTCAGTGTGCACATCTCATGTCTCATTATCATCAGTCTCAGATGTTCCTCTGATCATCTGCATCAGCCAGGCAACAGAGAGATAGACGGAGGAGAACATTTTACTTCACAAACTCCTTTTCTGTTTTTTTTTGTCTTGAGTTTTTGTAAACTAATAATTTCCTACAACCATTCAATCGAGTCAGGCTGAGTTGTGTGTGTGTACAATAAGCCTAGTTGATATGTACAAATCCCATCCACACATGCACTGTTTAGAAAAATCTCTGTTCACATTTAAACGCAAAAACCCAATTGAAGCGCTTTTAACAGCATGCCAAGCCAACAGGCGATATAACCCCAGTTGTGCAAACCAATCAGAAGCTTTACGACAAGCTGTTACCGCCTCCATTCCACAATACAATGGAAGAGTAGCTGTACATTTAATGTGTATACATGTAAAAAGTCCTGCTAGCAAGCATGTTAGTGCCAGCTCTATTTTGGCCACGTCTGCCGTTGCAAGAAATGTCGCGTCATTTGTGACGCCTCACAAAGGAGATAATGGCGCACACTCTGACATCACACGACACTTCTAAAAGTCTTCACCCTAGCCGGAGTTTTCCAAAAGCTTACAGTGCTGAGTGAGTGAGTATGTGTGTGGAAAAAAGGCCAAAGTGCAAAGAAAAAGCTACGTTTAAAAAAAACTAAAACATTTATGTGTGGACAAGGTCTAAGTTACAGTTGATCTCTTTTCTTAATTAGACAATATACAGCTACACTATTAGCTCTGTGAGGCTGTACTTAGGCACGAGCTAAATGCTAATGTCAATAGCTTCATCGAATGCACATAAATAATACATAGGTGTACAACATACTCTGCAACTGAGAATCATCATTTTAATTTTGTACTTATTCTCAAGGTAAAATGCCCACATTATTAGACATTTTATTGTATTTCATATTCTCACACATCAAAAAGCTGTTGTTTCTTAAGACATTGTTCCACTCTGTTTATAAAGGGGTCCTTTTGTGGTGAGAACAACTCTGAATATGCATTCATGAAAATGATGGAAATGAGCCCATAAGATTTGCTGAATGTGCTGCTAATCAGTCCCTTAAAGAGTAAAACCTCTAAACGGTACAAATCTAGGCACTGCAAATATTGTTCTTATAACCTGAGTTTCCCCCACATTTTTGCATTGAAATTTTTTTGAAATCACATTTTATTATTACAAAATAAATTCCCTGAGTCTTTGCAAAGGAAAATTAAATGAGCTTTAGCTAAATTACACACGCACACACACACACACACACACACACACACACACACACACACACACACAGCATTCAAAGCAGCACAGGGTGCCAGGAGCGCCCTGCCTGGCAGCAGCAGTGTGGTAAAGCAGAACCAGCTAATCAGTCCTAACCCAATCTGCTCTAAAATAGCTTCACTTCAGCAGCGCTGCCTATCCTCAAAGCTGCTAACATGCCTTACATTGGAGCAAATTGGTTTTTCCAGCCTGATTAATCTCACCTTGCTTGTGATTGGTGGTGTTGATTGACTGCTCAGTGATTTCCCAGACTGATTCTGGTGGAGGTGATTGCCAGGGCCTGTTGTGTTTGCAGAGACTTCATCTGAACACAGATTTGTAAAGGGGAGCAAGTATAATACATGTCTTTACTTCCAAAGAAAGGAAAACAGATTACCAATTTACTGAATGTTTTTCTCAGCAGACAACCCACCTCCACCATTTGTCGTGTTTTTTATTTCTATAACGCAAAACACCCTGATGATCAATAACTGGTGGATAGTGGGCTGTTACGGAAATCTCACAGAAATGTGTGGAATCAAACTGCATGTAAACTTTCCCACCCTGTCTCCAATTATGTTTATATAATACCAAATAGTTTTCCCAATTACATCATGGTGACCCATATTGCTGGAGTATGATACTGATACTGAACATATAACAGTATTTTAATGTTCAGTAACTGAACATTAAAACATTAACATTTTTGCTACTTCCCAAATGCATTAATTAACATTTCCTCTTTGTGTTGATAGAAAATTGAATCCTTCCAGCTTTAAGTTTGCTTCAAAACGTATTTGCTGTTGTAAATAAGTTGGACTTCCTCATATTCAGTGTGGAAATGGCAATAATAATTTCAGTGCAGTGTGAACTTAAAGGAACACGCTGACTTATTGGGACTTTAGCTTATTCACCGTCTCCCCCAGAGTTAGATAAGTCCGTACATACCCTTCTCATCTCCGTGCGTGTCGTAACTCTGTCTGACGCACCCACCACTAGCCTATCTTAGCACAGATCCTGGAGGTAACCAACTCCATCTAGCCTACTGCTCCCAATAAGTGACAAAATAACGCCAACATTTTCCTATTTACATGTTGTGATTTGTATAGTCACAGCGTGTACAAATAACAAGGTCACATGAGTCACAGCCATCTTCTAACCGTATACAAACTGGGAACTATATTCTCAGAAGGCGAAGCACTGCTACTTGGGCGGAGTGATTAGCGCAACACCTGAAAAGCACCGTTGTTACTCTCTGCTCCTCACCACGAGGCTTCTCGTGTGCTACGAGCAAATCACTCCGCCCAAGTAGCAGAAGTTGCAGTGTTTTGCCTTCTGAGAATATACACACACACACACACACACACACACACACACTTATTAAGGGAAAGCAAGAGAAAGAGAGAGAGAGACGGGGTTGATAGTGCAATGATTATGGAGAAAACACATCTGCTCTTTCCTGTGGAACTTGTTGAGACCGATGACTGGAGGTGGGGAACTTGTCGAAATAATCACCAGAGGAGGCAGAAACTCAGCGCTGACATGAAGGTGTCACACACAAACACACACACACACACACACACACACACACACACACACACACACACACACACACACACACACACACACACACACACACACACACACTCACAGAGTAAGAGATGACAGATGCTGTGGGGATTTGTGATATTAATTCAGTCTCATAAGTTTTAGTTTTAACAGGTTCCACTCTCCAGTTAATCACAACCCCAATTTCCTGGGGAGCAGAAGAATACTTAAAATAAATTCATCACGAGGATGTGCTGTACAGTAGGCTAGATACATTTTTTTGTTGAATCTCATGCAAGAAATAGATTTAATGGATTGTGTTTTGCAGCTTGTTTTCACCTTCTGTTTTCTTTTCCTAAATCTCCACCTCAAGGGCCAAGTACAGCGGAGGACAGCTGATAGCACATTAAACTTTACCTTCAGTCTAGTTACAAAGATGAGTTTTGTTCATGCAGATAAGGGACCGTTCGGTATTTATGGAATGGACCATGGAAAATAGGAGAGGGTCATGTCTTTTTATTCTTTGTTGATGGGAGGGTCATCCAATTTTTTTAGTCTAGTGGGGAGGGTCACCCAACTTTTGTATTCATGAGAACAGTAACATTTGCCAAAGTGCCAAAGTGGCTTGTTTGGTACATATTTATCCATGTAGCTCTCTCAGTCACGGCCCCTATTGCTAACAGATGGGTCCCTCCCTATTTAGTCAGCCAGACAATTTGAGCTGTAGCTTTAGAGACCGTGGAATTTCCCAAACTGAATGAATCCCGCTCGCACATATAAACACAAAACTACTTTGCTAGCTCCATCGTGTTGTAACTAAGATTGTATTCCTTAGCATGATTGTTGTTGATTGTCTAGTTCCAAAACATCAAAAACACGTACGAAAACATACCAGACGCAAGCTTTTATTTTGAAAAGTCAAAGCTCGCAAACTACACCAGCAGGGAGGGAATGAGACGGGAGGTCTCCAGGCTGCAGCCATACCCAATTCAAATATCCTTTAGGTCCCGGTGATTATTTGTGAAATTGTGCAAATGACAGCCTTTTCAAGGCTTTTGAGAAGGAAGGAGTGGTAGCATGCAAGCCCCCAAATTGACACTTGCCTGAGAAATGGAGTTTTGGATAATGTTCAGCTTTGGCAGCTTTACCTATATGCTAAAATATACAATGACTGAGGAAGCTTAGTGACGAGTCCATAGCAACCAGTGTTGAATTTGTTATTTCCCAGTGTGCCTTGCTGAATGGTCTCAATGTTTTATTGTTTTATTTCATGTGAATATTAGTTTACTAGATGAGTAACTTAGTATTTGAAGTAATGCAGTAATGCAGGAAGTGTGCATTTAGTTTCCATGCTTATTGTGTTTCCACAACAATGTTAGTGAGTAAATCTACTGAAATGGTCCCCACACCATAACAGAGGAGTGGGATGTATAAGATGAGAATGCAGAGGTTTAGTCATATCACATAAGTCATGGCTGTTAAAAGCAATGGCTATCTGTACAGTTAAAACCTGATATTTATATACACTTCAGAATAAAACACAAACATTTTTATTTCTTTACTGTCATACATTAAATCAGAGTAAAATGTTTCTGTTTTAGATCAGTACATTTTAACATATTTTTTGCATTTGTTAAATGTCAGAATCGAGCGAGGGAGAATTTTTATGTATTTTATTTATCACTTTCATCAAAGTCAGAAGTATACATACACTAAGTTTATTGTGTCTTTAAACAAAAAGAAAACTCCAGATGATTCCATGCTGAGCTTAAGAAGCTTCTGATAGGTTAATTGATTCCATTTGAGTTAATTGGTGGCACACCTGTGGATGCATATAAAGGCACACCTCAAA
Organism: Sander vitreus; assembly: GCF_031162955.1. NCBI lineage: Eukaryota > Metazoa > Chordata > Actinopteri > Perciformes > Percidae > Sander > Sander vitreus. Next base: position 25,773,567 of record NC_135871.1, read on the forward strand.
CACAGAGCCTCTTTCTTTGACATCATGGGAAAATCAAGAGAAATCAACCAAGACATCAGGAAAAGAATTGTGGACCTCCACAAGTGTGGCTCATCCTTAGGTGCAATTTCCAGATGCCTGAAGGTCCCATGGTCATCTGTTCAGACAATAATACGCAAGTATAAAAAACATGGAAATGTACAACCATCATACTGTTCAGGAAGGAGATGGATTCTGAGTCCCAGAGAGGAACGTTTTTTGGTGCGAAATGTGCGAATCAATCCCAGGACAACAGCAAAAGACCTTGTGAAGATGCTAGCTGAAACTGGTAAGACAGTGTCATTATCCACAGTAAAACGAGTCCTGTACCACCATGAGCTAAAAGGTTACTCTGGGAGAAGAAAGCCATTACTTTAAAACCACCATAAAAAAAAGCCAGACTACAGTTTGCAACTGCACATGGGGACAAAAATCTTAATTTCTGGAGACATGTCCTGTGGTCTGACAAAACAAAAATTGAACTGTTCGACCATAATGATAAACGGTATATTTGGAGAAAAAAGGGCGAAGCTTTGAAGCCTCAGAACACCATCCCAACTGTGAAGTATGGGGGTGGTAGTATAATGTTGTTGGGCTGCTTTGGTGCACTTCACAAAATAGATGGCATCATGAGAAAAGAAAATGTTGTGGATATGTTGAAGCAACATCTGAAGACATCAGCCAGGAAGTTAAAGCTTGGGCGCAAATGGGTCTTCCAAATGGACAATGACCCCAAGCATACCTCCAAATTAGTTACAAAGTGGCTTAAGGACAACAAAGTCAAGGTATTGGAGTGGCCATCACAAAGCCCTGATCTCAATCCCATAGAACATTTGTGGGCGGCACTGAAAAGGCGAGTGCGAGCAAGAAGGCCTACAAACCTGACCCAGTTACACCAGTTCTGTCAAGAAGAGTGGGCCAAAATTCCAGCAAACTATTGAAGAAAGCTTGTGGAAGGATACCCAAAACGTTTGGGCCAAGTGAAACAGTTTCAGGGCAATTCTACCAAATACTAAGGAAGTGTATGTATACTTCTGACTTTGATGAAAGTGATAAAAAAAATACATACAAATTCTCCCTTGCTTGATTCTGACATTTAACAAATGCAAAAAATATGTTAAAATGTATTGATATAAAACAGAAAAAGTTTACTCTGATTTAATGTATGACCGTAAAGAAATAAAAGTTGTTGTGTTTTTTTTTTCTTTCTGAAGTGTATGTAAATATCTGGTTTCAACTGTATATCTTTGCCAAAAGCAAACCAGTACAGAATGCATCAATACATTATTGGGGAGGGTCATCCTTTTTTCCATATTATTTTGGAGGGCCATCCAAAATGTATTGCTGGTGAAGGGAGGGTCAGGTCTTTTTTGATTAAAGATCCCAAAACTTCTCTGGTGGCCCCTGAAATAAATAACACAGTCGCTAAGTGACAGAGCACGCACAAATACATTTTTATGTTTTTGTCATTTGCTCACGAAGATGAAGTAGTCATTATCAGAGATCAGTGATTATTTATGCTTCCAAATTTACATTTAGCCTTTCTTTCACAGTTTTTTTATTAATGTATTTAAACATTGCATATACTTTATACACACATGCAGATTGTACATGAAAATGACGGAATGCTGAAAACAAAAGTAAAACTAACCATAGTCAGTTCAACTTCACTTGCTGACCTTCTACTAGTTTTAGGCTTAGGGATGGTAAATATATAGCAGTGTTAGTTTTTGGAAAATATAAAATGTGTGAAAACAGATTTTTGACGCTGATATGCTAATCTGCTCTAATATCTGATTTGCATTTGTCCTTGATGGAGACCAGTGAACCCTCAAGCCTGTTGGTAATAGAGTGAAAGGATTACCGTCTGCCATCAGGAGGTAACACACACACACACACACACACACACACACACACACACACACACTGATTATGATTGCAGAAACCTCAAATACAGCTCACACATGGATAAATAAAACACACAATCTCATACACACGTACCATCACTCACACACAGTTAACTCCTATACTGTACTTGTAATGACCCTCATTGACATAAACCATTTCTTAGCCTCCTAACAACCAAAACTAAATGCCTAAAGCAGGATTTATACTTGATGGAAGAGGTTAACGGGAGTCCCACGATTTTTTAAACCTCTTACTCAAAGAGCAAAACTACACAGCAAATCTCCAAAACCATAAGCTATTTCTCAGCCTTTCACTCAGTGTTCAATTGCATGAAACACTTTTTTTCAAAACACTACACACAATTCTCTAAAGACACAAAAATCTAACAGGAAGTGACACGCTTTCCTTTTTCAAACACAACCAATAAAAATGCTACACTTATTCACCAGGTCACACACACACTCCTCATATGTGCAAACACTAATTGCTTAACTGAACACTAACCAACCACTGATTTATTATAGGCATGTAAATAGGTCAACGGTCAGATTACCAGTTTTGAACAATGGATGCCAACAATAGACAGAGAGCAAGGGGAGGAGGAGGTAGAGGCAGGGGACCACAACGAGGAAGAGGAGGAGGAGGAGGAGGAGAGCCATCTCTGATGAGATCAGGGCGACACTTATTCATCATGTGATCAACCACGGATTGACCATGAGAGAAGCCCATCTTGAGTAGCTTTACAGTGGCGTCCGTACTTCAAACCTTCAGAAACGAGAACAGGCAATGCAACTATGTACTGACTATTTCAGCATTATAAATCAATCAGACTTTGGTTTGTTTTGCCCCTACACACAAGCACGCACAAATACACACACACACACACACACACACACACACACACACACACACATATTCTTTATTCTAAAAATGATACCTTTGGTTTACATGTGTTTGTAGTTTTGTTTTCTTGTTTCATGCTACTGTATACAACACTGTGCTACTCTTACAAATGTAATGTTTTACCCAATACCTATTTTCTGTTTTACTGTAACATTGCATTGTTGTTTACAGTGCACTTTTCAACCACTCTCAGCAGATTGCTTTCACTCTAGAACATTGTATATGTACATATAAGTCTATGAAAGACAAAAGAGCTTTAGATTTGCAACAACAGTGTGTACATGGTATATTTAAAATGTACCATTATGAAAAAAGTGTTTTGTGTTGAAGTGTTGACGTTTGATGCTTCATTTTGTGATGTGTTTACAGTATTTTGAATGCAGTGTTTCATTTTAAAGAAGATGTGAGGCATTTGCTTTTTGTGTGTGCAGTTTTGGGAATTGCGTGAGGAGTTTTGAAAAAAGGAGACAGTTTTGTAAATGTGTGTAAGTTTAAAGTTGTAAAAAACTATAATCCCCACTTTAACTGTGTCTGCACACACTTACTGTAAGTAATGTTAGATCCACGGGACTTTTATTTTGTATCATTACAGGTGAAAAGATGTTTAGACGCCTTTGTTAAAACCAGGCTAAGTTTTGTGAAAAAAAGGAAGAGGATATGAATCTACATATCTCACTCCTTTTTTAAGATTGTTTTTGGGCATTTTTAGGCCTTTATTTTGACAGGACAGCTGAAGACATGAAAGGAGAGAGAGAGGGGGAATGACATGCAGCAAAGGGCCGCAGGGCCAAGTCCCACGGCCGCTGTGTCGAGGAATAAACCTCTATATATGGGCGCCTCCTCTCCCAGGTGAGCTGCCCCATCTGACTTCTTTGTATGTAACATGATTTTAACATTCATATGTGGAGGTGGCTTAAAAACTACTGCACGGTTTAAAAAAAAACCTTTTCCCTTCAAATTTGCCCAAAAATCAAAACCCTCTGTGCTGATGGAAAATAAAGTTTGACATTGGTGGATTCTCCCTTTTTTTTCCCTCCTGCCTGCTTTTATCTGTGTCATTTGTCGGGCTCGCTCAAGGTAATGGGATGCATACGTGCCTGTGCCTCTTTCCTCATGTTGTCAGCTCTCATGTTTGCAGCTCCCAGCAGAAACAGCTCTTTACGGTAGCTATATTATGAATAACACTCATTCCTGAAGGGTTCCAGTAATTGATTTAATGGTGTAAAGTTGGATTGGAGTCTTATCCTCTTGTTTAGCCTGTGGGGGAAGTCTGCTGTTCTGGCAACTAAATGATACATTTAAAAGAGGGAAGAAATGGCATTTGATCAGCAGATTGGCCTTTCTGGATAAATCTCATTAACTCAGGAACATGCCATTCCCCCGTCACTCATCAAGCCAAAATGTCACAGAAAATTGGCACCTTTGCTCCGGGTGTAGAGAGAATTCATATGAGCCTATGAAAGGGTTCAGCACCAAGGAACCTCCTGTTCAACATCTTGAATGGCTGGGACATTAGATTGTAATTGCATGCACGTCCATCTCAGCTTTACCTGGTCCTGCAAGATGGTCTGGATGACTTTCTCATCCAAACAATAAAGGAGAGGAAGCTCGTAATATATCACATCAGACCTGATGATCCGTCATGTAACGTGACATGCATGTGTGTAAGCATGCAGTCTCAAATTCATCCAGTGTGGAAAAAAATAAAAATAAATAAAAAGGGTTTTAAACAGAATCTGTGAGTATTTGGAAAAAAGACTAGTTTAGCGGGTTGTGTTTGCCCAATCAGATGTAAGAAGGGTTCACGCTGATTTGAGTGAAGGAAAGCATTCATTTATCATCTGTCCAACCTTGCCAGAAATTACGCCTGTCTCGAGGAAAATACACAACGTGGACATTAACTTTGTGATGTTTTGTGATGATCTTTTCATTAATGTTTTCAATCTTAACAGCTGTTTTTATATCTGTGTAACAAAAGATTAAAGTGTAAAAGAAAGTGAGTGTAGCTACAAAATGGGTTACATGTTCACATTGGAAATATGTAGGATAATGCTTTGAGCTATATGCAGAGAATATATATATATATATATATATATATATATATATATACAGAGAATAATGGCTGCAGATCTGATTTCATGTTCAGCTGAAAGGTGTTGAAGCAAGGTTAAAAGAGCCAGAGAAGATCACTTTCCCTACTCTCCAACCACAAAGTCAGATATCTTCACCAGGGCAGAAGGCAACCTGTGATACGCGAACATGTCTCACACGTGTATTCACCGCCCTGGGTCGCATCCTGATCATCTGATGATGATGATTTAGAGAAAACTCAGCTGAGAATACTTTCAGAAGACAAGGATAAAAACGACAGTAGGGCACTTTGCAGTTTGTTGAAAATATAAAAGAAAAAGACAAGAAAGACAAGAAAGGGACAAAACAAGCAAAACTGGCTGACATAAAATGAGAGTAAGGATGCTTTGTGTTGATCCTCAGGGTGGTTTTGCTTTTAAGCTTGAAAACAAGTCTTTGTGTTTGTACCTTCAGGGAGGGAATGAAAGTTTCAAAGATAAAAATATTGCAAAAGCTTTGAAACATTTCAAGAATACAAGAGCTAACACAGGATGCTTTAAAGGCATCTGGGATTGTAAGGCAGCCGCTCTCAAAAACCAACAAAACAGGGAATTATTAGAGAAACAGTTGGATGCTATGCTTTATTTGGTCTGCCCAACATTGTCATTTCTACGGCCTACTAGATTTACTCTCTGGATGCAGCCCAGTGTCAGGAAACTCGACTGCCAACAGAATCAACAGAAATGCAGGCCCACTGCCTCTTCACAGGTGGTTCAAATGAAATCATGGATTCCACTGACCACATGTCACACACATGAAAAATGACCATTTATTACACCACAATCTGTGATGTGACCTCTGTGACACCTCCCACAAGGAGAAGATATTATACTATAGTGAGAAATGTCCACAGAGAACAAAGAGAAAAGGAAAATTAAAGTATTTTGAAATACCTTTGACAATATCAGAGATGGGCGAAAATTCACTTCTATGCACTTTGATTTACACTGCAGACTGCAGAGGTCACGGTATCTGACAGTGGAGTGAGGGTGACTGAGAAAGTTATAAGAGTGCTGAAGAGCTAAATCCACTGGGATGTTATCACTGTTTTCCTCCCATACCTGAACCCTGGCAGGATTACGACTAGATACTTAGGCTCTGATTAATGAGAATAATAGTTGTGGTGTACTGAATAAACTACCCAACAAATCCTCCAAACCATACGATGATATAGGTTGTTTATTCCTACTGTTTAATACAACACACATGGAGCGTTTCATAAATTATCGCTCTAGAGGTGGCATGAAATACAACCCACAGGAGGGTATTCTGTCCTCGTATCTAAACCAGAGAGCGTAACGGTCGCGTTTCTAAATACATTGTTAAAGTTGTGTCGCAATTTGGTTACGTTTAGGCACCAAAACTACTTAAAGTTTAGAAAAGATGTGGTTTGGGTTCAAATCAGATGTTACTGGGTGCCTGGGTAGCTCACCTGGTAGAGCGCGCGCCCATATATAGAGGTTTTCTCCTCGACTCAGCGGCAGCGGGTTAGACCCTGACCTGCGGCCCTTTGCTGCATGTCATTCGCCCTCTCTCACCCCTTTCACATCTTCAGCTGAATAAAGGCCTACAAATGCCCAAAAAAAGAATCTTAAAAAAATAAATAAAAATCAGACGTTACTTCACTTCCGGTTACACACATGACGTAGAACATGACGTAGCTGTTTGTTCCATAAAGTAAAAAAAAAAATAACTCACGTCTACTTTTATTGCCAAACGGGAAACATACTCCGGTCTAATGGGTGAAAGTCCCATTAGCTCGTCACCTTACTTTCTGCTTTGCTACAGTCATATGTTACCACGGTCGCTAGAGGGCGTCGCCACTATAAACGTGTACATGAGTGGGGCCGTCTCAAACTACAAAGCCGTTGGATCATCATCTTCTAGTTATTCACTGTTTGATTAATGCTGCGATTGCAAACTCAGATCACAGGAAGCAAAACATTTTCTCAGAGTTTACTGAAATAAATGCACGTTTTGCACAAATTTACGATGAGTTTCTGTCTCGGGAAACCGACAGGAGGAGGATGCCTGTCTGACTCGTCGCATGTGGATTGATGCTGTAAACCTACTGTTGCATACTGCTTCCTCCACTCCATTCTCATTCTCAAAGGGCCTGTCCCTGTAACATGCATGCCTGCAGACTGGTTCAGTTTCTCTATTTCGCTCAAAAAGCTACGAAAAGTTAAGCACTGTAATTCGTAAGCATTCCACTTTTTTTGCTGTATTCACTATGTTGACGCAGCTGTATAAGAACACGGCTGGCCCCGAAGGGAGGAGGTCGGGGGGGATGGGTGGGCGTTAACATACAGGACTTTCAAGCCAGAGATCGAGTTCTAAAGTCTTTCACCCAGGAAATGCGTGTTCCTTAGGAGTGTTTTAATCCAAACCACGATCTTTTTCCTAATCTTGACTAGTCGTTTTGATGCCTAATCTTAACTTTTGTCAGGGCAAAACACTCATATTTTGTGGACTAAATTTAAACGCATGTCCGCCGAAACGACCGGCAGCTCGCGGTGCTTTGTACCCGGCTCAAAGTCACCTATTTTCGGGTAACCACCAACTACCGCTGATAGAACGGAGATCTGTAGCCGGCGTCACAAAGCTCTGTAGCGGCTTAAACAACTACAAACTGCCGCTCGCGCGTCATGAAGCTCGTAGCCATGAAGCTCGTGGCCAGTCGGCGTCACGTGATCGCCCGGCGTCACGTGACCGCCCGGCGTCACGTGACCAGCGGGTGGTCTTCTAATTTTGTAGGATATCATACGTATTGGTGTCCACACATTTTTGTACGATATCATATGTTGATATCCTGTTCATGAGAATGCGTTCATGAGAATGCGTTGTCTTCAGCAAGATAAGCAATGTTAAGGCCACCACTGATGATGATGCTAAACAAATGTAACAAACCCAACCGAGTTTTTTCACCAATGGAGGAATAATGTTCAGTCTTGTCAGAGCCTACACTGGCACAGATGTATTATTTTGTTCTGGAAATGCAGGATTAACCTGAAGAGTTGAAGTTGATTAGGAACACATTCAGTAATCCTCTATGAAGAACGCTGCTGTTAATGCTTAGCATCCAGGTCCTTCTCTGTTTATTTCAATTAGCCTTTTGTTGCTGCTGCCTGAGACAGACAACACATTGCTTTCCGTCTACAATATATTTTATATATTTAGTATAATCTTAAATAGCACAGCAAATGTATGCAGTATGAGAAAAAAGTCCAAATATACTTACTTACTTTAACATTCTCATGATCTTCTCTGCACTGTGAGAGGATGCATGCAGAGTCATCCTTCCCTGTAAACAGGGGTGAAAAATAAAACAAAATGTCCTGCCCTTTGTTCTAATGTAGTCCATATTGGGACAAAAGAGCACATAAATACAGAATAGTGCTCTGTGAAGCAGAACAGCTTCCCCGGGGTTTTATTCGGTTGGTGCTCGTCTTCCTCCCAGTCCTGTTTCTGGTTTGAATTGCTTCCCATTATTGGCTGGAGAGAGGCTGCTCAGCTCTTTAGCCTGCAGTCATCAGACCTATCTTAATAGAGATCTCCCTCTGAGACCAAACAGTGTATTAGAACTCATCACTTTAGCAGTGAATGCCAACTGAAAACAAAAGATGGTTAAGAGTTACAGCAATACCTGTAGTGTAACAGGGGGAAGTCGTGCTGCGTTGTTGAGATACAAAAAATAGATTTCCATGGATGGAAAGTTCATAGATTTCATGTTGCATTTGAAGTGAGTTTTTTTCTTTAACTCATATTATCCACTCAAACCAGTTTTACTGTAAGAAAATCAATATTTTTTATTAAATTAAAATGTGTCATGACGTTTTAATCCATGATAATCACATTTATAAAATTGAAAATGAAACTCCAAACTCTCAGAATATCAGTGTTGATTAATTAGAAGATATAAATTACGGTAATGGCACATGTGTATTGCAGATTCAGTAGATGCAAAGAGGTTAGAACAGGCTAGAGTTAAGGTTAAAGAGCAGGGAATGCATTACTGTACAATCAAGTACAATCAAGTATTGTCTGTGCAAAATCAACTAGTACTGTCAACACACACAAAAATCACAAAAGCCCTTTTGTGTATGTTGAGTTAGACTGGGTATCTAACCTTAACACATTTTTTTTTTATGTAGGTTTAAAAAGTGATCAGTAAGTTGCCACTAAATGCTTGTTTACCTTCATTTGATGTAAATCAGGAAACTTTGTTAAAGTAGAATTTCGGTTATTTAAGTTATTACTATAATTTAACATTGATGCATCATTTTTGCCTCTTTCATTTTCATATCATTTTATCCACCTTGAGTGCTGTGTTAATGGCTGATTCTTGATAATGTCATTCACAGCTGTGAAATATATAGCGCCTTTCTCTTCACTTGATTACAGTAATTACATGTTGCCATTACAGTAATGGATGCAGAAATGCAAGGAACTGTGCTGTACATAGTACTTTGAATAGTACTTTTTAACAGTGAAGGCCTCCAGCTCAAACTATCCAGATCACGATTCGTACAATATTACTGTAATTTGACACTTTATCAATCGAACATTGCAGCTGAGTTCTCTTCTTTTAAAATGGTGACACACTTTAAATCAACTGAAAATCCAAAGACCAGTTCACTCCGCAATATATCCATGTATTACTCAAATATGGGAGCTCATCTATAAAATGATTACGACTACTTTTCCACTTTCTATTCTCCTTTGAAAATTGTAATCACTTGATTTGCTTTTATTCAAAGAAATGCCATTTATTTTTAATTTAGGATGCCCAACCTTCAGTTGCTATTAGAGAAATAGCAAAGTATAGTATCACACAGGGGTGATTTTGCTCTAAACCCCTGTGTGCTGCCCTGTTACTTCTCTCCTCAGCCTCAGGTCGCTAAACCCTGAAACCCTCATCGATCACACAGCAGCATCAGCGTATCCTGAAAACAGCCTTTTCCTAACAACGTCTCATTTCAGAGTAAAATAGGTCTGCACTCAGCTGGAAGTTTCCTCTGCCCTGGACAACTGGAGGCTCGCAATAAAGGTTTAAAACCAAGAGAGAGAGAGAGAG